>NW_026644705.1:1930839-2252645 GCF_030020395.1 Manis pentadactyla
CGTAGGTGGTTTTGAATATTCATCCCTACTTTTAACCCTGTGTCTTTTGTTTGGAGCACTCAAAGACTGTTTCTTTTTATTCTGATGATTCAGAGCTTTGCCCTTATTGCACTTAAAAAATTTTTTTATTATCATTAATCTACAATCACGTGAAGAACATTATGTTTACTTGGCTCCCCCCTTCACCAAGGCACCCTTAGAAACCTCTTACAGATGCTATCAATCAGCGTAGTTGAATGCTCTTGACCCCTTCACCATGAACCACCCCACACACACCATTACAGTCGCAGTCCATTAGCGTGTAGTAAGATGCTGTAGAATCTTTACTTATCTTCTCTGTGTTGTACTGCCCTATCCAAGCCCACCCGACCCCAAGATTTATACATGCTAATCATAATTTCCCATTTCTTTCTCCACACCCTCATCTCTCCCTTCCCAACCAACCTGCCCAGTCCCTTTCCCTTTGGTAACTGTTAGTCTGCTTTTGGGTCCTGTGAGTATGCTGCTGTTTTTTTCCTTCAGAGTTTCTTTGTTGTTATACTCCACACAGGAGTAAAATCATTTGGTACTTGCCTTTCTCCACCTGGCCTATTTCACTGAGCATACAACCATCTTGCTCCATCCACATCATTGCAAATGGTAGGATTTGTTTTCCTCTTATGACTGCTTACGGCAGTTTTAAACTGGACTTAATTCTCTCTGTTTGTTGTTTCGCTATGTGCTTTCACCATTGATCTCCTGTTTATGAGCAATAGCTGTATGTTAATCGATATGTATCTGAATCTCTCTATCTGTCTGTCTATCTATCTATCAATCTCTCTATCTGTCCTTCTATCTTTCTTTCTATCTATCTATCTATCTATCTATCTATCTATCTATCTATCTATCTATCTATCTATCTATCTATCTATCTACCTATCTATCCTTCTTTCTATCTATCTTTCTATCTACCTATCTTTCTGTCATCTATCTGTCATCTATCATCTATCTATCTATTTATGAATCAATCATCTTTTTTTCTTCCCATCTATCCTTATGTACCGAACAGTTAACAACATCGCCTATGTCACTTCCCTACATTATGCTTCCAAAAATCCTGCAAGGTAACTAGGACGTAGGAAGAGCACTGGGTTCATTAAGACACTTGCAGGTCTAGTCAGCCTCGTGTGCTTACAAAACCTGTAAATGGTGGTGCAGGGATTGGCACCCATATCTCTGTCATGTACCCTCTTTTACCTGCTTCTGTCTTCAAGACAGTACTCAGCCACATTCATTGAATAAGTGCTCCCTGAAGACCACAAGTATCCTTCCTCTGGGCCTGTTGAAGACAGAAAAATATACTTGGTGCTTTGCTCTCCACCAAGTTTGAGGGACATCGGCGTGAGCTCCGCTGATAGGAGGAGCGACAAATAAAAAGGAACACCTATTTCTAGACAGGAGCATTTGGGAGCAATGACAGTGTTGTGGAGTTACATGTTTGAGTGTCCAAACTTCCCTCTTTAGGTGGTTATTACTTCTTTACATTCAAGAACATCATAAAACCCACTGATTTGTAAAGCCAAGACGCATATTATTACAGCAATTCAGTTGTTGAGGTGAGAAAACATGAGAAGGATATTGCGGAACCACTAAATGTATGGCTGGGCACAGCTGAAACCAAACAAAAAGAATTCACGGTGCCTAGATAGGGCTATTTTCTACTGGCTGTCTCTGGGGACTCAAACAGAATCCATTTGTTTGTTTGTTTGTTTCTCAGGTTCACTTGTGTAGCGTATCTGTAGCTGCCCATTCGGCTTGTAGTTTGTCTGTGTCCTTGGATCCCAAGTGAATCTCCAGAAAGGGAGCACGTAGGTGGTCTTGAGTTTTCATCCCTTCCTCTATCCCTGTGTCTTTTGATTGGAGCACTCAGAGCCTGTCCTTTTATTCTGACAATTGAGAGGTGTGTCATTATTGCACTTACAAAAATTTTTTTGTTATCATCAATCTACAATCACGCGAAGATCATTATGATCACCAAGAACACAAAGTCCCCCCCAAAAGTCCCGTTACCGTAACTGTTCATCAGCGTAGTTGGATTCTGTACACCCCTTCAGCATGTCCCCCAACACACACCCCATTACAGCCGCTGTCCATAGGCGTGTAGTAAGATGCTGTAGAAATAGTACTTCTCTTTTGTGTTGTACAGCCCTCACTATGCTCCCCACACCACACACATTATAAATGCTAATCCTAATGCCCCCTTTCTTTCTGCCCACACTTTTCCCTACCTTCCCACACTCCCTGCCCAGTCCCTTTCCCTTTGGTAACTGTTAGTCCACTGTCAGGTTCTGTTAGTCTGCTGCTATTTTCCTTCAGTTTTTCCTTGTTGTTATACCCCACAAATGAGTGAAATCATTTGGTACTTGTCTTTCTCCACCTGTCCTATTTCACTGAGCATAATACCCTCTAGTCCATCCACGTTATAGAAAATGATAGGATTTGTTTTCTTTTATATCTGCTTAGTGCACTTTTTAAACTTGATTTCATTCTTCTTTTTTGTTTGTAGTTTCGCTATGTGCTTTCAACATTGCTTTCCTGGTTATGAGCAATAGCTTTGTGTTAATCAATATGTACCTATATCTATCTGTCTGTCTATCTATATACCTATCTATCTATCTATGAATCAATCAACTTTTTCTCTCCCCATCTGTCCTTGTGTACAGAAAAGTTAACCACATAGACTATGTCACATTTCTACATTATGCTTCGAATAATCTTGCAAGGTAACTAGGCCGTATTGGGAGCACTGGGTTCGCCAAGGCACTTGCAGGACAAGTCATCCGTGTGAACCCACAAAACCAGGAAATTGTGTTGCAGGGACTTGAACTCGTGTCTCTATCCTCTGTCCTCTTTTATCTCTTTCTCACTTCCTGACTGTATTTAGCCACATTGATTGACTAAGGGCTCCCTGAAGACCACAAGTATCCTTCCTCTGGGCCTGTTTTCGACAGAAAAGTAAAGTTGGTGCTTTGTTCACCACCATGTTTGAGGGACATTGGCGTGATCACCGCTGATAGGATGGAACGACAAATGAAAAGGAACACCAGTTTCTAGACAGGAACAGTTGGAGGCGAAGAGTGGGTTGTGGAGTGACGTGTTTATTTGAGTGTCCAAACTTCCCTCTTTATATAGTTACTACTTTTTTAAATTCATGAACTTCATAAAAACCACTGATTTCAAAGGTTCAGAGCCATACTTTTACAGCAATTCAATTGTTGAGGTGAGAAAAAATGAGAAGAACGTTGCTGTACCACTAAATCTATGGCTGGGCAATGCTGAAACCAAACAAACAGAATTCACGTCGGCCAGATAGTGCTATTTTCTACTGACTGTCTCTGGGGACTCAAACAGAATCCATTTGTTTGATTGTTTGTTTTTCAGTTTCACTCGTGTAGGGTACTTGTCCACACACCTTCAGCTTGTAGTTTGTCTGTGTCCATGGATCTCAAGTGAGTCTCCTGTAAGTGAGCACGTAGCTGTCTTGAGTTTTCATCCCTTCTTTTAACCCTGTGTATTTTCTTTGCAGCACTCAGTGCCTGACCTTTTATTCTGATGATGCAGAGCTCTGCACTTATTGCACATAAAGAATTTTTTATCATTAATCTACAATCACGTGAAGAACATTATGTTTACTATGCTCCCCCTTCAACAAGTCCTCCCGGAAAACCTCTTCAATCGCTGACGATCAGCGTAGTTGGTTGCTGTAGAGCCCTTCACCATGTCACCCCACAGTCCCCGTTGCAGTCGTTGTCCATCAGTGAGTAGTAAGATGCTATATGATCTCTACTTGTCTTCTCTGTGTTGTACAGGACTCCCCATGCATGCACACCCGAACCCACGAATTATACATGTTAACCAAATTACCACTATACTTTCTCCCCACACTTATCCCTCCCTTCAGACCCACCCTGCCCAGTCCTTTTCCCTTTGGTAACTTTAAGTCAACTCTCGGGTTCTGTGAGTGGGCTGCTGTTTTTTTCCTTCAGTTTTTCTTTGTTGTTATACTCCACATATGAGTGAAATCACTCGGTTCTTGTCTTTCTCCGCCTTTCATATTTCTGTTAACATAATACCGCCTAGCTACATCCACGTCATTGAAAATGGTAGTATTTGTTTTCTTCTTAAGGCTGCTTGCTGCAATTTTTAAACTGGATTTCATTCTTCCTTTTTGTTTGAGGTTTAGCTATGTTATTCACCATTCAAATCCTTTTTATGAACAATAGCTTTGTGTCAACCGATATGTATCTGTATCTATCTATCTAACGGTCTGTCTGTATATGTATCTATGTATGTATGTATCTATGTATCTATGGATCTATCTATCTATTTATCTATCTATCTTCATATCATCTATCTATGATGTCTATCATCTATCAATCTATGTACCTATCTATCTTTCATCTATCAATTGTTTACCTATCTATCAATGAATCAATCATCTTTTTGTCTGCCCATCTATCCTTATGTACAGAACAGTTAACAACATAGCCTATGTCTCTTCCCTACATTATGCTTCCAGAAATCTTGCAAGGTAACTAAGAAATAAGGAGAGCACTGTGTTCACCGATACACTTCCAGGTAGAGTCAGACGCGTGTGCTTAAAAAACCAGTAAATGGAGGTGAAAGGACTTGAACCCGTATCTCTGTCCTCTGTCTTCTTATACTTCCTGCTCGCTTGGTGACATTATTTAGCCACATTCAGTGAGTAAGTGATCCCTGAAGACCACAAGTATCCTTCGACTGGGCCTGTTGTCGACAGAAAAGTGTACATGGTTCTTTGCTCACCACCATGTTTCAGGGACATCGGTGTGATCACTGTTGATAGATGGAGGGTCAAATATAAAGGAACACCTATTTCTGGACAGGAGCGCTTGGAACAAAGAGTGTGTTGTGGAGTGAAGTGTTTATTTGAGGGAAAAACTTCCCACTTTAGGTGGTTATTACTTCTTTACATTCGTGAACATCATAAAAAAAATGATTTTAAAGCCCAGACGCATATTATTACAACAATTCATTTGTTGAGGTGAGAGGAAATGAGAAGGAAGTTGCTGCACTTTAAATCTATGCATTAGCACTGCTGAAAATAAACAAAATGAATTCACGGTGGCTAGATAGGGCTATTTTCTACTGAATCTCTCTGGGGACACAAAGAGAATTCGTTTTTTGTTTGTTTCTCAGTTTTACCTGTATAAGGTACCAGTCCCCGCCCCTTCATCTTGTAGTTTGTCTGATCCTTGGATCTCAAGTGAGTCTCCAGTAAGGGAGCATGTAGGTGGTCTTGAGTTTTCATCAGTACTTAGAAACCTGTGTCATTTGATTGGAGCACTCAAAGCCTGTACTTTCATTTTGATATTAGGGAGCTGTGCTCTTACTGCAATTTGAAATTTTTTTGTTCTCATTAATACACAATCCCATGCAGAACATTATGTTTTCTAGTCTACCCCCTTCACTAATTCCCCCCCAAATCCCAGTTACAGTCGCTGTACGTCAGTATGTACTAAGATGCTGTAGAATCACTACATGTCTTCTCTGTGTTGTTCAGCCCTACACATGACCCCCCACCGTACACATTATACATTCTAATCCTAATGCCCCCATTCCTTTTCCACGCCCTTATTACTCCCTTCCCACAAAACCTACCCAGTCACTTTCTCTTTGGTAACTGTTTGTCCACTCTCGGGTTCTGTGAGTGTGCTGCTGTCTTTTCCTTCAGTTTTTCTTTGTTATCATACTCCACACATGAGTGAAATTATTTGGTACATGTATTTCTCCGACTGGCCTATTTGTCTGAGCATAATACCCTCTAGCTCCATCCATGTTATTGCAAATTATTGAATTTGTTTTCTTCTTATGGCTTCTTACTGCACTTTTTAAACTGGATTTCATTCTTCATTTTGTTTGTAGTTTCGCTATGTGCTTTCACCTTTGTTCTAATGGTTATGAGCAGTAGCTTTGTGTTAATCGATATGTACCTATATCTATCTATCTGTCTGCCTAACAATTTATCAATCAATCATCATTTGTCTGCCCATCTGTCCTTTTGTACAGAAGAGTTAACCATATTTCCTATATCACTTTCCTACACTATGCTTCCAAAAATCCTGCAAAGTATCTAGGCTGTAGAGAGAGCACTGGGTTCATTGAGAAACTTGCAGGTCGAGTAGGCCGCATGTATGTACGAAACCAGGAAATGATTGTGCAAGGACTTGAATCCGTGACTCTATCCTCTGACCTCTTTCATCTCCTTCTAACTTGCTGTCTGTATTTAGCCACATTCATTGACTAAATGCTCCCTGAAGACCACAAGTATCATTCCTCTGGGCCTGATGTCGACAGAAAAGTAAACTTGTTGCTTTGCTCACCACCATCTTTGAAGGACATCAGCATGATCACCGCAGATAGGACGGATGGTCAAATAAAAAAGGAACACCGATTTCTAGACAGGATCAGATGGAAGCTAATAGAGTATTGTGAAGTGACTTGTTTATTTGAGTGACCAAACTTCTCTCTTTAGGTGGTTATTAGATCTTCACATTCGTGAACATCATGAAACCCACTGATTTCAACAACACAGATGCTTATTATTACAGCAACTCATTTGATGAGGTGAGAAAAAATGAGAAGTATGTTGCTTCACCACTAAATCTATGGCTGGGAACTGCTGAAACCAAACAAAAAGAATTCATGGTGGCCAGATAGGACTATTTTCTGCTGACAGTCTCTTGGGACTCAAACAGAATCCATTTGTTTGATTATTTATTTTTCACTTTCACTCGTGAAGGGTACTTTTCCAAACACCTTTGGCTTGTAGTTTATCTGTGTCCTTGGATCTCAAGTGAGTCTCCTGTAAGTAAGCACGTAGGTGTCTTGAGTTTTCATCCCTTCTTTTAACCCTGTGTCTTTTGTTTGCAGCACTCACTGCCTGACCTTTTATTCTGATGATGCAGAGCTGTGCACTTAAAGTATTTTTTTTATCATTAATCTACAATCACGTGAAGAACATTATGTTTACTATGCACCCCACTTCACCAAGTCTCCAAGAAAAACTTCTTCAGTCGCTGTCGATCAGCGTAGTTGGATGCTGTACAGCCCTTCACCATGTCACCCCCACAGAACCCGTTGCAGTCGCTGTCCATCAGTGAGTAGTAAGATGCTATATGATCTCTACTAGTCTTCTCTGTGTTGTACAGTACTCCCCATGCACACCCGATCACGTGCATTATACTTGCTAATACTAATGCCCCCATTCTTTCTCCCCACACTTATCCCTCCCTTCAGACCCACCCTGCAAAGTCCTTTTCCCTTTGGTAACTTTTACTGAACTCTCGGGTTCTGTGAGTGTGCTGCTGTTTTTTCCTTCAGTTTTACGTTGTTGTTATACTCCACACATGAGTGAAATCAGTTGGTACGTGTCTTTCTCCGCCTGGCCTATATCTCTGAACGTACTACCGTCTAGCTCCATCCACATCATTGCAAATGGTAGTATTTGTTTTCTTCTTAGGGCTGCTTACTGCACTTTTTAAACTGGATTTTATTCTTCCTTCTTGTTTGTAGTTTAGCTATGTTATTCAACATTCAACTCCTGGTTATGAACAATAGCTTTGTGTCAATCGATATGTATCTGTATCTATCTATCTAATGGTCTCTCTGTCTATGTATGTATGTATGTATCAATATATCTGTGTATCTATCCATCTATCTATCTATCTATCTATCTATCTTCCTATCATCTATCTATGATGTCTATCATCTACCAATTTATGTACCTATCTATCTTTCTCTATCGTTTGTCAATCTATCTATCTCTGAATCAATCATCTTTTTGTCTGCCCATCTATCCTTATGTACAGAACAGTTAACAACATAGCCTATGTCTCTTCCCTACATTATGCTTCCAGAAATCTTGCAAGGTAACTAAGCCATAAGGAGAGCACTGTGTTCACCGATACACTTTCACGTAGAGTCAGACACGTGTGCTTGCAAAACCAGTAAATGGAGGTGAAAGGTCTTGAACCCGTATCTCTGTCCTCTGTCCTCTTATACTTCCTGCTCGCTTGGTGACTGTATTTAGCCACATTCAGTTAGTAAGTGATCCTGAAGATCACAAGTATCCTTCCTCTGGAACTGTTCTCGACAGAAAAGTGTACTTGGTACTTTACACACCACCATGTTTGAGGGACATCAGCGTGATCACTGCTGATAGCTGGAGGGACAAATATAAAGGAACACCTATTTCTGGACAGGAGCAGTTGGAACAAAGAGTGTGTTGTGGAGTGAAGTGTTTATTTGAGGGAAAAACTACACACTATAGGTGGTTATTACTTCTTTACATTCGTGAACATCATAAAAAGCAATGATTTTAAATGCCCAGACGCATATTATTACAGCAATTCATTTGTTGAGGTGAGAGGAAATGAGAAGGAAGTTGCTGCACCAATAAATCTATGCCTGAGCACTGCTGAAACCAAACAAAAAGAATTCACGGTGGCTAGATAGGGCTATTTTCTACTGACTCTCTCTGTGGACTCAAACAGAATCCTTTTGTTTTTTGATTCTCAGTTTCACTTGTATAGGGTTCCTGTCCCCGCCCCTTCATATTGTAGTTTGTCTGTGTTCTTCAATCTCAAGTGAGTCTCCAGTAAGGGAGCACGTAGGTGGTCTTGAGTTTTCATCAGTTCTTCTATCCCTGTGTCTTTTGATTGGAGGACTCAAAGCCTGTACTTTTTTTCTGATATTTGAGAGCTGTGCTCTTACTGCACTTTGAAATTTTTTTGTTCTCATTAATATACAATCACATACAGAACATTATGTTTTCCAGTCTACCCCCTTCACCACGTCCCTCCCAAATACCAGTTGCAGTCGCTGTCCATCAGCATTTACTAAGATGCTCTAGAATCACAACATGTCTTCTCTGTGTTGTTCAGCCCTACACATGAACCACCACCCTACACATTGTACATGCTAATCCTAATGCCCCCATTCTTTTTCTCCGCCCTTATTACTCCCTTCCCACAAACCCTACCCTGTCCCTTTCTCTTTGGTAACTGTTAGTCCACTCCCGGGTTCTGTGAGTCTGCTGCTGTCTTTTCCTTCAGTTTTTCTTTGTTATCATACTCCACACATGAGTGAAATCATTTGGTACATGTATTTCTCCGACTGGCGTATTTGACTGACCATAATACCCTCTAGCTCCATCCACGATATTGCAAATTATAGAATTTGTTTTCTTCTTATGGCTGCTTACTGCACTTTTTAAACTGGATTTCATTCTTCTTTTTTGTTTGTAGATTCGCTATGTGCTTTCACCATTGCTCTAATGGTTATGAGCAGTAGCTTTGTGTTAATCGATATGTACCTATATCTACCTATCTGTCTGTCTAACTATTTGTCAATCAATCATCTTTTTCTCTGCCCATCTGTCCTTGTGTACAGAACAGTTAACCATATTTCCTATATCACTTTCCTACACTCTGCTTCCAAAAATCCTGCAAAGTATCTAGGCTGTAGAGAGAGCACTGGGTTCACCGAGAAACTTGCTGGTCGAGTCGGACACATGTATGTACGAAACCAGGAAATGGTTGTGCCGGGACTTGAACCCGTGACTCTATCCTCTGACCACTTTCATCTCCTTCTAACTTGTTGTCTGTATTTAGCCACATTCATTGACTAACTGCTCCCTGAAGACCACAAGTACCATTCCTCTGGTCCTGTTGTTGACAGAAAAGTAAACTTGTTGCTTTGCTCACCACCATGTATGAAGGACATCAGCATGATCAACGCCGATAGGACGGAGGGTCAAATAAAATAGGAACACCGACTTCTAGACAGGATCAGTTGTCAGCTAATAGTGTATTGTGAAGTGACTTGTTTATTTGAGAGACCAAACTTCTCTCTTTAGGTGGTTATTAGATCTTCACATTCGTGCACATCATAAAACCCACTGATTTCAACTGCCCAGATGCTTATTATTACAGCAACTCAGTTGATGAGGTGAGAGAAAATGAGAAGAACGTTGCTGCACCACTAAATCTATGGCTGGGAACTCCTGAAACCAAACAAACAGAATTCACGTCGGCCAGATAGGGCTATTTTCTGCTGACTGTCTCTGGGGTCTCAAACAGAATCCATTTGTTTGATTGTTTGTTTTTCACTATCACTTGTGTAGGGTACTTGTCCACACACCTTCGGCTTGTAGTTTATCTGTGTCCTTGGATCTCAAGTGAGTCTCTTGTAAGTAAGCACGTAGGTGTCTTGAATTTTCATCCCTTCTTTTAACCCTGTGTCTTTTGTTTGCAGCACTCAGTGCCTGATCATTTATTCTGATGATTCAGAGCTGTGCACTTATTGCACTTAATGAATTTTTTTATCATTAATTTACAATCACGTGAAGAACATTATGTTTACTATGCACCCCCCTTCACCAAGTACCTAAGAAAAACCTCTTAAGTCGCTGTCCATCAGCGTAGTTGGATGCTGTAGAGCCCTTCACCATGTTCACCCCACAGAACCCGTTGCAGTCGCTGTACATCAGTGAGTAGTAAGATGCTATATTATCTCTACTAGTGTTCTCTGTGTTGTACAGTACTCCCCATGCACACCCGAACCCATGCATTATACATGCTAATCAAAATGCCCCCATTCTTTCTCCTCAAACTTATCCCTCCCTTCAGACCCACCCTGCCCAATCCTTTTCCCTTTGGTAACTTTTAGTCAACTCTCAGTTTCTGTGAGTGTGCTGCTGTTTTTTTCCTTCAGTTTTTCTTTGTTGTTATACTCCACACATAAGTGAAATCCCTTGGTATTTGTCTTTCTCCGCCTTGCATATTTCTCTGAACATACTAGTGTCTAGCTCCATTCACGTCATTTCAAACGGTAGTATTTGTTTTCTTCTTATGGCTGCAAACTGCAGTTTTTGTACTGGAATTCATTCATCATTTTTTTTGTAGTTTCGCAATGTGCTTTCACCATTGTTCTCCTGGTTATGAGTGATAGCTTTGTGTTAATCTATATTTATCTGTTTCTATCTTTCTATCTATCTATCTATCTATCTATCTTCTATCTGTCTGTCTATTCATCTATCTCTTCATCCTTCTATCTTTCTTTCTATCTATCTGTCTATCTATCTGTCTTTCTATTTATCCATCCTTCTAACATTCTATCTATCTATCTATCATCTATCTATCTATCTATCTATCTATCTATCTATCTATCTATCTATCTATCTATCTATCTTTCTATCTATCATTTCTATCATCTCTCTATCATCTGTCATCTATATATCTATCTATGAATCAATCATCTTTTTGTCTGCCCATCTATCCTTATGTAGAGAACAGTTAACAACATCACCTTTGTCACTTCCCTACATTATGCTTCCAAAAATCTTTCAACGTAACTAGGCTGTAGGAAGAGCACTCGGTTCACCGAGGCAATTGCAGGTCGTGTCAGCCACGTGTACCTACAAAACCAGTAAATGGTTGTGCAGGGACTTGAACCTGTGTCTGTACCCTCTATTATCTTCTTCTCACTGGCTGACTCTATTTAGGCACATTCATTGACTAAGTGCTCTGTGAACACCACAAGTATTGTTCCTCTGGGCCTGTTGTCCACAGAAAGAAAACTTGGTGCTTTGCTCACAACCATGTTTGAGGGACATTGGCATAATCACCTCTGATAGGAGGGAGGGACAAATAAAAAGGAACACCAATTTCTAGACATGTGGAGTTGGGAGCAAATTGTGTGTTGTGGAATGAAGTCTATATTTGAGTGTCTAAACTTCCCTCTTTATCTGGTTATTACTTCTTTACATTTGTGAACATCATAAAACCCACTGATTTCAAAGGCCCAGACGCATATTATTACAGCAATTCAGTTGTTGAGGTGAGAGAAAATGAGAAGGACATTGCTGCACCACTAAAACTATGGCTGGGCACTACTGAAACCTAACAAAAATCATTCATGGTGGCCAGATAGGGCTATTTCCTACTGGCTGTTTCTGGGGAATCCAACGGAATCCATTTGTTTGTTTGTTTTCAGTTTCACATATGTAGTTAACCTATCCCCACCCCTTCGGCTTGTAGTTTGTCTGTGTCCTTGGATCTCAAGTGAGTCTCCTGTAAGGGAGCACATGGATGGTCTTGAGTTTTCATCCCTTCTTTTAACTCTGTGTCTTTTGTTTTGATTACTCAAAGCCTGTACTTTTATTCTGATGATTCATAGCTGTGCCCTTATTGCAATTAAAAAAAATTTTTTTTGTTATCATTAATCTACAATCACATGAGAAACATTATTTTTACGAGGCTCCTCCTTCACCAATTCCCCACCAAAATCCTTTACACATGCAGTCCTTCCGCATAGTTGAATGCTGTACACCCCTTCAATATGTCCCCCGACACACACCCCGTTACTGTCGCTGTCCACAGCGTGTAGTAAGATACTGTAGAAATATTACTTCTCTTTTCTGTTGTACAGCCCTCCCTATGCTCCCCCACCCCACACATTATAAATGCTAATCCTAATTCCGCCTTTCCTTCTACCCACCCTTTTCCATACCATCCCACACTCCCTGCCACGTCCCTTTCCCTTTGGTAACTGTTAGTCCACTGTCAGGTTCTTTTAGTCTGCTGCTGTTATTTTCCTTCAGTTTTTCTTTGTTTTTAAACCCCACACATGAGTGAAATCATTTGGTACTTGTCTTTCTCCGCATGTCCTATTTCACTGAGCATAATATGCTCTAGTCCATCCACGTTATTGAAAATGATAGAATTTATTTTCTTTAATATCTGCTTAGTGCACTTCTTAAACTTGATTTCATTCTTCTTTTTTGTTTGTAGTTTCGGTAAGTGCTTTCACCATTGCTTTCCTGGTTATGAGCAATAGCTTTGTGTTAATCGATATGTACCTATATCTATCTGTCTGTCTATCTATATACCTATCTATCTATCAATCAATCATCTTTTTCTCTCCCCATCTGTCCTTGTGTACAGAACAGTTAACCACATAGCCTATGTCACATCCCTACATTATGCTTCGAATAATCTTGCAAGGTAACTAGGCTGTATTGAGAGCACTGGGTTCGCCAAGGCACTTGCAGGTCAAGTCATCCTTGTGAACCCACAAAACCAGGAAATTGTGGTGCAGGGACTTGTACCCTTGTCTCTATCCTCTGTCCTCCTTTATCTCCTTCTCACTTGCTGACTGTATTTAGCCACATTCATTGACTAAGGGCTCCCTGAAGACCACAAGTATCCTTTCTCTGGGCCTGTTTTCAACAGAAAAGTAACCTTGGTGCTTTGCTCACCACCATGTTTGAGGGACATCGGCATGATCACCACTGATAGGATGGAAAGACAAATGAAAAGGAACACCAATTTCTAGACAGGAGCAGTTGGGAGCAAAGAGTGTGTTGTGGAGTGACGTGTTTATTTGAGTGTCCAAACTTCCTCTTTATATAGTTATTACTTCTTTACATTCATGAACTTCATAAAACCCACTGATATCAAAGGCCCAGTCGCATATTATTACAGCAATTTAGTTGTTGAGGTGATAGAAAATGAGAAGGACGTTGCTGCACCACTAAAACTATGGCTGGGCACAGCTAAAACCTAACAAAAATAATTCATGGTGGCCAGATAGGGCTATTTCCTACTGAGTGTTATTGAGGAATCCAACGGAATCCATTTGTTTGTTTGTTTTCATTTTCACATGTGTAGTTAACCTATCCCCACCCCTTCAGCTTGTAGTTTGTCTGTGTCCTTGGATCTCAAGTGAGTCTCCTGTAAGGGAGCACATAGCTTGTCTTGAGTTTTCATCCCTTCTTTTAACCCTGTGTCTTTTGTTTTGATCACACAAAGCCTGTACTTTTATTCTGATGATTCATAGCTGTGCCCTTATTGCATTAAAATAAATTTTTTTTCTTATCATTAATCTACAATCACGTGAGAAAAATTATTTTTACGAGGCTCCTCCTTCACCAATTCCCCACCAAAATATTTTACACATGCAGTCCTTCTGCATAGTTCTATGCTGTAGACCCCTTCAATATGTCCCCGACACACACCCTGTTACAGTCACTGTCCATCAGTGTGTAGTAAGATGCTGTAGAATCTCTACTTGTCTTCTCTGTGTTGTACAGCCCTCCCCATGCCACGCGACCACATGCATTATACATGCTAATCCTAATTTCCCCTTTCTTTCTCCCCGCCCTTATCCCTCCCTTTCCACCCTCCCTGTCCAGTCCCTTTCCCTTTGGTAACTGTTAGTCCACTCTCCGGTTCTTTGATTCTGCTGCTGTTTTATTCCTTCAGTTTTTCTTTTTGTTATACTCCACCCATGAGTGAAATCATTTTGTACTTGTCTTTCTCTGCCTGGCCTATTTCACTGAGCATACTACCATCTCGCTCCATCCACGTCATTGCAAATGGTAGCATTTGTTTACTTCTTACGGCTTCAAACTGCAGTTTTTGAACAGGACTTCATTCTTCTTTTTTTTTGTAGTTTCGATATGTGCTTTCACCATTGATCTCCTGGTTATGAGCAATAGCTTTGTGTTAATCGAAGTGTATCTGTATCTATCAATCAATCAATCAATCTATCTATCTATCTATCTGTCTATCTATCTATCTATCTATCTATCTATCTATCTATCTATCTATCTATCTATCCATCCTTCTATCTTTCTTTCTATCTTCCTATCTGTGTATCTCTGTCTTTCTATCTATTTATCCATCCTTCTAAATTTCTTTCTATCATCTATCTATCTATCTATCAATCTATCTATCTATCTGTCTATCTATCTATCTATCTATCTATCTATCTATCTATCTATCTATCTATCTATCTATCTATCATTTCTATCATCTCTCTATCTTTTGTCATCTATCTATCTGTCTATGAATCAATCACCTTTTTGCCTGCCCATCTATCCTTATGTACCGAGCAGTTAACAACATCGCCTTTATCACTTCCCTACAGTAAGCTTCCAAAAATCTTTCAAGGTAACTAGGCTGTAGGAAGAGCACTCGGTTCACCTAGACACTTGCAGGTCGAGTCAGCTACGTGTACCTACAAAACAAGTAAATGGTTGTGCAGGGACTTGAAACTGTGTCTGTATTCTCTATTATCTTCTTCTCACTGGCTGACTCTATTTAGCCACATTCATTGACTATGTGCTCCGTTAATACCACAAGTATTGTTCCTCTGGGCCTGTTGTCCACAGAAAGAAAACTTGGTGCTTTGCTCACAACCATGTTTGAGGGACATCGGCGTGATCACCTCTGATAGGAGGGAGGGACAAATAAAAAGGAACGCCTATTTCTGGACAGGAACAGTTGGGAACAAAGAGTGTGTTGTGGAGTGAAGTGTCTATTTGTGTGTCCAAACTTCCCTCTTTAGGTGTATATTACTTCTTTACATTCGTGAACATCATAAAAAGCAATGGTTTTAAAAGCCCAGACGCATATTATTACAGAAATTCATTTGTTGAGGTGAGAGGAAATGAGAAGGAAGTTGCTGCACCACTAAATCTATGCCTGAGCACTGCTGAAACCAAGCAAAAAGAATTCACGGTGGCTAGATAGGGCTATTTTCTACTGAATCTCTCTGGGGACTCAAACAGAATCCATTTGTTTGTTTGTTATTCAGTTTCACATGTATAGGGTACCTGTCCCCGAAACTTCAGCTTGTAGTTTGTCTGTGTACTTGGATCTCAAGTGAGTCTCCAGGAAGGGAGCACGTAGGTGGTCTTGAGTTTTCATCAGTTCTTCTAACCCTGTGTCTTTTGATTGGAGCACTCAAAGCCTGTACTTTTATTCTGATATTTGAGAGCTGTGCTCTTACTGCACTTTGAAATTCTTTTTGTTTCTTTAATGTACAATCACATGCAGAACATTATGTTTTCCAGTCTACCCCCTTCACCAAGTCCCCCAAAAATCATAGTTACAGTCGCTGTCAGTCAGCATGTACTAAGATACTGTAGAATCACTACATGTCTACATGTTTTCTCTGTGTTGTACAGCCCTACCCATGACCCCTCACCCTACACATTATACATGCTAATCCTAATGCCCCCATCCTTTTTCCCGCCCTTATAACTACCTTCCTTCAAACCCTACCCAGTCCCTTTCTCTTTGGTAACTGTGTTCCGATCTCGGGTTCTGTGAGTCTGCTGCTCTCTTTTCCTTCAGTTTTTCTTTGTTATCGTACACCACACATGAGTGAAATCATTTGGTACATGTATTTCTCCATCCGGCCTATTTGACTGAGCATAATACACTCTTGCTCCATCCACGTTACTGCAAATGTAGGATTTGTTTTCTTCTTATGGCTCCTTACTGCACTTTTTAAAATGGAATTCATTCTTCTTTTTTGTTTGTAGTTTCGCTATGTGCTTTCACCATTGCTCTCCTGGTTAGGAGCAGTAGCTTTGCGTGAATCGATATGTACCTATATCTATCTATCTGTCTGTCTATCTATTTATCAATCAATCAGTCAATCATCTTTTTGTCTGTCCATCTGTCCTTGTGTACAGAACAGTTAACCATATAACCTATATCACTTTCCAACACTATGCTTTCAAAAATACTGCAAAGTATCAAGGCTGTACAGAGAGCAATGGGTTCACCGAGACACTAGCAGGTCGTGTCGGCCACATGTACCTACAAAACCAGGAAATGGTTGTGCTGGGACTTGAACCCGTGTCTCTGTCCTCTGTCCTCTTTCATCTCCTTCTAACTTGCTGTCTGTATTTAGCCACATTCATTGACTAAGTGTTCCCTGAAGACCACAAGTATCATTCCTCTGGGCCAGTGGTCGACAGAAAAGTAAACTTGTAGCTTTGCTCACCACCATGTTTGAAGGACATCAGCGTGATCACCGCCGATAGGACGGAGGGTCAAATAAAAAGGAACACCAATTTCTAGACAGGAGCAGTTGGGAGCTAAGAGTGTATTGTGGAGTGACGTGTTTATTTGAGTGTCCAAACTTCCGTCTTTAGGTGGTTATTACATCTTCACATTCGTGAACATCATAAAACCCACTGATTTCAAAAGCCCAGATGCTTATTATTACAGCAACTCAATTGTTGAGGTGAGAGAAAATGAGAAATATGTTGCTTCACCACTAAATCTATGGCTGGGAATTGCTGAAACCAAACAAAAACAATTCACGGTGGCCAGATAAGGCTATTTTCTGCTGACTGTCTCTGGGGACTGAAACAGAATCCATTTGTTTGATTATTTGTTTTTCACTTTCACTCGTGTAGGGTACTTGTCCACATACCTTCGGCTTGTAGTTTATCTCTGTCCTTGGATCTCCAGTTAGTCTCCTGTAAGCATGTAGGTGTCTTGAGTTTTAATCCCTTCTTTTAAACCTGTGTCTTTTGTTTGCAGCACTCAGTGCCTGTACTTTTATTTTGATGATTCAGTGCTGTGCACTTATTGCACTTAAAGAATTTTTTTATCATTAATCTACAATCACGTGAAGAACATTATGTTTACTATGCTCCCCCTTCACCAAGTCCCACCCAAAAACCTCTTCAGTTGCTGTTAATCAGCGTAGTTGGATGCTGAAGACCCCTTCACCATGTCCCCCCACACAGACCCCATTAGAGTCGCTGTCCATCAGTGAGTAGTAAGATGCTATACGTTCTCTACTAGTCTTCTCTGTGTTGTACAGTACTCCCCATGCACACCCGACACCACGCATTATACATGCTAATCCAAATGCCCCCATTCTTTCTCCCCACACTTATCCCTCCCTTCAGACCCACCCTGCCCAGTCCTTTTCCCTTTGTAACTTTCAGTCTACTCTCGGGTTCTGTGAGTCTGCTGCTGTTTTTTTCCTTCAGTTTTCCTTTGTTGTTATACTCCACACATGAGTGAAATCACTTGGTAGTTGTCTTTCTCCGCCTTTCATATTTCTGTTAACATAATACCGTCTAGCTACATCCACGTCATTGAAAATGGTAGTATTTGTTTTCTTCTTAAGGCTGCTTACTGCACTTTTTAAACTGGATTTCATTCTTCCTTTTTGTTTGCAGTTTAGCTATGTTATTCACCATTCAACTCTTGGTTATGAACAAGAGATTCGTATCAATCGATATGTATCTGTATCTATCTATCTAACGTTCTGTCTGTCTATGTATCTATGTATGTATGTATCTATGTATCTATCTATCTATCTGTCTATCTATCCATCATCTATATGTGATGTCTATCATCTATCAATCTATGTACCTATCTATCTATCTTTCATCTGTCGTCTGTCTACCTATCTATCTATAAATCAATAATCTTTTTGTCTCCCCATCTATCCTTATGTACAGAACAGTTAACAACAAAGCCTATGTCTCTTCCCTACATTATGCTTCCAGAAATCTTGCAAGGTAACCAAGCCATAAGGAGAGCACTGTGTTCACCGATACACTTTCAGGTAGAGTCAGCCGCGTGTGCTTACAAAACCAGTTAATGGAGGTGAAAGGACTTGAACCCGTATCTCTGTCCTCTGTCCTCTTATACTTCCTGCTCGCTTGGTGACCTTATTTAGACACATTCAGTGAGTAAGTGATCCCTGAGGACCACAAGTATCCTTCGTCTGGGCCTGTTGTCGACAGAAAAGTGTACTTGGATCTTTGCACACCACCATGATTGAGGGACATCGGCGTGATCACTGTTGATAGGTGGAGGGACAATTATAAAGGAACACCTCTTTCTGGACAGGAGAAGTTGGGAAATAGAGTGTGTTGTGCATTGAAGTGATTATTTGATGGTACATACTTCCTTCTGTAGGTGCTTATTACTTCTTTACATTCGGGAACATTAGAAAAAGCGATGATTTTAAAAGACCAGACGCATATTATCACAGAAATTCATTTGTTGAGGTGAGAGGAAATGAGAAGAAAGTTGCTGCACCAGTAAATCTATGCCTGAGCACTGCTGAAAGCAAACAAAAAGAATTCACAGTGGCTAGATTGTTCTATTTTCTACAGACTGTCTCTGGGGACTCAAACAGAATCCATTTGTTTATTTGTTATTCAGTTTCACTTGTATAGGGTACCTGTCCCCGCCCCTTCAGCTTGTAGATTTTCTGTGTCCTTGGATCACAAGTGAGTGTCCAGTAAGGGAGCACGTAGGTGGTCTTGAGTTTTCATCAGTTATTCTAACCCTGTGTCTTTTGATTGGAGCACTGAAAGCCTGTACTTTTATTCTGATATTTGAGAGCTGTGCTCTTACTGCACATTGAAATTCTTTTTGTTTCATTAATGTACAATCCCATGCAGAACATTATGTTTTCTAGTCTACCCCTTTCACGAAGTCCCCACCAAATCCCAGTTACAGCCGCTGTCCGTCAGTATGTACTAAGATGCTGTAGAATCACTACATGTCTTCTCTGTGTTGTACAGCCCTACCCATGAGCCCCACCCTAACCATTATGCATGCTAATCCTAATGCCCCCATTCTTTTTCCCCGCCCTTATTACTCCTTTCCCACAAACCCTACCCAGTCCCTTTCTCTTTGGTAACTGTGTTCCGATCTCGGGTTCTGTGAGTCTGCTGCTGTCTTTTCCTTCAGTTTTTCTTTGTTATCGTACTCCACACATGAGTGAAATCATTTGGTAAATGTATTTTCAGCCTGGCCTATTTGAATGAGCATAATACCCTATAGCACCATCCACGTTATTGCAAATGATAGGATTTGTTTTTTCTTATGGCTGCATACTGCATTTTTTAAACTTCATTATTTTCTTCATTTTTTGTTTGTAGTTTCGCTTTGTGCTTACACCATTGCTCTAATGGTTATGAGCACTAGCTTTGTGTTAATCGTTATGTACCTATATCTATCTATCTGTCTGTCTATCTATTTATCAATCAATCAATCTATCAGCTTTTTGTCTGCCCATCTGTCTTTGTGTACAGAACAGTTAAACACATAGCCTATGTCACTCTCCTACATTATGCTTCCCAAAATCGTGCATTGTAACTAATATTTAGGGAGAGCACTGGGTTCACCGCGACACTTGCAGGTCGAGTCGGCCGCGTGTACCTACAAAACAGGGAAATTGTTTTGCCGGGACTTGAACCGTGTCTCTATCCTCTGTCCTCTTTCATCTCCTTCTAACTTGCTGTCTGTATTTAGCCACATTCATTGACTAAGTGCTCCTTGAAGACCACAAGTATCATTCCTCTGGGCCTGTTGTCAACAGAAAAGTAAACTTGTTGCTTTGCTCACCACCATGCTTGAGGGGCATCAGCGTGATCACCCCCGATAGGACGGAGGGTCAAATAAACAGGAACACCAATTTCTAGACAGGAGCAGTTGGGAGCTAAGAGTGCATTGTGGAGTGACGTGTTTATTTGAGTGTCCAAACTTCCCTCTTTAGGTGGTTATTAGATCTTCACATTCGTGAACATCATAAAACCCACTGATTTCAAAGACCCAGATGCTTTTTATTACAGCAACTCAGTTGTTGAGGTGAGAGAAAATGAGAAGTATGTTGCTGCACCACTAAATCTATGGCTGGGAACTGCTGAAACCAATTAAAAAGAATTCACCCTGGACAGATAGGTCTATTTTCTGCTGACTGTCTCTGGGTACTCAAACAGAATCCATTTGATTGATTATTTGTTTTTCAGTTTCACTCGTGTAGGGTAATTGTCCAAACACCTTTGGCTTGTAGTTGTCTATGTCCTTGGATCTCAAGTGAGTCTCCTATATGTAAGCACGTAGGTGTCTTGAGTTTTCTTCCCTTCTTTCAACCCTGTGTCTTTTGTTTGTAGCACTCAGTGCCTGACCTTTCTTTCTGATGATTCAGAGCTGTGCACTTATTGCACTTAAAGAATTTTTTTTATCATTAATCTACAATCACGTGAAGAACATTATGTTCACTTTGCTAGCCGCTTCACCAATCCCCCCGAGAAACCTATTCAGTCGCTGTCGATCAGCGTAGTTGGATGGTGTAGACAACTTAAACATGTCCCCCCGCACAGACCCTGTTACAGTCGCTGTCCATCAGTGAGTAGTAAGATGCTATATAATCTCTGATAGTCTTCTCTGTGTTGTACAGCACTCCCCATGCCTTCCCGACCCCACGCAATATACATGCTAATCCTAATGCCCCCATTCTTTCTCCCCAAACTTATCCCTCCCTTCAGAACATCAATGCCCAGTCCTTTTCCCTTTGGCAACTTTCAGTCAATTCTCGGGTTCTGTGAGTCTGCTGCTGTTTATTTTCTTCAGTTTTTCTTTGCTGTTATACTCCACACATGAGTGAAATCATTTGATACTTGTCTTTCGCCGCCTGACCTATTTCTGTGAACATACTTCCGTCTAGCTCCATCCACGTCATTGCAAATGGTAGGATTTGTTTTCTTCTTATGGCTGCTTACTGCACATTGTAAACAGGATTTCATTCTTCCTTTTTCTTTGTAGTTTAGCTATGTGCTCTCACCATTCATCTCCTGGTTATGAGCAACAGCTTTGTGTCAATCGATATGTATCTGTATCTATTTATTGCTCTGTCTGTCTGTATATCTATCTATCTTTCTATATATCCTTCAATCTCTCTGTCCTTCTCTCTATATATCTATCCATCTTTCTAGCTTCCTATCACCTGTCATGTGTATCATCTGTCTATCTCTCATCTGTCATCTATCTATCTGTCTATCTATGAATAAATCATCTTTCTCTCAGCCCATCTATCTTTATGTACAGAACAGTTAACAACATCACCTATATCACTTCCCTACATTATGCTTCCAAAAATATTGCAAGGTCACTAGGCCGCAGGGAGAGCACTGGGCTCACTGAGACAGTTGCAGATCGAGTCAGCCGCGTGTGCTTACAAAACCAGTAAATGTTGGTGCAGGGACTTGTAACCGTATCTCTGTCCTCTGTCCTCTTATACCTCCTTCTCGCTTGCTAACAGTATTTAGCTACATTCATTGCCTAAGTGCTCTCTGAAGACCCCAAGTATACTTCTTCTCTGCCTGTTGTAGACATAAAAGTATACTTGGTGCTTTACTCACCACCATGTTTTACTGACATAGGCATGTTCACCACTGATAGGAGGAGTGACAAATAAAAAGGAACACCTATTTCTAGACAGGAGCATTTGGGAGCAAATTGTTTGTTGTGGAGAGACGTGTTTGGTTCAGTGTTCAAACTTAACTCTTTATGTGGTGATTACTTCTTTACAATCGTGAACATCATAAAACCCAGTGATTTTAAAAGTCCAGATGCATATTATTACAGCAATTCATTTGCTGATGTGAGAAAAAATGAGAAGGATATTGCAGTACCACTAAATCTATACCTGGTCACTGCTGAAACCAAAAAAAAGAATTCACGGTGGCTAGGTAGGACTATTTTCTAGTGACTGTCTCTGGGGATTCAAACAGAATCCAATTGTTTCTTTGTTTCTCAGATTCACTTGTATAGGGTATATGTACGCGCCCCTTCAGCTTGTAGTTTGTCTGTGTCCTTGGATCTCAAGTGAGTCTCCAGTAAGGGAGCACATAGGTGATCTTGAGTTTTCATCAGTACTTCTAACCCTGTGTCTTTTGATTGGAGCAGTCAAAGCCTGTACTTTTATTCTGATATTTGAGAGCTATGCTCTTACTGCACTTTGAAATTTTTTTTTGTTCTCATTAATGTACAATTACATGCAGAACAATATGTTTACTAGTCTACCTCCTTCACCAAGTCCTTCCCAAATCCCAGTTACAGTCTTTGTCCGTCAGCGTTTAGTAAGATGCTGTAGAATCACCACTTGTCTTCTCTGTGTTGTATAGCCCTCCCCATGACACTACACCCTACACATTGTTCATGCAAATTCTTATGCCCCCATTCATTTTCCCCGCCCTTATCACTCCCTTCCCACAAACCCTACCAAGTCCATTTCTCTTTGGTAACGGTTAGTACTCTCTCGGGTTTTGTGAGTCTGCTGCTGTCTTTTCCTTCAGTTTTTCTTTGTTGTCGTACTCCACACATGAGTGAAATCATTTGGTACATTTATTTCTCCGACTGGCCTAATTGACTGAGCATAATACCCTCTAGCTCCATCCACGTTATTGCAAATGATAGGATTTGTTTTCTTCTTTTGGCTGCTTACTGCACTTTTTAAACTGGATTTCATTCTTCTTTTTTGTTTGTACTATCGCTATGTGCTTTCTCCATTGCTCTCCTGGTTATGAGCAGTAGCTTTGTGTTAATCGATATGTACCTATATCTATCTATCTGTCTATCTGTCTATCTATTTATCAATCAATCAATCATCTTTTTGTCTGCCCATCTGTCCTTGGGTACAGAAGAGTTAACCATATACCCTATATCACTTTCCTACATTATGCTTCCAAAAATCCTGCAAGGTAACTATTCTGTAGGGAGAGCACTGGGTTCACCGAGACACTTTCAGGTAGTGTCGGCCGCTTGTACTACAAAACCAGTAAATGGTTGTGCAGGGAGATATACCCGTGTCTCTATCTTCTGTCCTCTTTCATCTCCTTCTAAATTGATCTCTGTATTTAGCCACATTCACTGACTAAGTTCTCACTGAAAAAAACAAGTATCCTTCCTCGGGGCCTGTTGTCAACAGAAAAGTAAACTTGTTGCTTTGATCACCACCATGTTTGAAGGACATCGGCATGATCACTGCGGATAGGACGGAGGGTCAAATAAAAAGGAACACCAATTTCTAGACAGGAGCAGTTGGGAGCTAAGAGTGTACTGTGGAGTGACATGTTTATTTGAGTGTCCAAACTTCCCTCTTTAGGTGGTTATTACTTCACATTCGTGAAGATCATAAAACCCACCGATTTCAAAGGCCCAGATGCTTATTATTACAGGAACTCAGTTGTTGAGGTGAGAGAAAACAAGAAGGACGTTGCTGCACCACTAAATCTATGGATGGTAACTGCTGAAAACAAACAAAAAGAATTCACCGTGGCCAGATAGGGCTATTTTCTACTGAATGTCTCTGGTGTCTCAAACACATTCCATTTATTGGATTGTTTGTTTATAAGTTTCGCTCGTGTAGGACACTTGTCCCCACACCTTCAGCTTGTAGTTTGTCTGTGTCCTTGGATCTCAAGTGAGACTCCTGTAAGGAAGCACGTAGGTTTTTTGAGTTTTCATCTGTTCTTTTAACCCTGTGTCTTTTGTTTGCAGCACTCAGAGCCTGACATTTTATTCTGATGATTCAGTACTGTGCCCTTATTGCACTTAAAAATTTTTTTTTTATCATTAGTCTACAATTACGTGAAGAACCTTATGTTTACTATGCTCCCCCTTCAAACAGTCTCCCCGAAAATCCTCTTACAGTCGCTGTCCGTCAGTAGAGTTGGATGCTATAGACCCCTTCACCATGTACCCTTTCACAGACACCGTTACAGTCGCTGTCAATCAGCGAGTAGTAAGATGCTATATAATCTGTACTAGTCTTCTCTGTGTTGACAGCACTCCCCATGACCCCCGACCCCACGCAATATACATGCTAATCCTAATGCCCCCATTCTTTCTCCCCGCACTTATCCCTTCCTTCAGAACCACCCTGCCCAGTACCTTTCCCTTTGGCAACTTTTAGTCAACTCTACGGTTCTGTGAGTCTTCTGCAGTTTTTTTCCTTCAGTTTTTCTTTGTTGTTATATTCCACACATGAGTGAAATTATTTGATAGTTGTCTTTCGCCGCCTGACCTATTTCTCTGAACATACTGCCGTCTAGCACCATCAACGTCAATGCAAATGGTAGGATTTGTTTTCTTCTTATGGCTGCTTACTGCACTTCGTAAACTAGATTTCATTCTTCCTTTTTTTTGTAGGTTAGCTATGTGTTCTCACCATTCAACTCCTGGTTATGAGCAACAGCTTTGTGTCAATCGATATGTATCTGTATTTATTTATTGCTCTGTCTGTCTGTATATCTATATATTTTTCTATATATCCTTCTATCTCTCTGTCCTTGTCTCTATATATCTATCCATCTATCTAGCTTCCTATCATCTATCATGTGTATCATCTATCTATCTCTCATCTGTTATCTATCTATCTGTCTATCTATGAATAAATCATCTTTCTGTCTGCCCATCTATCCTTATGTACAGAACAGTTAACAACATCACCTATGTCAATTCCCTACATTATGCTTCAAAAAACATTGCAAGGTCACTATGCCTCAGGGAGAGCACTGGGCTCACTGAGACAGTTGCAGATCGAGTCAGCCGCGTGTGCTTACAAAGCCAGTAAATGGTGGTGCAGGGACTTGAAACCATATCTCTGTCCTCTCTCCTCTAATACCTCCTTCTCGCTTGCTAACAGTATTTAGCTACATTCATTGCCTAAGTGCTCTCTGAAGACCCCAAGTATACTTCCTCTCTGCCTGTTGTAGACAGAAAAGTATACTTGGTGCTTTACTCACCACCATGTTTTAGGGACATAGGCATGTTCACCACTGATAGGAGGAGGGACAAATAAAAAGGAACACCTATTTCTAGACAGGAGCATTTGGGAGCAAATTGTTTTTTGTGGAGAGACATGTTTGGTTCAGTGTTCAAACTTCCCTCTTTATGTGGTTATTACATCTTTACAATCGTGAACATCATAAAACCCAGTGATTTCAAAAGTCCAGATGCATATTATTACAGCAATTCATTTGTTGATGTGAGAATAAATGAGAAGGACATTGCAATACGACTAAATCTATACCTGGTCACTGCTGAAACTAAACAAAAAGAATTCACGGTGGCTAGGTAGGACTATTTTCTAGTGACTGTCTCTGGGGAATCAAACAGAATCCATTTCTTTCTTTGTTTCTCAGTTTCACTTGTGTAGGGTACCTGTCCCCGCTCCTTCAGCTTGTAGTTTGTCTCTGTCCTTGCATCTCAAGTGAGTCTCCAGTTAGGGAGCACGCAGGTGCTCTTGAGTTTTCATCAGTTCTTCTAACTGTGTGTCTTTTGATTGGAGCAGTCAAATCCTCTACTTATATTCTGTAATTTGAGAGCTCTGCTGTTACTGCACTTCGAAATTTTTTATTGCTCTCATCTATATACAATCACATGCAGAACATTATGTTTACTAGTCTACCCCTTCACCAAGTCCTCGCCAAATCCCAGTTACAGTCGATATCCATCAGCATGCATTAAGATGCTGTTGAATCACTACTTGTCTTCTCCGTTTTGTAAAGCCCTCCCCATGACCCTTCACCCTACACATTATTCTTGCTAATCCTAATGCCCCCATTCTATTTCCCGACATTATCACAGCCTTCCCACAAACCCTACCCAGTCCCTTGCTCTTTGGTAACTGTTAGTCCACTCTCGGGTTCTGTGTGTCTGCTGCTGTTTTTTCCTTCAGTTTTTCTTTGTTGTCGTACTCCACACATGAGTGAAATCATTTGGTACATGTATTTCTCCGACTGGCCTATTTGACTGAGCGTAATACCCTCTAGCTCCATCCACTTTATTGCCAATGATAGTATTTGTTTTCTTCTTATGGCTGCTTTCCGCACTTTTTAAACTGGATTTTATTCTTCTTTTTTCTTTTTAGTTTCGCTATGTGCTTCAACCATTGCTCTCATGGTTATGAGCAATAGCTTTGTGTTAAACGATATGTACCTATATCTATCTGTCTGTCTGTCTATCAATCTATCAATCAACCAATCAATTAATCATCATTTGTCTGCCCATCTGTCCTTGTGTACAGAACAGTTCACGACATAGACTATGTCACTTTCCTACATTATACTTCCAAAAATCGTGCAAGGTAACTAGGCTGTAGGGAGAGCACAGGGTTCACCGAGACACTTGCAGTTCGAGTCGGCCGCGTGTACCTACAAAACCAGGAAATGGTTGTGCTGGGACTTGAACCCGTGTCTCTATCCTCTGTCCTCTTTCATCTCCTTCTAACTTGCTGTCTGTATATAGCCACATTCATTGACTAAGGGCTCCCTGAAGATCTCAAGTATCATTCCTCTGGGCCTGTTGTCGACAGAAAAGTAAACTTGTTGCTTTGCTCACCACCATGCTTGAAGGACATCGGCGTGATCACCGCCGATAGGACGGAGAGTCAAATAAAAAGGAACATCAATTTCTAGACAGGATCAGTTGGGAGCTAACAGTGTATTGTGGAGTGTCGTGTTTATTTGAGTGTCCAAACTTCCCTCTTTAGGTGTTTATTAGATTTTCACATTCGTGAACATCATAAAATCCACTGATTTCAAAGGCCCAGATGCTTATTATTACAGCAACTCAGTTGTTGAGGTGAGAGAAAATGAGAAGTATGTTGCTGCACCACTAAATCTATGGCTGGGAACTGTTGAAACCAAACAAAAAGAATACACGGTGGCCAGATAGGGCTATTTTCTGCTGACTGTCTCTGGGGACTCAAACAGAATCCATTTGCTTGATTGTTTGATTTTCCGTTTCACTCGTGTAGGGTACTTGTCCACACACCTTCGGCTTGTAGTTTGTCTGTGTCCTTGGATCTCAAGTGAGTGTCCTGTAAGTAAGCACGTAGGTGTCTTGAGTTTTCATCCCTTCTTTTATCCCTGTGTCTTTTGTTTGCAGCACTCAGTGCCTGACCTTTTATTCTGATAATTCAGAGCTGTGCACTTATTGCACTTAAAGAATATTTTTTATCATTAATCTACAATCACGTGAAGAACATTATGTTTACTATGCTCCCCCCTTCACCAAGTCCCCCCGAAAAAACTCTTCAGTCACTGTCGATCATCGTAGTTGGAAGCTGTAGACCCCTTCACCATGTCCCCCCCAAAAGTCCCCGTTACAGTCACTGCCCATCAGTGAGTAGTAAGATGCTGTATGATCTCTACTAGTCTTCTCTGTGTTGTACAGTACTCCCCATGCACACCCGACCACGCGCATTATACATGCTAAACTTAATGCCGCCATTCTTTCTCCCCACACTTATCCCTCCCTTCAGACTCACACTGCCCAGTCCTTTTTCCTTTGGTTACTTTTAGTCAACCCTAGGGTTCTGTGAGACTGCTGCTGTTTTTTTACGTCAGGTTTTCTTTGTTGTTATACTCCACACATGAGTGAAATCACTTGGTACTTGCCTTTATCCGCCTGCCCTATTTTTCTGAACATACTACCGTCTTGCTCCATCCACGTCATTGAAAATGGTAGTATTTGTTTTCTTCTTAAGGCTGCTTACTGCACTTTTTAAACTGGATTTCATTCTTCCTTTTTGTTTGTAGTTTAGCTATGTTATTCACCGTTCAACTCCTGGTTATGAACAATAGCTTTGTGTCAATCGACATGTATCTGTATCTATCTATCTAAAGGTCTGTCTGTCTATCTATGTATCTATGTATGTATATATCTATGTATCTATGTATCTATCTATCTATCTTCCTATCATCTATCTATGATGTCTATCATCTATTAATCTATGTAATTATCTATCTATCTTTCACCTGTCGTCTGTCTACCTATCTATCTATGAAACAATCATCTTTTTGTCTGCCCATCTATCCTTATGTACAGAACAGTTAACAACATAGCCTATGTCTCTTCCCTACATTATGCTTCCAGAAATCTTGCACGGTAACTAGGCCATAAGGAGAGAACTGTGTTCACCAAATACGCTTTCAGGTAGAGTCAGCCACTTGTGCTTACAAAACCAGTAAATGGAGGTGAAAGGACTTGAACCCGTATCTTTGTCCTCTTTCCTCTTATACTTCCTGCTCGCTTGTTGACTTTATTTAGCCACATTCAGTGAGTAAGTGATCCCTGAAGACCACAAGTATCCTTCGTCTGGGCCTGTTGTCGACAGAAAAGTGTACTTGGCCCTTTGCACACCACCATGTTTGAGGGACATTGGCGTGATCACTGCTGAAAGGTGGAGGGACAAATATGAATTAACACCTATTTCTGGACAGGAGCAGTTGGGAACAAAGAGTGTGTTGTGGAGTGAAGTGTTTATTTGAGTGTCCAAACTTCCCTCTTTAGGTGGTTATTACTTCTTTACATTCGTGAACATCATAAAAAGCAATGATTATAAATGCCCAGACGCATATTATTACAGCAATTCATTTGTTGAGGTGAGAGGAAATGAGAAGGAAGTTGCTGCACCACTAAATCTATGCCTGAGCACTGCTGAAACCAAACAAAAAGAATTCACGGTGGCTAGATAGGGCTATTTCCTACTGACTCTCTCTGGGGTCCAAAACAGAATCCATTTCTTTCTTTGTTTCTCAGTTTCACTTGTGTAGGGTACCACTCCCCGCCCCTTCAGCTTGTAGTTTGTCTGTGTCCTTGGATCTCAAGTGAGTCTCCAGTAAGGGAGCACGTAGGTGGTCTTGAGTTTTCATCAGTTCTTCTAACCCTGTGTCTTTTGATTGGAGCACTCAAAGGCTGTACTTTTATTCTGATATTTGAGAGCTGTGCTCTTACTGCACTTTGAAATTCTTTTTGTTCTCATTAATATACAATCACATGAAGAAAATTATGTTATTCTGTCTACCCTCTTCACCAAGTCACCCCAAATCCCAGTAACAGCCACTCTCCGTCAGCATGTACTAAGATGCTGTAGAATCACTACATGTCTTCTCTGTGTTGTACAGCCCTACCAAAGACACCCCACCCTACACATTATACATGCTAATCCTAATGCCCACTTTCATTTTCCCCGCACTTATTACTCCCTTCCCACAAACCCTACCCAGTCCCTTTCTCTTTTGGTAACTGTAGGTCCACTCTCGGGTTCTGTGAGTCTGCTGCTGTCTTTTCCTTCAGTTTTTCTTTGTTATCATACTCCACACATGAGTGAAATCATTTGGTACATGTATTTCTCCGCCTGGCCTATTTGACTGAGCATAATACCCTCGAGCTCCATCCACGTTATTGCAAATGATAGGATTCGTTTTCTTCTTATGGCTGCTTACTGCACTTTTTAAACTGGATTTCATTCTTCTTTTTTGTTTGTAGTTTTGCAATGTGCTTTCACCATTGCTCTCCTTGTTTTGAGCAGTAGCTTTGTACTAATCGATATGTACATATATCTATCTATCTTTCTGTCTATCTATTTATCAATCACTCAATCAATCATCCTTTTGTCTGTCCATCTGTCCATGTGTGCAGAACAGTTAACCATATACCCTATATCACTTTCCTACACTATGCTCCCCAAAATCCTGCAAAGTATCTAGGCTGCAGAGGGAGCACTTTGTTCACCGAGACACTTGCAGTTCGAGTCGGCCGCGTGTACCTACAAAACCAGGGAATGGTTGTGCTGGGACTTGAACCCGTGTCTATATCCTCTGTCCTCTTTCATCTCCTTCTAACTTGCTGTCTGTATTTAGCCATATTCATTGACTAAGGGCTCCCTGAAGATCTCAAGTATCATTCCTCTGGGCCTGTTGTCGACAGAAAAGTCAACTTGTTGCTACGCTCACCACCATGTTTGAAGGACATCAGCGTGATCATCGCCGATAGGACAGAGGGTCAAATAAAAAAGAACACCAATTTCTAGACAGGAGCAGTTGGGAGCTAACAGTGTATTGTGGAGTGACGTGTTTATTTGAGTGTCCAAACTTCTCTCTTTAGGTGGTTATTAGATTTTCACGTTCGTGAACATCATAAAATCCACCGATTTGAAAGGCCCAGATGCTTATTATTACAGCAACTCAGTTGTTGAGGTGAGAGAAAATGAGAAGTATGTTGCTGCACCACTAAATCTATGGCTGGGAACTGCTGAAACCAAACAAAAAGAATTCACGGTGGCCAGATAGGGCTATTTTCTGCGGACTGTCTCTGGGGACTCAAACAGAATCCATTTGCTTGATTGTTTGATTTTCCGTTTCACTCCTGTAGGGTACTTGTCCACACACCTTCGGCTTGTAGTTTGTCTGTGTCCTTGGATCTCAAGTGAGTCTCCTGTTAGTAAGCATGTAGGTGTCTTGAGTTTTCATCCCTTCTTCTATCCCTGTGTCTTTTGTTTGCAGCACTCAGTGCCTGAACTTTAATTCTGATGATTCAGAGCTGTGCACTTATTGCACTTAAAGAATATTTTTTATCATTAATCTACAATCACGTGAAGAACATTATGTTTACTATGCTCCCCCCTTCACCAAGTCCCCCCGAAAAACCTCTTCAGTCACTGTCGATCCACGTAGCTGGATGCTGTAGACCCCTTCAAAATGTCCCCCCAAAAAGTCCCCGTTACATTCACTGTCCATCAGTGAGTAGTAAGATGCTATATGATCTCTACTAGTCTTCTCTGTGTTGTACAGTACTCCCCATGCACACCCGACCCCGCGCATTATACATGCTAAACTTAATGCCCCCATTCTTTCTCCCCACACTTATCCCTCCCTTCAGACTCACCCTGCCCAGTCCTTTTTCCTTTGGTTACTTTTAGTCAACTCTCGGGTTCTGTGAGTCTGCTGCTGTTTTTTTACTTCAGTTTTTCTTTGTTGTTATACTCCACACATGAGTGAAATCACTTGGTACTTGCCTTCATCCGCCTGCCCTATTTTTCTGAACATACTACCGTCTTGCTCCATCCACGTCATTGCAAATGGTAGTATATGTTTTCTTCTTAAGGCTGCTTACTGCACTTTTTAAACTGGATTTCATTCTTCCTTTTTGTTTGTAGTTTAGCTATGTTATTCACCATTCAACTCCTGGTTATGAACAATAGCTTTGTCTCAATCGACATGTATCTGTATCTATCTATCTAACTGTCTCTCTGTCTATCTATGTATCTAAGTATCTATCTATGTATCTATGTATCTATCTTCCTATCATCTATCTATGATGTCTATCTTATATTAATCTATGTACCTATCTATCTATCTTTCACCTGTCGTCTGTCTACCTATCTATCTATGAAACAATCATCTTTTTGTCCGCCCATCTATCCTTATGTGCAGCACAGTTAACAACATAGCCTATGTCTCTTCCCTACATTATGCTTCCAGAAACCTTGCAAGGTAACTAAGCCATAAGGAGAGCACTGTGTTCACTGATACGCTTTCAGGTAGAGTCAGCAGAGTGTGCTTACCAAACCAGTAAATGGAGCTGAAAGAACTTGAACCCGTATTTTTGTCCTCTGTCCTCTTATACTTCCTGCTCGCTTGTTGACTTTATTTAGCCACATTCAGTGAGTAAGTGATCCCTGAAGACCACAAGTATCCTTCGTCTGGGCCTGTTGTCGACAGAAAAGTGTACTTGGCCCTTTGCACACCACCATGTTTGAGGGACATTGGCATGATCCCTGCTGATAGGTGGAGGGACAAATATGAATTAACACCTATTTCTGGACAGGAGCATTTGGGAACAAAGAGTGTGTTGTGGAGTGAAGTGTTTATTTGAGTGACCAAACTTCCCTCTTTAGGTGGTTATTACTTCTTTACATTCGTGAACATCATAAAAAGCAATGATTATAAATGCCCAGACGCATATTATTACAGCAATTCATTTGTTGAGGTGAGATGAAATGAGAAGGAAGTTGCTGCACCACTAAATCTATGCCTGAGCACTGCTGAAACCAAACAAAAAGAATTCATGGTGGCTAGTTAGGGCTATTTTCTACTGACTCTCTCTGGGGTCCAAAACAGAATCCATTTCTTTCTCTGTTTCTCAGTTTCACTTGTGTAGGGTACCTGTCCCCGCCCATTCAGCTTGTCGTTTGTCTGTGTCCTTGGATCTCAAGTGAGTCTCCAGTAAGGGAGCACGTAGGTGGTCTTGTGTTTTCATCAGTTCTTCTAACCCTGTGTCTTTTGATTGGAGCACTCAAAGGCTGTACTTTTATTCTGATATTTGAGAGCTGTGCTCTTACTGCACTTTGAAATTCTTTTTGTTCTCATTAATATACAATCACATGCAGAAAATTATGTTATTCTGTCTACCCTCTTCACCAAGTCACCCCAAATCCCAGTAACAGACGCTCTCCGTCAGCATGTACTAAGATGCTGTAGAATCACTACATGTCTTCTCTGTGTTGTACAGCCCTACCCAAGACACCCCACCCTACACATTATACATGCTAATCCTAATGCCCACTTTCTTTTTCCCCGCACTATTACTCCCTTCCCACAAACCCTACCCAGTCCCTTTCTCTTTTGGTAACTGTAGGTCCACTCTCGGGTTCTGTGAGTCTGCTGCTGTCTTTTCCTTTAGTTTTTCTTTGTTATCATACTCCACACATGAGTGAAATCATTTGGTACATGTATTTCTCCGCCTGGCCTATTTGACTGAGCATAATACCCTCGAGCTCCATCCACGTTATTGCAAATGATAGGATTCGTTTTCTTCTTATGGCTGCTTCCTGCACTTTTTAAACTGGATTTCATTCTTCTTTTTTGTTTGTAGTTTTGCAATGTGCTTTCACCATTGCTCTCCTTGTTTTGAGCAGTAGCTTTGTGCTAATCAATATGTACCTATATCTATCTATCTTTCTGTCTATCTATTTATCAATCACTCAATCAATCATTCTTTTGTCTTTCCATCTGTCCATGTGTGCAGAACAGTTAACCATATACCCTATATCACTTTCCTACACTATGCTCCCCCAAATCCTGCAAAGTATCTAGGCTGCAGAGGGAGCACTGGGTTCACCGAGACACTTGCAGTTCGAGTCGGCCGCGTGTACCTACAAAACCAGGGAATGGTTGTGCTGGGACTTGAACCCGTGTCTCTATCCTCTGTCCTCTTTCATCTCCTTCTAACTTGCTGTCTGTATTTAGCCACATTAATTGACTAAGGGCTCCCTGAAGATCTCAAGTATCATTCCTCTGGGCCTGTTGTCGACAGAAAAGTCAACTTGTTGCTTCGCTCACCACCATGTTTGAATTACATCAGCGTGATCACCGCCGATAGGACGGAGGGTCAAATAAAATGGAACACCAATTTCTAGACAGGAGCAGTTGGGAGCTAACAGTGTATTGTGGAGTGACGTGTTTATTTGATTGTCCAAACTTCCCTCTTTAGGTGGTTATTAGATTTTCACATTCGTGAACAACATAAAATCCACTGATTTCAAAGGCCCAGATGCTTATTATTACAGCAACTCAGTTGTTGAGGTGAGAGAAAATGAGAAGTATGTTGCTGCACCACTAAATCTATGGCTGGGAACTGTTGAAACCAAACAAAAAGAATTCACGGTGGCCAGATAGGGCTATTTTCTGCTGACTGTCTCTGGGGACTCAAACAGAATCCATTTGCTTGATTGTTTGATTTTCCGTTTCACTCGTGTAGGGTACTTGTCCACACACCTTCAGCTTGTAGTTTGTCTGTGTCCTTGGATCTCAAGTGAGTCTCCTGTAAGTAAGCACGTAGGTGTCTTGAGTTTTCATCCCTTCTTTTATCCCTGTGTCTTTTGTTTGCAGCACTCAGTGCCTGACCATTTATTCTGATGATTCAGAGCTGTGCACTTATAGCACTTAAAGAATATTTATTATCATTAATCTACAATCACGTGAAGAACATTATGTTTACTATGCTCCCCCCTTCACCAAGTCCCCCCGAAAAACCTCTTCAGTCACTGTCGATCCGCGTAGTTGGATGCTGTAGACCCCTTCACCATGTCCCCCCCAAAAGTCTCCGTTACATTCACTGTCCATCAGTGAGTAGTAGGATGCTATATGATCTCTACTAGTCTTCTCTGTGTTGTACAGTACTCCCCATGCACACCCGACCCCGCGCATTATACATGCTAAACTTAATGCCCCCATTCTTTCTCCCCACACTTATCCCTCCCTTCAGACTCACCCTGACCAGTCCTTTTTCCTTTGGTTACTTTTAGTCAACTCTCGGGTTCTGTGAGTCTGCTGCTGTTTTTTTACTTCAGTTTTTCTTTGTTGTTATACTCCACACATGAGTGAAATCACTTGGTACTTGCCTTTATCCGCCTGCCCTATTTTTCTGAACATACTACCATCTTGCTAAAGCCACGTCATTGCAAATGGTAGTATTTGTTTTCTTCTTAAGGCTGCTTACTGCACTTTTTAAACTGGATTTCATTCTTCCTTTTTGTTTGTAGTTTAGCTATGTTATTCACCATTCAACTCCTGGTTATGAACAATAGCTTTGTGTCAAACGACATGTATCTGTATCTATCTATCTAAAGGTCTGTCTGTCTATCTATCTATCTATGCATGTATATATCTATGTATCTATGTATCTATCTATGTATCTATCTATCTATCTTCCTATCATCTATCTATGATGTCTATCATCTATTAATCTATGTACCTATCTCTCTTTCACCTGTCGTCTGTTTACCTATATATCTATGAAAGAATAATCTTTTTGTCTGCCCATCTATCCTTATGTACAGAACAGTTAACAACATAGCCTATGTCTCTTCCCTACATTTTGCTTCCAGAAATCTTGCAAGGTAACTAAGCCATAAGGAGAGCACTCTGTTCACCGATACGCTTTCAGGTAGAGTCAGCAGAGTGTGCTTACAAAACCAGTAAATGGAGTTGAAAGGACTTGAACCCGTATCTTTGTCCTCTGTCCTCTTATACTTCCTGCTCGCTTGTTGACTTTATTTAGCCACATTCAGTGAGTAAGTGATGCCTGAAGACCACAAGTATCCTTCGTCTGGGCCTGTTTTCGACAGAAAAGTGTACTTGGCCCTTTGCACACCACCATGTTTGAGGGACATTGGCGTGATCACTGCTGATAGGTAGAGGGACAAATATGAATTAACACCTATTTCTGGACAGGAGCATTTGGGAACAAAGAGTGTGTTGTGGAGTGAAGTGTTTATTTGAGTGTCCAAACTTCCCTCTTTAGGTGGTTACTACTTCTTTACATTCGTGAACATCATAAAAAGCAATGATTATAAATGCCCAGACGCATATTATTACAGCAATTCATTTGTTGAGGTGAGAGGAAATGAGAAGGAAGTTGCTGCACCACTAAATCTATGCCTGAGCACTGCTGAAACCAAACAAAAAGAATTCACGTTGGCTAGATAGGGCTATTTTCTACTGACTCTCTCTGGGGTCTAAAACAGAATCCATTTCTTTCTTTTTTTCTCAGGTTCACTTGTGTAGGGTACCTGACCCCGCCCCTTCATCTTGTAGTTTGTCTGTGTCCTTGGATCTCAAGTGAGTCTCCAGTAAGGGAGCACGTAGGTGGTCTTGAGTTTTCATCAGTTCTTCTAACCCTGTGTCTTTTGATTGGAGCACTCAAAGGCTGTACTTTTATTCTGATATTTGAGAGCTGTGCTCTTACTGCACTTTGAAATTCTTTTTGTTCTCATTAATATACAATCACATGCAGAAAATTATGTTATTCTGTCTACCCTCTTCACCAAGTCACCCCAAATCCCAGTTACAGCCGCTCTCCGTCAGCATGTACTAAGATGCTGTAGAATCACTACATGTCTTCTCTGTGTTGTACAGACCTACCCATGACACCCCACCCTACACATTATACATGCTAATCCTAATGCCCCCATTCTTTTTCCCCGCACTTATTACTCCCTTCCCACAAACACTACCCAGTCCCTTTCTCTTTGGTAACTGTAGGTCCACTCTCGGGTTCTGTGAGTCTGCTGCTGTCTTTTAATTCAGTTTCTCTTTGTTATCATACTCCACACATGAGTGAAATCATTTGGTACATGTATTTCTCCGCCTGGCCTATTTGACTGAGCATAATAACCTCTAGCTCCATCCACGTTATTGCAAATGATAGGATTTGTTTCCTTCTTATGGCTGCTTACTGCACTTTTTAAACTGGATTTCATTCTCCTTTTTTGTTTGTAATTTTGCAATGTGCTTTCACCATTGCTCTCCTTGTTATGAGCAGTAGCTTTGTGCTAATCGATATGTACCTATATCTATCTATCTCTCTATCTATCTATTTATCAATCATTCAATCAATCATCCTTTTGTCTGTCCATCTGTCCATGTGTACAGAACAGTTAACCATATACCCTATATCACTTTCCTACACTATGCTCCCCAAAATCCTGCAAAGTATCTAGGCTGCAGAGGGAGCACTGGGTTCACCGAGACACTTGCAGTTTGAGTCGGCCGCGTGAACCTACAAAACCAGGAAATGGTTGTGCTGGGACTTAAACCCGTGATTCTATCCTCTGTCCTCTTTGATCTCCTTCTACCTTGCTGTCTGTATTTAGCCACATTCATTGACTAAGGGCTCCCTGAAGATCTCAAGTATCATTCCTCTGGGCCTGTTGTCGACAGAAAAGTCAACTTGTTGCTTCGCTCACCACCATGTTTGAAGGACATCAGCGTGATCACCGCCGATAGCACGGAGGGTCAAATAAAAAGGAACACCAATTTCTAGACAGGAGCAGTTGGGAGCTAACAGTGTATTGTGGAGGGACGTGTTTATTTGAGTGTCCAAACTTCCCTCTTTAGGTGGTTATTAGATTTTCACATTCGTGAACATCATAAAATCCACTGATTTCAAAGGCCCAGATGCTTATTATTACAGCAACTCAGTTGTTGAGGTGAGAGAAAATGAGAAGTATGTTGCTGCACCACTAAATCTATGGCTGGGAACTGTTGAAACCGAACAAAAAGAATTCACGGTGGCCAGATAGGGCTATTTTCTGCTGACTGTCTCTGGGGACTCAAAGAGAATCCATTTGCTTGATTGTTTGATTTTCCGTTTCACTCGTGTAGGGTACTTGTCCACACATCTTCCGCTTGTAGTTTGTCTGTGTCCTTGGATCTCAAGTGAGTCTCCTGTAAGTAAGCACTTAGGTGTCTTGAGTTTTCATCCCTTCTTTATCCCTGTGTCTTTTGTTTGCAGCACTCAGTGCCTGAAATTTTATTCTGATGATTCAGAGCTGTGCACTTATTGCACTTAAAGTATATTTTTTATCATTAATCTACAATCACGTGAAGAACATTATGTTTACTATGCTCCCCCCTTCACCAAGTCCCCCCGAAAAACCTCTTCAGTCACTGACGATCAGCGTAGTTGGATGCTGTAGACCCCTTCACCATTTCCCCCCCAAAAGTCCCCTTTACAGTCACTGTCCATCAGTGAGTAGTAAGATGCTATATGATCTCTACTAGTCTTCTCTGTGTTGCACAGTACTCCCCATGCACACCCGACCCCGCGAATTTTAAATGCTAAACTTAATGCCCCCATTCTTTCTCCCCACACTTATCCCTCCCTTCAGACTCACCCTGCCCAGTCCTTTTTCCTTTGGTTACTTTTAGTCAACTCTCGGGTTCTGTGAGTCTGCTGCTGTTTTTTTACTTCAGTTTTTCTTTGTTGTTATACTCCACACATGAGTGAAATCACTTGGTACTTGCCTTTATCCGCCTGCCCTATTTTACTGAACATACTACCGTCTTGCTCCATCCACGTCATTGCAAATGGTAGTATATGTTTTCTTCTTAAGGCTGCTTACTGCACTTTTTAAACTGGATTTCATTCTTCCTTTTTGTTTGTAGTTTAGCTATGTTATTCACCATTCAACTTCTGGTTATGAACAGTAGCTTTGTGTCAATCGACATGTATCTGTATCTATCTATCTATAGGTCTGTCTGTCTATCTATATATCTATGTATGTATATATCTATGTATCTATGTATTTTTATATGTATGTATCTATCTATCTTCTTATCATCTATCTATGATGTCTATCTTCTATTAATCTATGTACCTATCTATCTCTTTTCCACCTGTCGTCTGTCTACCTATCTATCTATGAAACAATCATCTTTTGTCTGTCCATCTATCCTTATGTACAGAACAGTTAACAACATAGCCTATGTCTCTTCCCTATATTATGCTTCCAGAATTCTTGCAAGGTAACTAAGCCATAAGGAGAGCACTGTGTTCACCGATACGCTTTCAGGTAGAGTCAGCAGAGTGTGCTTACAAAACCAGTAAATGGATGTGAAAGGACTTGAACCCGTATCTTTGTCCTCTGTCCTCTTATACTTCCTGCTCGCTTGTTGACTTTATTTAGCCACATTCAGTGAGTAAGTGATCCCTGAAGACCACAAGTGTCCTTCGTGTGGGCCTGTTTTCGACAGAAAAGTGTACTTGGCCCTTTGCACACCACCATGTTTGAGGGACATTGGCGTGATCACTGCTGATAGGTGGAGGGACAAATATGAATTAACACCTATTTCTGGACAGGAGCAGTTGAGAACAAAGAGTGTGTTGTGGAGTGAAGTGTTTATTTGAATGTCCATACTTCCCTCTTTAGGTGGTTATTACTTCTTTACATTCGTGAACATCATAAAAAGCAATGATTTTAAATGCCCAGAGGCATATTATTACAGCAATTCATTTGTTGAGGTGAGAGGAAATGAGAAGGAAGTTGCTGCACCACTAAATCTATGCCTGAGCACTGCTGAAACCAAACAAAATAATTCACGGTGGCTAGATAGGGCTATTTTCTACTCAATCTCTCTGGGGTCCAAAACAGAATCCATTTCTTTCTTTGTTTCTCAGTTTCACTTGTGTAGGGTACCTGTCCCCGCCCCTTCAGCATGTAGTTTGTCTGTGTCCTTGGATCTCAAGTGAGTCTCCAGTAAGGGAGCTCGTAGGTGGTCTTGAGTTTTCATCAGTTCTTCTAACCCTGTGTCTTTTGACTGGAGCACTCAAAGGCTGTACTTTTATTCTGATATTTGAGAGCTGTGCTCTTACTGCACTTTGAAATTCTTTTTGTTCTCATTAATATACAATCACATGCAGAAAATTATGTTATTCTGTCTACCCTCTTCACCAAGTCACCCCAAATCCCAGTTACAGCCGCTCTCCGTCAGCATGTACTAAGATGCTGTAGAATCACTACATGTCTTCTCTGTGTTGTACAGCCCTACCCATGACACCCCACCCTACACATTATACATGCTAATCCTAATGCCCCCATTCTTTTTCCCCGCACTTATTACTCCCTTCCCACAAACCCTACCCAGTCCCTTTCTCTTTGGTAACTGTAGGTCCACTCTCGGGTTCTGTGAGTCTGCTGCTGTCTTTTCCTTCAGTTTTTCTTGTTATCATACTCCACACATGAGTGAAATCATTTGGTACATGTATTTCTCCGCCTGGCCTATTTGACTGAGCATAATATCCTCTAGCTCCATCCACGTTATTGCAAATGATAGGATTCGTTTTCTTCTTATGGCTGCTTACTGCACGTTTTAAACTGGATTTCATTCTTATTTTTTGTTTGTAGTTTTGCAAAATGCTTTCACCATTGCTCTCCTTTTTATGAGCAGTAGCTTTGTGCTAATCGATATGTACCTATATCTATCTATCTATCTGTCTATCTATGTATCAATCACTCAATCAATCATCCTTTTGTCTGTCCATCTGTCCATGTGTGCAGAACAGTTAACCATATACCCTATATCACTTTCCTACACTATGCTCCCAAAAATCCTGCAAAGTATCTCGGCTGCAGAGGGAGCACTGGGTTCACCGAGACACTTGCAGTTTGAGTCGGCCGCGTGTACCTACAAAACCAGGGAATGGTTGTGCTGGGACTTGAACCCGTGTCTCTATCCTCTGTCTTCTTTCATCTCCTTCTAACTTGCTGTCTGTATTTATCCACATTCATTGACTAAGGGCTCCCTGAAGATCTCAAGTATCATTCCTCTGGGCCTGTTGTCGACAGAAAAGTAAACTTGTTGCTTTGCTCACCACCATGTTTGAAGGTCATCAGCGTGATCACCGCCGATAGGACGGAGGGTCAAATAAAAAGGAACACCAATTTCTAGACAGGAGCAGTTGGGAGCTAACAGTGTATTGTATAGTGACGTGTTTATTTGAGTGTCCAAAATTCCCTCTTTAGGTGGTTATTAGTTTTTCACATTCGTGAACATCATAAAATCCACTGATTTCAAAGGCCCAGATGCTTATTATTACAGCATCTCAGTTGTTGAAGTGAGGGAAAATGAGAAGTATGTTGCTGCACCACTAAATCTATGGCTGGGAACTGTTGAAACCAAACAAAAAGAATTCACGGTGGCCAGATAGGGCTATTTTCTGCTGACTGTCTCTGGGAACTCAAACAGAATCCATTTGCTTGATTGTTTGATTTTCCGTTTCACTCGTGTAGGGTACTTGTCCACACACCTTCGGCTTGAAGTTTGTCTGTGTCCTTGGATCTCAAGTGAGTCTCCTGTAAGTAAGCACTTAGGTGTCTTGAGTTTTCATCCCTTCTTTTGTCCCTGTGTCTTTTGTTTGCAGCACTCAGTGCCTGACCTTTTATTCTGATGATTCAGAGCTGTGCACTTATTTCCCTTAAAGAATATTTTTTATCATTAATCTACAATCACGTGAAGAACATTATGTTTACTATGCTCCCCCCTTCACCAAGTCCCCCCGAAAAACCTCTTCAGTCACTGTCGATCCGCGTAGTTGGATGCTGTAGACCCCTTCACCATGTCCCCCCCAAAAGTCCCCGTTACATTCACTGTCCATCAGTGAGTAGTAAGATGCTATATGATCTCTACTAGTCTTCTCTGTGTTGTACAGTACTCCCCATGCACACCCGACCCCGCGCATTATACATGCTAAACTTAATGCCCCCATTCTTTCTCCCCACACTTATCCCTCCCTTCAGACTCACCCTGACCAGTCCTTTTTCCTTTGGTTACTTTTAGTCAACTCTCGGGTTCTGTGAGTCTGCTGCTGTTTTTTTACTTCAGTTTTTCTTTGTTGTTATACTCCACACATGAGTGAAATCACTTGGTACTTGCCTTCATCCGCCTGCCCTATTTTTCTGAACATACTACCGTCTTGCTCCATCCACGTCATTGCAAATGGTAGTATTTGTTCTCTTCTTAAGGCTGCTTACTGCACTTTTTAAACTGGAATTCATTCCTCCTTTTTGTTTGTAGTTTAGCTATGTTATTCACCATTCAACTCCTGGTTATGAACAATAGCTTTGTGTCAATCGACATGTATCTGTACCTATCTATCTAAAGGTCTGTCTGTCTATCTATGTATCTATGTATGTATATATCTATGTATCTTTGTATCTATCTATGTATCTATCAATCTATCTTCCTGTCATCTATTTATGATGTCTATCATCTATTAATCTATGTACCTATCTATCTCTCTTTCACCTGTCGTCCGTCTACCTATCTATCTATGAAACAATCATCTTTTTGTCTGCCCATCTATCCTTATGTACAGAACAGTTAACAACATAGCCTATGTCTCTTCCCTACATTATGCTTCCAGAAATCTTGCAAGGTAACTAAGCCATAAGGAGAGCACTGTGTTCACCGATACGCTTTCAGGTAGAGTCAGCAGAGTGTGCTTAAAAAACCAGTAAATGGAGGTGAAAGGAATTGAACCCGTGTCTTTGTCCTCTGTCCTCTTATACTTCCTGCTCGCTTGTTGACTTTATTTAGCCACATTCAGTGAGTAAGTGATCCCTGAAGACCACAAGTATCCTTCGTCTGGGCCTGTTGTCGACAGAAAAGTGTACTTGGCTCTTTGCACACCACCAGGTTTGAGGGACATTGGCGTGATCACTGCTGATAGGTGGAGAGACAAATATGAATTAACACCTATTTCTGGACAGGAGCATTTGGGAACAAAGAGTGTGTTCTGGAGTGAAGTGTTTATTTGAGTGTCCTAACTTCCCTCTTTAGGTGGTTATTACTTCTTTACATTCGTGAACATCATAAAAAGCAATGATTATAAATTCCCAGACGCATATTATTACAGCAATTCATTTGTTGAGGTGAGAGGAAATGAGAAGGAAGTTGCTGCACCTCTAAATCTATGCCTGAGCACTGCTGAAACCAAACAAAAAGAATTCACGGTGGCTAGATAGGGCTATTTCCTACTGACTCTCTCTGGGGTCCAAAACAGAATCCATTTCTTTCTTTGTTTCTCAGTTTCACTTGTGTAGGGTACCTGTCCCCGCCCCTTCAGCTTGTAGTTTGTCTGTGTCCTAGGATCTCTAGTGAGTCTACAGTAAGGGAGCACGTAGTTGGTCTTGTGTTTTCATCAGTTCTTCTAACCCTGTGTCTTTTGATTGGAGCACTCAAAGGCTGTACTTTTATTCTGATATTTGAGAGCTGTGCTCTTACTGCACTTTGAAATTCTTTTTGTTCTTATTAATATACAATCACATGCAGAAAATTACGTTATTCTGTCTACCCTCTTCACCAAGTCACCCCAAATCCCAGTTACAGCCGCTCTACGTCAGCATGTACTAAGATGCTGTAGAATCACTACATGTCTTCTCTGTGTTGTACAGCCCTACCCATGACACCCCACCCTACACATTATACATGCTAATCCTAATGCCCCCGTTCTTTTTCCCCGCACTTATTACTCCCTTCCCACAAACCCTACCCAGTCCCGTTCTCTTTGGTAACTGTAGGTCCACTCTCGGGTTCTGTGAGTCTGCTGCTGTCTTTTAATTCAGTTTCTCTTTGTTATCATACTCCACACATGAGTGAAATCATTTGGTACATGTATTTCTCCGCCTGGCCTATTTGACTGAGCATAATATCCTCTAGCTCCATCCACGTTATTGAAAATGATAGGATTCGTTTTCTTTTTATGGCTGCTTACTGCACTTTTTAAACTGGATTTCATTCTTCTTTTTTGCTTGTAGTTTTGCAATGTGCTTTCACCATTGCTCTCCTTGTTTTGAGCAGTAGCTTTGTGCTAATCGATATGTACCTATATCTACTTATCTTTCTGTCTATCTATTTATCAATCACTCAATCAATCATCCTTTTGTCTGTCCATCTGTCCATGTGTGCAGAACAGTTAACCATATACCCTATATCACTTTCCTACGCTATGCTCCCAAAAATCCTGCAAAGTATCTAGGCTGCAGAGGGAGCACTGGGTTCACCGAGAAACTTGCAGTTCGAGTCGGCCGCGTGTACCTACAAAACCAGGGAATGGTTGTGCTGGGACTTGAACCCGTGTCTCTATCCTCTGTCCTCTTTCATCTCCTTCTAACTTGCTGTCTGTATTTAGCCACATTCATTGACTAAGGGCTCCCTGAAGATCTCAAGTATCATTCCTCTGGGCCTGTTGTCGACAGAAAAGTAAACTTGTTGCTTCGCTCACCACCATGTTTGAAGGACATCAGCGTGATCACCGCCGATAGGACGGAGGGTCAAATAAAAAAGGAACACCGATTTCTAGACAGGAGCAGTTGGGAGCTAACAGTGTATTGTGGAGTGACGTGTTTACTTGAGTGTCCAAACTTCCCTCTTTAGGTGGTTATTAGATTTTCACATTCGTGAACATCATAAAATCCACTGATTTCAAAGGCCCAGATGCTTATTATTACAGCAACTCAGTTGTTGAAGTGAGGGAAAATGAGAAGTATGTTGCTGCACCACTAAATCTATGGCTGGGAACTGTTGAAACCAAACAAAAAGAATTCACGGTGGCCAGATAGGGCTATTTTCTGCTGACTGTCTCTGGGGACTCAAACAGAATCCATTTGCTTGATTGTTTGATTTTCCGTTTCACTCGTGTAGGGTACTTGTCCACACACCTTCGGCTTGTAGTTTGTCTGTGTCCTTGGATCTCAAGTGAGTCTCCTGTAAGTAAGCACTTAGGTGTCTTGAGTTTTCATCCCTTCTTTTGTCCCTGTGTCTTTTGTTTGCAGCACTCAGTGCCTGACCTTTTATTCTGATGATTCAGAGCTGTGCACTTATTTCCCTTAAAGAATATTTTTTATCATTAATCTACAATCACGTGAAGAACATTATGTTTACTATGCTCTCCCCTTCACCAAGTCCCCCCGAAAAACCTCTTCAGTCACTGTCGATCCGCGTAGTTGGATGCTGTAGACCCCTTCACCATGTCCCCCCCAAAAGTCCCCGTTACATTCACTGTCCATCAGTGAGTAGTAAGATGCTATATGATCTCTACTAGGCTTCTCTGTGTTGTACAGTACTCCCCATGCACACCCGACCCCGCGCATTATACATGCTAAACTTAATGCCCCCATTCTTTCTCCCCACACTTATCCCTCCCTTCAGACTCACCCTGACCAGTCCTTTTTCCTTTGGTTACTTTTAGTCAACTCTCGGGTTCTGTGAGTCTGCTGCTGTTTTTTTACTTCAGTTTTTCTTTGTTGTTATACTCCACACATGAGTGAAATCACTTGGTACTTGCCTTCATCCGCCTGCCCTATTTTTCTGAACATACTATCGTCTTGCTCCATCCACGTCATTGCAAATGGTAGTATTTGTTCTCTTCTTAAGGCTGCTTACTGCACTTTTTAAACTGGATTTCATTCCTCCTTTTTGTTTGTAGTTTAGCTATGTTATTCACCATTCAACTCCTGGTTATGAACAATAGCTTTGTGTCAATCGACATGTATCTGTACCTATCTATCTAAAGGTCTGTCTGTCTATCTATGTATCTATGTATGTATATATCTATGTATCTATGTATCTATCTATGTATCTATCTATCTATCTTCCTGTCATCTATTTATGATGTCTATCATCTATTAATCTATGTACCTATCTTTCTCTCTTTCACCTGTCGTCCGTCTACCTATCTATCTATGAAACAATCATCTTTTTGTCTGCCCATCTATCCTTATGTACAGAACAGTTAACAACATAGCCTATGTCTCTTCCCTACATTATGCTTCCAGAAATCTTGCAAGGTAACTAACCCATAAGGAGAGCACTGTGTTCACCGATACGCTTTCAGGTAGAGTCAGCAGAGTGTGCTTAAAAAACCAGTAAATGGAGGTGAAAGGAATTGAACCCGTGTCTTTGTCCTCTGTCCTCTTATACTTCCTGCTCGCTTGTTGACTTTATTTAGCCACATTCAGTGAGTAAGTGATCCCTGAAGACCACAAGTATCCTTCGTCTGGGCCTGTTGTCGACAGAAAAGTGTACTTGGCCCTTTGCACACCACCAAGTTTGAGGGACATTGGCGTGATCACTGCTGATAGGTGGAGAGACAAATATGAATTAACACCTATTTCTGGACAGGAGCATTTGGGAACAAAGAGTGTGTTCTGGAGTGAAGTGTTTATTTGAGTGTCCTAACTTCCCTCTTTAGGTGGTTATTACTTCTTTACATTCGTGAACATCATAAAAAGCAATGATTATAAATTCCCAGACGCATATTATTACAGCAATTCATTTGTTGAGGTGAGAGGAAATGAGAAGGAAGTTGCTGCACCTCTAAATCTATGCCTGAGCACTGCTGAAACCAAACAAAAAGAATTCACGGTGGCTAGATAGGGCTATTTCCTACTGACTCTCTCTGGGGTCCAAAACAGAATCCATTTCTTTCTTTGTTTCTCAGTTTCACTTGTGTAGGGTACCTGTCAACGCCCCTTCAGCTTGTAGTTTGTCTGTGTCCTTGGATCTCAAGTGAGTCTCCAGTAAGGGAGCACGTAGTTGGTCTTGTGTTTTCATCAGTTCTTCTAACCCTGTGTCTTTTGATTGGAGCACTCAAAGGCTGTACTTTTATTCTGATATTTGAGAGCTGTGCTCTTACTGCACTTTGAAATTCTTTTTGTTCTCATTAATATACAATCAAATGCAGAAAATTATGTTATTCTGTCTACCCTCTTCACCAAGTCACCCCAAATCCCAGTTACAGCCGCTCTACGTCAGCATGTACTAAGATGCTGTAGAATCACTACATGTCTTCTCTGTGTTGTACAGCCCTACCCATGACACCCCACCCTACACATTATACATGCTAATCCTAATGCCCCCGTTCTTTTTCCCCGCACTTATTACTCCCTTCACACAAACCCTACCCAGTCCCGTTCTCTTTGGTAACTGTAGGTCCACTCTTGGGTTCTGTGAGTCTGCTGCTGTCTTTTAATTCAGTTTCTCTTTGTTATCATACTCCACACATGAGTGAAATCATTTGGTACATGTATTTCTCCGCCTGGCCTATTTGACTGAGCATAATACCCTCGAGCTCCATCCACGTTATTGAAAATGATAGGATTCGTTTTCTTTTTATGGCTGCTTACTGCACTTTTTAAACTGGATTTCATTCTTCTTTTTTGCTTGTAGTTTTGCAATGTGCTTTCACCATTGCTCTCCTTGTTTTGAGCAGTAGCTTTGTGCTAATCGATATGTACCTATATCTACTTATCTTTCTGTCTATCTATTTATCAATCACTCAATCAATCATCCTTTTGTCTGTCCATCTGTCCATGTGTGCAGAACAGTTAACCATATTCCCTATATCACTTTCCTACGCTATGCTCCCAAAAATCCTGCAAAGTATCTAGGCTGCAGAGGGAGCACTGGGTTCACCGAGACACTTGCAGTTCAAGTCGGCCGCGTGTACCTACAAAACCAGGGAACGGTTGTGCTGGGACTTGAACCCGTGTCTCTATCCTCTGTTCTCTTTCATCTCCTTCTAACTTGCTGTCTGTATTTAGCCACATTCATTGACTAAGGGCTCCCTGAAGATCTCAAGTATCATTCCTCTGGGCCTGTTGTCGACAGAAAAGTAAACTTGTTGCTTCGCTCACCACCATGTTTGAAGGACATCAGCGTGATCACCGCCGATAGGACGGAGTGTCAAATAAAAAAGGAACACCGATTTCTAGACAGGAGCAGTTGGGAGCTAACAGTGTATTGTGGAGTGACGTGTTTACTTGAGTGTCCAAACTTCCCTCTTTAGGTGGTTATTAGATTTTCACATTCGTGAACATCATAAAATCCACTGATTTCAAAGGCCCAGATGCTTATTATTACAGCAACTCAGTTGTTGAAGTGAGGGAAAATGAGAAGTATGTTGCTGCACCACTAAATCTATGGCTGGGAACTGTTGAAACCAAACAAAAAGAATTCACGGTGGCCAGAGAGGGCTATTTTCTGCTGACTGTCTCTGGGGACTCAAACAGAATCCATTTGCTTGATTGTTTGATTTTCCGTTTCACTCGTGTAGGGTACTTGTCCACGCAACTTCGGCTTGTAGTTTGTCTGTGTCCTTGGATCTCAAGTGAGTCTCCTGTAAGTAAGCACGTAGGTGTCTTGAGTTTTCATCCCTTCTTTTATCCCTGTGTCTTTTGTTTGCAGCACTCAGTGCCTGACCATTTATTCTGATGATTCAGAGCTGTGCACTTATTGCAATTAAAGAATATTTTTTATCATTAATCTACAATCACGTGAAGAACATTATGTTTACTATGCTCCCCCCTTCACCAAGTCTCCCCGAAAAACCTCTTCAGTCACTGACGATCAGCGTAGTTGGATGCTGTAGACACCTTCACCAAGTCCCCCCCAAAAGTCCCCGTTACAGTCACTGTCCATCAGTGAGTAGTAAGATGCTATATGATCTCTACTAGTCTTCTCTGTGTTGTACAGTACTCCCCATGCACACCCGACCCCGCGCATTATACATGCTAAACTTAATGCCCCCATTCTTTCTCCCCACACTTATCCCTCCCTTCAGACTCACCCTGCCCAGTCCTTTTTCCTTTGGTTACTTTTAGTCAACTCTCGGGTTCTGTGAGTCTGCTGCTGTTTTTTTACTTCAGTTTTTCTTTGTTGTTATACTCCACACATGAGTGAAATCACTTGGTACTTGCCTTTATCCGCCTGCCCTATTTTTCTGAACATACTACAGTCTTGCTCCATCCACGTCATTGCAAATGGTAGTATTTGTTTTCTTCTTAAGGCTGCTTACTGCACTTTTTAAACTGGATTTCATTCTTCCTTTTTGTTTGTAGTTTAGCTATGTTATTCACCATTCAACTCCTGGTTATGAACAATAGCTTTGTGTCAATCGACATGTATCTGTATCTATCTATCTAAAGGTCTGTCTGTCTATCTATGTATCTATGTATGTATATATCTATGTATCTATGTATCTATCTAAGTATCTATCTATCTTCCTATCATCTATCTATGATGTCTATCATCTATTAATCTATGTACCTATCTATCTATCTTTCACCTGTCGTCTGTCTACCTTCCTATCTATGAAACAATCATCTTATTGTCTGCCCATCTATCCTTATGTACAGAACAGTTAACAACATAGCCTATGTCTCTTCCCTACATTATGCTTCCAGAAACCTTGCAAGGTAACTAAGCCATAAGGAGAGCACTGTGTTCACCGATACGCTTTCAGGTAATGTCAGCAGAGTGTGCTTACAAAACCAGTAAATGGAGGTGAAAGGACTTGAACCCGTATCTTTGTCCTCTGTCCTCTTATACTTCCTGCTCGCTTGGTGACTTTATTTAGCCACATTCAGTGAGTAAGTGATCCCTGAAGACCACAAGTATCCTTCGTCTGGGCCTGTTGTTAACAGAAAAGTGTACTTGGCCCTTTGCACACCACAATGTTTGAGGGACATTGGCGTGATCACTGCTGATAGGTGGAGGGACAAATATGAATTAACACCTATTTCTGGACAGGAGCAGTTGGGAACAAAGAGTGTGTTGTGGAGTGAAGTGTTTATTTGAGTGTCCAAATTTCCTTCTTTAGGTGGTTATTACTTCTTTATATTCGTGAACATCATAATAAGCAATGATTATAAATGCCCAGACGCATATTATTACAGCAATTCATTTGTTGAGGTGAGAGGAAATGAGAAGGAAGTTGCTGCACCACTAAATCTATGCCTGAGCACTGCTGAAACCAAACAAAAAGAATTCACGGTGGCTAGATAGGACTATTTTCTACTGACTGTCTCTGGGGTCCAAAACAGAATCCATTTCTTTCTTTGTTTTTATGTTTCACTTTTGTAGGGTACCTGTCCCCACCCCTTCAGCTTGTAGTTTGTCTGTGTCCTTGGATCTCAAGTGAGTCTCCAGTAAGGGAGCACGTAGGTGGTCTTGAGTTTTCATCAGTTCTTCTAACCCTGTGTCTTTTGATTGGAGCACTCAAATGCTGTACTTTTATTCTGATATTTGAGAGCTGTGCTCTTACTGCACTTTGAAATTCTTTTTGTTCTCATTAATATACAATCACATGCAGAACATTATGTTATTCTGTCTACACTCTTCACCAAGTCACCCCAAATCCCAGTTACAGCCGCTCTCCGTCAGCATGTACTAAGATGCTGTAGAATAACTACATGTCTTCTCTGTGTTGTACAGCCCTACCCATGACACCCCACCCTACACATTATACATGCTAATCCTAATGCCCCCATTCTTTTTCCCCGCACTTATTACTCCCTTCCCACAAACCCTACCCATTCCCTTTCTCTTTGGTAACTGTTAGTCCACTCTCGGGTTCTGTGAGTCCGCTGCTTTCTTTTCCTTCAGTTTTTCTTTGTTATGATACTCCACACATGAGTGAAATCATTTGATACATGTATTTCTCCGCCTGGCCTATTTGACTGAGCATAATACTCTCTAGCTCCATCCACGTTATTGCAAATGATAGGATTTGTTTTCTTCTTATGGCTGCTTACTGCACTTTTTAAACTGGATTTCATTCTTCTTTTTTGTTTGTAGTTTTGCAATGTGTTTTCACCATTGCTCTCCTTGTTATGAGCAGTAGCTTTGTGCTAATCGATATGTACCTATATCTATCTATCTGTCTGTCTATCTATTTATCAATCACTCAATCATCCTTTTGTCTGTCCTTCTGTCCGTGTGTACAGAACAGTTTACCATATACCCTATATCACTTTCCTGCACTATGCTCCCAAAAATCCTGCAAAGTATCTAGGCTGCAGAGGGAGCACTGGGTTCACCGAGACACTTGCAGTTCGAGACGGCCGCGTGTACCTACAAAACCAGGAAATGGTTGTGCTGGGACTTGAACCCGTGTCTCTATCCTCTGTCCTCTTTCATCTCCTTCTAACTTGCTGTCTGTATTTAGCCACATTCATTGACTAAGGACTCCCTGAAGATCTCAAGTATCATTCCTCTGGGCCTGTTGTCGACAGAAAAGTAAACTTGTTGCTTTGCTCACCACCATGTTTGAAGGACATCAGCGTGATCACCGCCGATAGGACGGAGGGTCAAATAAAAAGGAACACCAATTTCTAGACAGGAGCAGTTGGGAGCTAACAGTGTATTGTGGAGTGACGTGTTTATTTGAGTGTCCGAACTTCCCTCTTTAGGTGGTTATTATATGTTCACATTCGTGAACTTCATAAAAACCACTGATTTCAAAGGACCAGATGCTTATTATTACAGCAACTCAGATGTTGAGGTGAGAGAAAATGAGAAGTATGTTGCTGCACCACTAAATCTATGGCTGGGAACTGTTGAAACAAAACAAAAAGAATTCACGGTGGCCAGATAGGGCTATTTTCTGCTGACTGTCTCTGGGGACTCAAACAGAATCCATTTGCTTGATTGTTTGATTTTCCGTTTCACTCGTGTAGGGTACTTGTCCACACACCTTCGGCTTGTAGTTTGTCTGTGTCCTTAGATCTCAAGTGAGTCTCCTGTAAGTAAGCACGTAGGTGTCTTGAGTTTTCATCCCTTCTTTTATCCCTGTGTCTTTTGTTTGCAGCACTCAGTGCCTGACCTTTTATTCTGATGATTCAGAGCTGTGCACTTACTGCACTTAAAGAATATTTTTTATCATTAATATACAATCACGTGAAGAACATTATGTTTACTATGCTCCCCCCTTCACCAAGTCCCCCCGAAAAACCTCTTCAGTCACTGTCGATCAGCGTAGTTGGATGCTGTAGACCCCTTCACCATGTCCCCCCCAAAAGTCACCATTACAGTCACTGTCCATCAGTGAGTAGTAAGATGCTATATGATCTCTACTAGTCTTCTCTGTGTTGTACAGTACTCCCCATGCACACCCGACCCCGCGCATTATACATGCTAAACTTAATGCCCCCATTCTTTCTCCCCACACTTATCCCTCCCTTCAGACTCACCCTGCCCAGTCCTTTTTCCTTTGGTTACTTTTAGTCAACTCTCGGGTTCTGTGAGTCTGCTGCTGTTTTTTTACTTCAGTTTTTCTTTGTTGTTATACTCCACACATGAGTGAAATCACTTGGTACTTGCCTTTATCCGCCTGCCCTATTTTTCTGAACATACTACAGTCTTGCTCCATCCACGTCATTGCAAATGGTAGTATTTGTTTTCTTCTTAAGGCTGCTTACTGCACTTTTTAAACTGGATTTCATTCTTCCTTTTTGTTTGTAGTTTAGCTATGTTATTCACCATTCAACTCCTGGTTATGAACAATAGCTTTGTGTCAATCGACATGTATCTGTATCTATCTATCTAAAGGTCTGTCTGTCTATCTATGTATCTATGTATGTATATATCTATGTATCTATGTATCTATCTAAGTATCTATCTATCTTCCTATCATCTATCTATGATGTCTATCATCTATTAATCTATGTACCTATCTATCTATCTTTCACCTGTCGTCTGTCTACCTTCCTATCTATGAAACAATCATCTTATTGTCTGCCCATCTATCCTTATGTACAGAACAGTTAACAACATAGCCTATGTCTCTTCCCTACATTATGCTTCCAGAAACCTTGCAAGGTAACTAAGCCATAAGGAGAGCACTGTGTTCACCGATACGCTTTCAGGTAGAGTCAGCAGAGTGTGCTTACAAAACCAGTAAATGGAGGTGAAAGGACTTGAACCCGTATCTTTGTCCTCTGTCCTCTTATACTTCCTGCTCGCTTGTTGACTTTATTTAGCCACATTCAGTGAGTAAGTGATTCCTGAAGACCACAAATATCCTTCGTCTGGGCCTGTTGTCGACAGAAAATTGTACTTGGCCCTTTGCACACCACCATTTTTGAGGGACATTGGCGTGATCACTGCTGATATGTGGAGGGACAAATATGAATTAACACCTCTTTCTGGACGGGAGCAGTTGGGAACAAAGAGTGTGTTGTGGAGTGAAGTGTTTATTTGAGTGTCCAAACTTCCCTCTTTAGGTGGTTATTACTTCTTTACATTCGTGAACATCATAAAAAGCAATGATTATAAATGCCAAGACGCATATTATTACAGAAATTCATTTGATGAGGTGAAAGGAAATGAGAAGGAAGTTGCTGCACCACTAAATCTATGCCTGAGCACTGCTGAAACCAAACAAAAAGAATTCAAGGTGGCTAGATAGGGCTATTTTCTATTGACTCTCTCTGGGGTCCAAAACAGAATCCATTTCTTTCTTTGTTTTTCTGTTTCACTTTTCTAGGGTACCTGTCCCCACCCCTTCAGCTTGTAGTTTGTCTGTGTCCTTGGATCTCAAGTGAGTCTCCAGTAAGGGAGCACGTAGGTGGTCTTGAGTTTTCATCAGTTCTTCTAACCCTGTGTCTTTTGATTGGAGCACTCAAATGCTGTACTTTTATTTTGATATTTGAGAGCTGTGCTCTTACTGCACTTTGAAATTCTTTTTGTTCTCATTAATATACAATCACATGCAGAAAATTATGTTATTCTGTCTACACTCTTCACCAAGTCACCCCAAATCCCAGTTACAGCCGCTCTCCGTCAGCATGTACTAAGATGCTGTAGAATAACTACATGTCTTCTCTGTGTTGTACAGCCCTACCCATGACACCCCACCCTACACATTATACATGCTAATCCTAATGCCCCCATTCTTTTTCCCCGCACTTATTACTCCCTTCCCACAAACCCTACCCAGTCCCTTTCTCTTTGGTAACTGTTAGTCCACTCTCGGGTTCTGTGAGTCCGCTGCTTTCTTTTCCTTCAGTTTTTCTTTGTTATGATACTCCACACATGAGTGAAATCATTTGATACATGTATTTCTCCGCCTGGCCTATTTGACTGAGCATAATACTCTCTAGCTCCATCCACGTTATTGCAAATGATAGGATTTGTTTTCTTCTTATGGCTGCTTACTGCACTTTTTAAACTGGATTTCATTCTTCTTTTTTGTTTGTAGTTTTGCAATGTGTTTTCACCATTGCTCTCCTTGTTATGAGCAGTAGCTTTGTGCTAATCGATATGTACCTATATCTATCTATCTGTCTGTCTATCTATTTATCAATCACTCAATCATCCTTTTGTCTGTCCTTCTGTCCGTGTGTACAGAACAGTTTACCATATACCCTATATCACTTTCCTGCACTATGCTCCCAAAAATCCTGCAAAGTATCTAGGCTGCAGAGGGAGCACTGGGTTCACCGAGACACTTGCAGTTCGAGACGGCCGCGTGTACCTACAAAACCAGGAAATGGTTGTGCTGGGACTTGAACCCGTGTCTCTATCCTCTGTCCTCTTTCATCTCCTTCTAACTTGCTGTCTGTATTTAGCCACATTCATTGACTAAGGACTCCCTGAAGATCTCAAGTATCATTCCTCTGGGCCTGTTGTCGACAGAAAAGTAAACTTGTTGCTTTGCTCACCACCATGTTTGAAGGACATCAGCGTGATCACCGCCGATAGGACGGAGGGTCAAATAAAAAGGAACACCAATTTCTAGACAGGAGCAGTTGGGAGCTAACAGTGTATTGTGGAGTGACGTGTTTATTTGAGTGTCCGAACTTCCCTCTTTAGGTGGTTATTATATGTTCACATTCGTGAACTTCATAAAAACCACTGATTTCAAAGGACCAGATGCTTATTATTACAGCAACTCAGATGTTGAGGTGAGAGAAAATGAGAAGTATGTTGCTGCACCACTAAATCTATGGCTGGGAACTGTTGAAACAAAACAAAAAGAATTCACGGTGGCCAGATAGGGCTATTTTCTGCTGACTGTCTCTGGGGACTCAAACAGAATCCATTTGCTTGATTGTTTGATTTTCCGTTTCACTCGTGTAGGGTACTTGTCCACACACCTTCGGCTTGTAGTTTGTCTGTGTCCTTAGATCTCAAGTGAGTCTCCTGTAAGTAAGCACGTAGGTGTCTTGAGTTTTCATCCCTTCTTTTATCCCTGTGTCTTTTGTTTGCAGCACTCAGTGCCTGACCTTTTATTCTGATGATTCAGAGCTGTGCACTTACTGCACTTAAAGAATATTTTTTATCATTAATATACAATCACGTGAAGAACATTATGTTTACTATGCTCCCCCCTTCACCAAGTCCCCCCGAAAAACCTCTTCAGTCACTGTCGATCAGCGTAGTTGGATGCTGTAGACCCCTTCACCATGTCCCCCCCAAAAGTCACCATTACAGTCACTGTCCATCAGTGAGTAGTAAGATGCTATATGATCTCTACTAGTCTTCTCTGTGTTGTACAGTACTCCCCATGCACACCCGACCCCGCGCATTATACATGCTAAACTTAATGCCCCCATTCTTTCTCCCCACACTTATCCCTCCCTTCAGACTCACCCTGCCCAGTCCTTTTTCCTTTGGTTACTTTTAGTCAACTCTCGGGTTCTGTGAGTCTGCTGCTGTTTTTTTACTTCAGTTTTTCTTTGTTGTTATACTCCACACATGAGTGAAATCACTTGGTACTTGCCTTTATCCGCCTGCCCTATTTTTCTGAACATACTACAGTCTTGCTCCATCCACGTCATTGCAAATGGTAGTATTTGTTTTCTTCTTAAGGCTGCTTACTGCACTTTTTAAACTGGATTTCATTCTTCCTTTTTGTTTGTAGTTTAGCTATGTTATTCACCATTCAACTCCTGGTTATGAACAATAGCTTTGTGTCAATCGACATGTATCTGTATCTATCTATCTAAAGGTCTGTCTGTCTATCTATGTATCTATGTATGTAAATATCTATGTATCTATGTATCTATCTAAGTATCTATCTATCTTCCTATCATCTATCTATGATGTCTATCATCTATTAATCTATGTACCTATCTATCTATCTTTCACCTGTCGTCTGTCTACCTTCCTATCTATGAAACAATCATCTTATTGTCTGCCCATCTATCCTTATGTACAGAACAGTTAACAACATAGCCTATGTCTCTTCCCTACATTATGCTTCCAGAAACCTTGCAAGGTAACTAAGCCATAAGGAGAGCACTGTGTTCACCGATACGCTTTCAGGTAGAGTCAGCAGAGTGTGCTTACAAAACCAGTAAATGGAGGTGAACGGACTTGAACCCGTATCTTTGTCCTCTATCCTCTTATACTTCCTGCTCGCTTGGTGACTTTATTTAGCCACATTCAGTGAGTAAGTGATCCCTGAAGACCAAAAGTATCCTTCGTCTGGGCCTGTTGTCGACAGAAAAGTGTACTTAGCCCTTTGCACACCACCATGTATGAGGGACATTGGCGTGATCACTGCTGATAGGTGGAGGGAGAAATATGAATTAACACCTATTTCTGGACAGGAGCAGTTGTGAACAAAGAGTGTGTTGTGGAGTGAATTGTTTATATGAGTGTCCAAACTTCCCTCTTAAGTGGTTATTACTTCTTTACATTCGTGAACATCATAAAAAGCAATGATTATAAATGCCCAGACGCATATTATTACAGCAATTCATTTGTTGAGGTGAGAGGAAATGAGAAGGAAGTTGCTGCACCACTAAATCTATCCCTGAGCACTGCTGAAACCAAACAAAAAGAATTCACGGTGGCTAGATAGGGCTATTTTCTACTGACTCTCTCTGGGGTCCAAAAGAGAATCCATTTCTTTCTTTGTTTCTCAGTTTCACTTGTGTAGGGTACCTGTCCCCGCCCCTTCAGCTTGTAGTTTGTCTGTGTCCTTTAATCTCAAGTGAGTCTCCATAAGGGTGCACGTAGGTGGTCTTGAGTTTTCATCAGTTCTTCTAACCCTGTGTCTTTTGATTGGAGCACTCAAAGGCTGTACTTTTATTCTGATATTTGAGAGCTGTGCTCTTACTGAACTTTGAAATTCTTTTTGTTCTCATTAATATACAATCACATGCAGAAAATTAAGTTATTCTGTCTACCCTCTTCACCAAGTCACCCCAAATCCCAGTTACAGCCGCTCTCCGTCAGCATGTACTAATATGCTGTAGAATCACTACATGTCTTCTCTGTGTTGTACAGCCCTACCCATGACACCCCACCCTACACATTATACATGCTAATCCTAATGCCCCCATTCTTTTTCCCCGCACTTATTACTCACTTCCCACAAACCCAACCCAGTCCCTTTCTCTTTGGTAACTGTTAGTCCACTCTCGGGTTCTGTGAGTCTGCTGCTGTCTTTCCCTTCAGTTTTTCTTTGTTATCATACTCCACACATGAGTGAAATCATTTGGTACATGTATTTCTCTGCCTGGCCTATTTGACTGAGCATAATACCCTCTAGCTCCATCCACGTTATTGCAAATGATAGGATTTGTTTTCTTCTTATGGCTGTTTACTGCACTTTTTAAACTGGATTTCATTCTTCTTTTTTGTTTGTAGTTTTGCTATGTGCTTTCACCATTGCTCTTCTTGTTATGAGCAGTAGCTTAGTGTTAATCGATATGTACCTATATCTATCTATCTGTCTGTCTATTTATCAATCACACAATCAATCATCTTTTTGTCTGTACATCTGTCCATGTGTACAGAACAGTTAACCATATACACTATATCACTTTCCTGTACTATGCTCCCAAAAATCCTGCAAAGTATCTAGGCTGCAGAGGGAGCACTGGGTTCACCGAGACACTTGCAGTTCGAGTCGGCCGCTTGTACTGACAAAACCAGGAAATGGTTGTGCTGGGACTTGAACCCGTGTCTCTATCCTCTGTCCTCTTTCATCTCCTTCTAACTTGCTGTCTTTATTTAGCCACATTCATTGACTAAGGGCTCCCTGAAGATCTCAAGTATCATTCCTCTGTGCCTGTTGTCGACAGAAAAGTAAACTTGTTGCTTTGCTCACCACCATGTTTGAAGGACATCAGCGTGATCACCGCCGTTAGGACCGAGGGTCAAATAAAACGGAACACCAATTTCTAGACAGGAGCATTTGGGAGCTAACAGTGTATTGTGGAGTGACGTGTTTATTTGAGTGTCCAAACTTCCCACTTTAGGTGGTTATTATATGTTCACATTCGTGAACTTCATAAAAACCACTGATTTCAAAAGCCCAGATGCTTATTATTACAGGAACTCAGATGTTGAGGTGAGAGAAAATGAGAAGTATGTTGCTGCACCACTAAATCTATGGCTGGGAACTGTTGAAACCAAACAAAAAGAATTCACGGTGGCCAGATAGGGCTATTTTCTGCTGACTGTCTCTGGGGACTCAAACAGAATCCATTTGCTTGATTGTTTGATTTTCCGTTTCACTCGTGTAGGGAACTTGTCCACACACCTTCGGCTTGTAGTTTGTCTGTGTCCGTGGATCTCAAGTGAGTCTCCTGTAAGTAAGCACGTAGGTGCCTTGAGTTTTCATCCCTTCTTTTATCCCTGTGTCTTTTGTTTGCAGCACTCAGTGCCTGACCTTTTATTCTGATGATTCAGAGCTGTGCACTTACTGCACTTAAAGAATATTTTTTATCATTAATCTACAATCACGTGAAGAACATTATGTTTACTATGCTCCCCCCTTCACCAAGTCCCCCCGAAAAACCTCTTCAGTCACTGTCGATCATCGTAGTTTAATGCTGTAGACCCCTTCACCATGTCCCCCCCAAAAGTCCCCGTTAAAGTCACTGTCCTCAGTGAGTAGTAAGATGCTATATGATCTCCACTAGTCTTTTCTGTGTTGTACAGTACACCCCATGCACACCCGACACCGCGCATTATACATGCTAAACTTAATGCCGCCATTCTTTCTCCCCACACTTATCTCTCCCTTCAGACTCACCCTGCCCAGTCCTTTTTCCTTTGGTTACTTTTAGTCAACTCTCGGGTTCTGTGAGTCTGCTGCTGTTTTTTTACTTCAGTTTTTCTTTGTTGTTATATTAAACACATGAGTGAAATCACTTGGTACTTGCCTTATCCTCCTGCCCTATTTTTCTGAACATACTACCGTCTTGATCCATCCATGTCATGGCAAATGGTAGTATTTGTTTTCTTCTTAAGGCTGCTTACTGCACTTTTTAAACTGGATTTAATTCTTCCTTTTTGTTTGTAGGTTAGCTATGTTATTCACCATTCAACCCCTGGTTATGAACAATAGCTTTGTGTCAATCGCTATGTATCTGTATCCATCTATCTAAAGGTCTGTCTGTCTATCTATGTTTCTATGTATGTATATATCTATGTATCTATGTATCTATCTATGTATTTATCTACCTATCTTCCTATCAACTATCTATGATGTCTATCATCTATTAATCTATGTACCTATCTATCTCTCTTTAACCTGTCGTCTGTCTACCTATCTATCTATGAAACAATCATCTTTTTGTCTGCCCATCTACCCTTATGTACAGAACAGTTAACAACATAGCCTATGTCTCTTCCCTACATTATGCTTCCAGAAATCTTGCAAGGTAACTAAGCCATAAGGAGAGCACTGAGTTCACCGGTACGCTTTCAGGTAGAGTCAGCACAGTGTGCTTACAAAACCAGTAAATGGAGGTGAAAGGACGTGAACCCGTATCTTTGTCCTCTGTCCTCTTATACTTCCTGCTCGCTTGTGACTTTATTTAGCCACATTCAGTGAGTAAGTGATCCCTGAAGACCACAAGTATTCTTCGTCTGGGCAAGTTGTCGACAGAAAAGTGTACTTGGCCCTTTGCACACCACCATGTTTGAGGGACATTGGCGTGATCACTGCCGAAAGGTGGAGGGACAAATATGAATTAACACCTATTTCTGGAAAGGAGCAGTTGGGAACAAAGAGTGTGTTGTGGAGTGAAGTGTTTATTTGAGTGTCCAAACTTCCCTCTTTAGGTGGTTATTACTTCTTTACATTCGTGAACATCATAAAAAGCAATGATTATAAATGCCCAGACGCATATTATTACAGCAATTCATTTGTTGAGGTGAGAGGAAATGAGAAGGAAGTTGCTGCACCACTAAATCTATGCCTGAGCACTGCTGAAACCAAACAAAAAGAATTCACGGTGTCTAGATAGGGCTATTTTCTACTGACTCTCTCTGGGGTCCAAAACAGAATCCATTTCTTTCTTTGTTTCTCAGTTTCACTTGTGTAGGGTACCTGTCCCCGCCCCTTCAGCTTGTAGTTTGTCTGTGTCCTTGGATCTCAAGTGAGTCTCCATAAGGGAGCATGTAGGTGGTCTTGAGTTTTCATCAGTTCTTCTAACCCTGTGTCTTTTGATTGGAGCACTCAAAGGCTGTACTTTTATTCTATTTGAGAGCTGTGCTCTTACTGCACTTTGAAATTCTTTTTGTTCTCTTTAATATACAATCACATGCAGAAAATTATGTTATTCTGTCTACCCTCTTCACCAAGTCACCCAAAATCCCAGTTGCAGCCGCTCTCCGTCAGCATGTACTAAGATGCTGTAGAATCACTACATGTCTTCTCTGTGTTGTACAGCCCTACCCATGACACCCCACCATACACATTATACATGCTAATCCTAATGCCCCCATTCTTTTTCCCCAACCTTATTTCTCCCTTCCCACAAACCCTACCCAGTCCTTTTCTCTTTGGTAACTGTTGGTCCACTCTCGGGTTCTGTGTGTCTGCTTCTGTCCTTTCCTTCAGTTTTTCTTTCTTATCATACTCCACACATGAGTGAAATCATTAGGAACATGTATTTCTCCGCCTGGCCTTCTTGGCTGAGCATAATACCCGCTAGCTCCATCCACGTTTTTGCAAATGATAGGATTCGTTTTCCTCTTATGGCCTCTTACTGCACTTTTTAAACTGGAGTTCATTCTTATTTTTGTTTGTAGTATCACTATGTGCTTTCACCATTGCTCTCCTGGTTTTGAGCAGTAGCTTTGTGTTAATCGTTATGTACCTACATCTATCTATCTGTCCGTCTATCTATTTATCAATCAATCAATCTATCATCTTTTTGTCTGCCCATCTGTCCTTGTGTACAGAACAGTTAAACACATAGCCTATGTCACTCACCTACATTATGATTCCAAAAATCCTGCAATGTATCTAATATTTAGGGAGAGCACTGGGTTCACCGAGACACTTGCAGATCGAGTCGGCCGCGTGTACCTACAAAAGCAGGAAATGGTTTTGCAGGGACTTGAAACCGGGTCTCAACCCACTGTCCTCTTTCATCTCCTTCTCACTTGCTGTCTGTATTTAGCCACATTCATTGACTAAGTGCTCCCTGAAGACCACAAGTATCCTTCCTCTGGGCCTGTTGTCGACAGAAAAGTAAACTTGTTGCTTTCCTCACCACCATGTTTGAAGGACATCGGCGTGATCACTGCTGATGGGACGGAGGGTCAAATAAAAAGGAACAACATTTTCTAGAGAGGAGCAGTTGGGAGCTAAGAGTGTATTGTGAAGTGACATGTTTATTTGAGTGTCCAAACTTCCCCCTTTAGGTGGTTATTACTTCACATTCGTGAAGATCATAAAACCCACCGATTTCAAAGGTACAGATGCTTATTATTACAGCAACTCAGTTGCTGAAGTGAGAGAAAATGAGAAGGACGTTGCTGCACCACTAAATCTATTGCTCGGCACTGCTGAAAACAAACAAAAAGAATTCACTGTGGCCAGATAGGGCTATTTTCTACTGACAGTCTCTTGGGGGCTCAAACACATTCCATTTATTGGATTGTTTGATTTCAGTTTCACTCGTGTAGGGTACTTGTCCCCACACCTTCAGCTTGTAGTTTGTCTGTGTCCTTTGACCTCAAGTGAGTCTCCTGTAAGGAAGCACGTAGGATTTTTGAGTTTTCATCCATTCTTTTAACCCTGTGTCTCTTGTTTGCAGCTCTGAGAACCTGACCTTTTATTCTGATGACTCAGTGCTGTGCCCTTATTGCACTTAAAAAATTTTTTTTGTTATCATTAGTCTATAATTACATGAAGAACCTTATGTTTACTATGCTCCCCCTTCACCAAGTCCCCCCGAAATTCCTCTTCAGTCGCTGTCCATCAGAGAGTAGTAAGATGCTAAATAATCTCTAATAGTCTTCTCTGTGTTGTACAGCACTCCAAATGTCTTCCCGACCCCACGCAATATACATGCTAATCCTAATGCCCCCATTCTTTCCCCCGCACTTATCCCTTCCCTTCAGAACCACCCTGCCCAGTTCTTTTCCCTTTGGCAACTTTTAGTCAACTCTCCGGTTCTGTGAGTCTGCTGCTGTTTTTTTCCTTCAGTTTTTCTTTGTTGTTATACTCCACACATGAGTGAAATCATTTGATACTTGTCTTTCGCCACCTGACCTATTTCTCTGAACATACTATCGTCTAGCTCCATCCACGTCATTGCAAATGGTAGGATTTGTTTTCTTCTTATGGCTGCTTACTGCACTTTGTAAACAGAGTTTCATCTTCCTTTTTGTTTGTAGTTTAGCTATGTGCTCTCACCATTCATCTCCTGGTTATGAGCAACAGCTTTGTCAATCGATATGTATCTGTATCTATTTATTGCTCTGTCTGTCTGTATATCTGTCTATCCTTCTATATATCCTTCTATCTCTCTGTTCTTCTCTCTTTATATCTATCCATCTATCTAGCTTCCTATCATCAATCATGTGTATCATCTATCTATCTCTCATCTGTCATCTATCTATCTGTGTATCTATGAATAAATCATCTTTCTGTCTGCCAATCTATCCTTATGTATAGAACAGTTAACAACATCACCTATGTCACTACCCTACATTAAGCTTCCAAAAACATGGCAAGGTCACTAGGCCGCAGGGAGAGCACTGGGTTCACTGAGACAGTTGCAGATCGAGTCAGCCGCGTGTGCTTACAAAACCAGTAAATGGTGGTGCAGGGACTTGAAACCGTATCTCTGTCCTCTGTCCTCTTATACCTCCTTCTCGCTTGCTAACAGTATTTAGCTACATTCATTGCCTAAGTGCTCTCTGAAGACCCCAAGTATACTTCCTCTCTGCCTGTTGTAGACATCAAAGTATACTTGGTGCTTTACTCACCACCATGTTTTAGGGACATAGGCGTGTTCACCACTGATAGGAGGAGGGACAAATAAAAAGGAACACCTATTTCTAGACAGGAGCATTTGGGAGCCAATTGTTTGTTGTGGAGAGACGTGTTTGATTCAGTGTTCAAACTTCCCTCTTTATGTGGTTATTACTTCTTTACAATCGTGAACATCATAAAACCCAGTGATTTCAAAAGTCCAGATGCATATTATTACAGCAATTCATTTGTTGATGTGAGAATAAATGAGAAGGACATTGCAGTACCACTAAATCTATACCTGGGCACAGCTGAAACCAAACAAAAATAATTCATGGTTGCTAGGTAGGACTATTTTCTAGTGACTGTCTCTGGGGTCTCAAACAGAATCCATTTGTTTCTTTGTTTCTCAGATACACTTGTATAGGGTACCTGACCCTGCCCCTTCAGCTTGTAGTTTGTCTGTGTCCTTGGATCTCAAGTGAGTCTAAAGTAAGGGAGCACTTAAGTGATCTTGAGTTTTCATCAGTTCTTCTAACCCTGTGTCATTTGATTGGAGCAGTGAAAGCCTGTACCTTTATTCTGATATTTGACAGCTATGCTCTTACTGCACTTTGACAATTTTTATTTTTCTCATTAATATACAATCACATGCAGAACATTATGTTTACTAGTCTACCCCCTTCACCAAGTCCTCACCAAATCCCAGTTACAGTCGCTGTCTGTCAGCGTTTAGTAAGATGCTGTAGAATCACTACTTGTCTACTCTGTGTTGTATAGACCTCCCCTTGCCCGTACACCCTACACATTATTCATGCTAATCCTAATGCCCCCATTCCTTTTCCCCGTCCTTATTACTCCCTTCCCACAAATCCTACCCAGTCCCTTTCTCTTTGGTAACTGTTACTCCACTCTCGGGTACTGTGTGTCTGCTGCTGTTTTTACCATCAGTTTTTCTTTGTTATCATACTCCACAAATGAGTGAAATCATTTGGTACATGTATATATCCGACTGGCCTATTTGACTGGGCATAATACCCTCTAGCTCCATCCACGTTATTGCCAATGATAGGATTTGTTTTCTTCTTATGGCTGCTTACTGCACTTTTTAAACTGGTTTTTATTATTCTTTTTTCTTTGTATTTTCGCTATGTGCTTCAAACATTGCTCTCAAGGTTATGAGCAATATCTTTGTGTTAATCGATATGTACCTTTATCTATCTATCTGTCTGACGATCTATCTATCTATCAAAAAATCAATCAATCTATCAGCTTTTTGTCTGCCCATCTGTCCTTGTGTACAGAACAGTTAACGACATAGCCTATGTCGCTTTCCTCCATTATGCTTCCAAAAATCCTGCAATGTAACTAATATTTAGGGAGAGCACAGAGTTCACTGAGACACTTGCAGGTTGTGTCTTCTGAGTGTACCTACAAAACCAGGAAATGGCTGTGCAGGGACTTGAACCCTTGTCTCTATCCTCTGTCCTCTTTCATCTCGTTCTCACTTGCTGTCTGTATTTAGCCACATTCATTGACTAAGTGCTCCCTGAAGACCACAAGTATACTTCCTCTGTGCCTGTTGTCGACAGAAAAGTCAACTTGTTTCTTTGCTCACCACCATGTTTGAAGTACATCTGCATGATCACTGCGGATAGGACGGAGGGTCAAATAAAGAAGAACAACAATTTCTAGACAGTAGCAGTTGGGAGCTAAGAGAGTATTGTGGAGTGACATGTTCATTTGAGTGTCCGAACTTCCCTCTTTAGGTGATTATTACTTCACATTCGTGAAGATCATAAATCCACCGATTTCTTAGGCCCAGATGCTTATTATTACAGCAACTCAGTTGTTGAGTTGAGAGAAAATGAGAAGGACGTTGCTGCACCACTAAATCTATGGCTGGGCCCCTTGCTGAAAACAAACAAAAGAATTCACGGTGGCCAGTTATGGCTATTTTCTGCTGACTGTCTCTGGGGGCTCAAACAGAATCCATTTGTTTCATTGTTTTTTCTCAGTTTCACTCATGTAGGGTACTTGTCACCACACCTTCAGCTTATAGTTTGTCTGTGTCCTTGGATCTCAAGTGAGTCTCTTGTATGGAAGCACGTAGGTTTCTTGAGTTTTCAACCGTTCTTTTAACCCTGTGTCTTTTGTTTGCAGCACTCAGAGCCTGACCTTTTATTCTGATGATTCAGTCCTGTGCCGTTATTGCACATGAAAAATTTTTTTTGTTATCATTAATCTACATTCAAGTGAAGAACATTATGTTTACTCTGCTCCCCCTTCACAAAGACCACCCCCAAAAACCTCTTAGAGTAGCTGTCCATCAGCATAGTTGGGTGCTATAGACCCCTTCACCATGTACCCCTTCACAGACACCATTACAGTCGCTGTCAATCAGTGAGTAGTAAGATGCAATATAATCTCTACTAGTCTTCTCTGTGTTGTACAGCACTCCCCATGCCCCCTCCGAACCCACGCAATATACATGCTAATCCTAATGCCCCCATTCTTTCTCCCCGCACTTATCCCTCCCTTCAGAACCACCCTGCCAAGTCCTTTTCCCTTTGGCATCTTTTAGTCAACTCTCGGGTTCTGTGAGTCTGCTGCTGTTTTTTTCCTTCAGTTTTTCTTTGTTGTTATACTCCACAAATGAGTGAAATCATTTGGTACTTTTCTTTCTATGCCTGACCTATTTCTCTGAACATACTACCATCTAGCTCCATTCATGTCATTGCAAATGGTAGGATTTGTTTTCTTCTTATGGCTGCTTTCTGCACTTTGTGATCTGGATTTCATTCATCCTTTTTGTTTGTGTGTTAGCTATGTGATTTCACCGTTCATCGCCTGGTTATGAGCAACAGCTTTGTGTCAATCGATATGTATCTGTATCTATATTTCACTCTGTCTGTCTGCATATCTATCTTTCTATATATCCTTCTATCTCTCCATCCTTCCTCGAGCTGTGAGCCCTCGTCCCCTATCACATAAAACTTAGAAATAAGTGGGTGTACTCCGCCCACTGTGGCCCTCAGGCGACGGCTTTGCCCTGTCTGTGGACCTGCGTGGCGCATGCGCAGTCAGGCCCCAGGACATCCTTCTGGCTCTGGCGGCAGCCGGGATTCCTAAGGCTCCCGTGCGGCACCGTCCAGGACACTGCCGTGTGCGGCCGCCGTGAAAGCTCGGTTTTCTGAGGAGCCACGGGACGGAAAGGTGAGGAGAGGCTCCCCGTGCGTCGCCTGCAGAGCACTCCCATTTACGGTCCTGGGGAGGAAAGCCTGCGGAAGGGAAAGGGGTCTCAATTGATCTTGGGGGAGCGGCTGACGCGACGGGTGGAGTTGAGGGGGCGGGTGAGTCCGGGACACAGCTGAGTCTGTGCCGGGGCGAGTGAGCCTTGCCCAGCGCTTCCCGGGAGCCCGTGCGGTGGGTGGATTGGCCGCACCTGCGGTAGGCCCTCCAAGCTACAGGCGTCCTTCCTGACAAGGCTCTGAGACGGTAATGGAGCAGAGGGGACTTGGTTGCTGAATGGCCTGCTTACCTGGGTTTCAGGTCTTGCGGTGTGCCGAGCACATAGGGTGGGTTCCTGAGAAGAGTCCCCTGTGTGGGGTCTGCCTGGGAGGCTCCCCCCAGGCTCAGCATGGCACTGACACATCCCAGCTTCCCAAGGGCTGCCCCCAATCCGTGGCCTGTTCCCGGGCCTCGTGTGCTACCTCCAAGGGAAGAGCCGGATTGGTGAATCAGTGGGTGCCCCGTGTTCTGTTACCACACCCGCTTCTTCTTGGGTGCTACACGGGGTCTCAGTTGCTGCAGCACTGCATTGTAATGGGATGAAAGGGCGCCATGCTCCTGCTCCACTTTCCCAGGACGGCTGTGTGTTTGGGGTCCCGTGCAGTTCAACCAAGCCTGCAGGGTGTTTGCTTGATTTCTGTGAGAAGTGCGATGGAATTTTGGTGAGGGTCGCAGGGGTTGTGCACATTGCTGTGTGTGGAGGGACTTGTAACAACCTAACTCTTCCCGTCCACGTCTGCAGGGTCCACAATTTTCAGGTCTCCCACCTCCTCGGTTAAGTTTGTTCTTTGGTACCTGTAACTTCTGGAGAAAATTCCTGAACTAAATACATTTGAGCCGAAATCAGTCAAAGGGAGAAATAAAGTAGGAGAAACCCGTTTGTTACTTACTACTAGTCATCCACTTCAGCTTGCATGTGTCTGTCACAACCAGGCTTCAGAAGAAGGGGCCCCACCGAACTTCTTCAGTCCAAATATGCCCTCTCTCGCCCTCATAATTACCTGTTGATAGAGAGATGGACTATTTCTCTCCACTTCTTAGAAGCACCTACTGATGTGGAGATGCACGAAAGCTAGTTGAGATACTTTGGAAATACTACAGTTTTTTCCACAGCACTTTAGTCTTATATATTTATTTCTTTGGTATCATTAATCTACAATGACATGAGCAACATTATGGTTACTAGTTTCCTCCCATCATCAAATCCTCAGCACACACCCCATTACAGTCACTGACCATCAGTGTAGTAAGATGCTGTAGAATCACTAGTCTTCTCTGTGTTGGACATCCCTCCCCATACCTCTCCTGGCACATTATGTGTGCTAATCATAATGCCTTTCCCCGCTTACCCTCCTTTCCCACCCTCCCTCCCCAGGGCCTTTCTCTTTGGTAACTGTTAGTCCATTCTTGTGTTCTCTGAATCTGCTGATGGTTTGTTTCTTCCTTTTTTTTTTCTTTATTCTTACATTGAACTTATGAGTGAAATCATTTGGTACTTGACTTTTTCCGTCTGGCTTATTTCATTGAGCATAATACCCTCTAGCTCCATCCAAATTGTTGCAAATGGTAGGAATTGTGTTATTCTTACACAACACTTTCTTCTTTATGATGTACTTGTAATGGGCATTATTTTCTTAATCTCTGATGGTTCGTTATTAGTGAATACAAGCAAACGACTTTTATAAGTTGGTTTGGTATCTTACAAGTTTACTGAATTCATTTTTAGTTCTAACAGGTCTTTGGTTAATTAGGGCGTGAAATTGGAATTCCAAAATTCCACTTTTTGTACCCCAGGTCTTCCCAACGTCCAAGGCCATGTTGCTGCAGGGGAACCTCCCACAGGCCTTCTAATGAGCCCTGGACCCCTGCAAGGTGCCATTTGTTTGAACTGGGTGGAAGGGCTTGGCCTCTCTTGACAGGGTGTTATGTCTGCTGTGCTTTTCTTATGGTTATTTTGCAAACTAATTTACTTTCCAGCAATTTAAAATCTACAGAAAACTTGTAGTGTCAGTACAGATTCACTTTATACTGAATTTCCTAGCATCTCACTTTGCCACAGTTTTCACTTCACACGAAATTTCTGTGGTGTCTACCCCAAACAGGGACACGCTTCCAGGGAAACAACATCTGACTGCAAATGAGGGAAGTATTAGGGTCTCCACATGATAATCCAATGCACAGAACCACCACAGCTGTCACCATCCGCTCCAGCTTAGTGCACATGTCTTACTATCCTGATGCAGTTTCCTTTTTCTGGAACTGTTCCCGAGACTTTACCTCAGTTGGTTTCTCTGGGACCTTGAATAAGCAGGATCACATAATATTTGTCCTTCTTGGAGGGGCGCATTTCCATGAGCATAATGGCTTTGTGGGTCCATCTGTGCAGCAGGTTCTAGGACTCCTTGTTTACTCCACTGTATAGACACCACATTGCTTTCATCTGTCTGAGGACACCCGGGTCGTCTCCACATTTTGGCTGTTGTGACTCATGCAGCTGTAAACAGAGGTGTGCAATATCTACGTCCCTGCTTTCCTGTCATTTGTGCAAATGCCCTGAAATGGAATTGCTAATTATATGTTAACTATGCTCGAGTTTCGGGGGACACTCTTCACACACAGTGTTTTCAAATCAGCTTTGGACCATTTTTCTTTATTTCTATATTTGGCAGAATAATGTAGTTTATGGATCAACCCTGTTTTGTTCATCTGTTCATCCCTTGATGGGCATTTGAGTTGTGTCTAACTTTTTACTGTGGTGAGCAGTGCTGCTAAGAACTCTTGGGCCAGTTTCTGTTTGAAGAGCATTTTCATTTCTGTGTGGTATTTATCTAGGATCGGTTCTTTACCCACAATTAGGAAACTGTATTATATATTATGAGGAAATGCCAAGCTGTTGTATACAAGCTGCATGTTTTATGTTTCCACAAGCCAATGTTAGGGGATCTAATTCCTATGCATCCTTGGTAACATGTGATTTTGAATTTTCCTGAGTATGGCCAATGCCATGTGCTTGCATTGGGTGGGGGTCTCTGTGGTCTAATTTGCATTTCCATTGCAACTAATGCTGTGTGAGACCTCTTCATGTGCTTGTTGAACATTTGTATGTCTTACCTGGAATCTTAATCCACTTTAAACATTTGTCTTGTCTTTTTGCCTTGTACTAGTTTGTGGTGTTTCCTGGGTTACAGGCTCTTTTTAGATGTACAACGTGGAGATATTTACTTTCATTCTGTGACTGTTTTTCACTTTCTGGTTGGTGACTTTTAACGCAGAAATGTTTTTAATTTTATGCTCTCTTCTGTAGCTTGTCCTTTGGTGTCAGATCTGAGAAATCATGGCTAAATCCAAGGTCATGAACGTTTATCCTCATGTTTTCTTCTAGACTCTGTTGTTTTTTACATATTATGTAAGCCCTTTGTCTGTTCTGAGTTAATTTTTGTATGTGATATGTGTTAAGGGTTCAGTTTCATTCATCTGCATATGGACAGCTATTTGCCCAGCACCGTTAGCAAGGAAGACAATTCTTTCCCTAATTAAATTTTGTCCACCCATGTCAGAAAGAAAGTGACTGTATATGGTTTGAGTCACTTCTGGGCTTTCTACTCAGTTCTGTTGATCTGTGCATACAGTTGAACCTTGAACAAAATGGGGGGTTGTGTAGCTGACATCCCACAGAATCAGAATACACATAAAACATCTCACTCCCCCCAAACTTAAGTATTATCCTAATCATTGCTTATTTTTACTGGAAGACTTACCAATAATATAAACAGTTAACACACACTTTGTACATTACACATGTTTTGTGCTGTATTATAACTGTAAGGTAAGCTAGAAAAATCAAGTGTTTCTAATTGTCTTAAGTCTTATGTGAGAGGTACCCTCCCTATACGAAGAGGAAAGGAAAATCCTTTTCTTTGAAGACAAAGGGACAGAAAGAGGAGTCTTAATGAGCAGGCCTTGATAAGTTCCCCCTATTTACAACACTATCTCATACTCCTGAACCTGTCATATTTCTCCACAAATGTCCACTCCTTATCAAACCCAGCACAAATTGCTCAGGGCCAACTGCTTCTCTGGGTCTTCACTTCCTTGTGAAGTCTCCCATATCACATAAAACCTATTAATAAATGGGTGTGCTTTTCTCTGGTTAATCTTTGTCCGTTTCATTTTCAGACCCAGCAACCCTAAGAGGGTCAAGAACAACTCCCCCAGCCCTTGCAGTGTTCCCAGTTGATACTAAGCACAGCACTCTACAAGGGGCATTATTCTATCTCTCAGATGAGTAAATTGAAGCTCCAAGCATTTAGATGACTGGCCTAAGATAGGGCTGCCAGTCTTGGGGTAAAAACACAGGATATAGTTCAGATGATATCAAGAATTATGTTAATATAAGTATGTCCAAAAAATTATTTGTTCTCTGAAATTCAAATTTAACTTGTGTTTTTATGGCAACTTTAGACCAAAGTCCAAGTTCTTTTGTAAGATAGACTTTTTCTCTGAGCCCAGGGTTCTTTCTCCTACTACATGGGAGGGGCCTACACTCCCCACCAAGACCTGCGAATGGACAGTCATAGAAACTGCCTCGGTCAGACCCTCAAATAGCTGTGGAAGCTAATACTTGTCACTACAGCCATATCAGCCTTTTAGTTGGAATCTAATCCATACACGTTGGGGTAAAACATTATAACATTTTAAAGAAGTAAACAGTTTTTGTTGTAAATCCTCCTTATCCTAGGATAGCAGAAGCAGAACTTCCTGACCCTCTTCCTGGGATGTGCCACTGTGAACACAGAAATACAACAGAAAACATATTCTGGTCTTTGCTTCATTCCTGATCCTGGGCTCCTAAATCCCTGGGAAATTCCTGGGTAAGAGATTCTTTAATACTAAGTAAGTGGTTCTGGGTGGGTTCTGCTCAGGTGTCTGACAGGCATAAAGCCCATGCCATGATTAGAAACTTGGAATTTTCAGCCTCAACCCTCCATTCTCCAGAGAAAGGGGATGAGATAAAAATGGAGTTAATAATACATCATACAAATGTCTCAAAATACGGATTTTTGGGAGCTTCCTGGTTGGCAAACACATCCATGTCGTGTACTGGGAGGGCGATGTGTTCCAACCCCACAGGGAAGAATGAAGCCTTCTCCTGGCCCAAGGCCAAAGCCTTCATAATTACAAAGAAGCTGTTAGAAACCATTTCTCATGTGGGGTACCCCTGTGAGCACCAGTGATCAAGGCACCATCTTCACTGGGCAAATAACTGTACATTTCACTGTACAAATTGTAGTGATATGTCATGGATGTACCCCAATTTGCCAAAGCATTCATCTTCTGAAACACATCCTGATTTCTTTAAGTTTTTAGCCTTTATGAATAGAGCTATTATGTAAAACTGCATGGTGGCTTTTGTTGGGACATAGTTTTTCAAAGCAGTTGTATAAATACTGGTGATGTAATTCTTGAATGTCATGGTGAGACCTTTTTTAATTGTAAAATATTTTTAATGGCTCATTTTTGTTTTATGTATCTTTGTATATCTTGAGTACAAATCCTTTATCAAAAATGTATTTTGCAAATATTTTCTTTTAGTTTGTGTCTTGTGTTTGGGTTCTCTGAGCAAGGTCTTTTAGAGTAGAAATTATAACTCTATAAAGCACATGTGATTATTTTTCTTTTGTGGATAGGCCTTTGGTGTTGTTTTCAGCAAGGTTTGTAGATTTTCTTGCTTTACCTACAAATTTTATAATTTTGCATCTAAAATTTGACTATGAAAATTTTTTTATGTGTGTACCACTAAAAATTTTTTAAAATTAAAGTATTATTGACATACACTCTTATGAAGGTTTCACATGAAAGAACACTGCGGTCACTACATCCACCCATATTATCAAGTCCCCTCCATGCCTCATTGCAGTCACTGTCCATCAGTGTAGTAAGATGCCGCAGAGTCACTACTTGTCTTCTCTGTTCTACACTGTCTTCTCTGTGGTCCCCCACACCATGTGTGCCAATCATAATACCCCTCAATCCCCTTCTCCCTCCATTCTCACCTGCCCTCCCACACCCCTCCCCTTTGGTAACTGCTAGTCCTTTCTTGGAGTCTGTGAGTCCACTGCTCTTTTGGTCCTTCATTTTTACTTTGCCTTTATTTTCCAGAAATGAGGGAAATCATTTGGCATATGTCTTTCTCCACCTTGCTTATTTCACTGAGCATAATATCTTCCAGCTCCAACTATATTGTTGCCTATGGTAGGATATGTTTTTTCTTATGACTAAGAAGTATTCCACTGTGTTTATGTACCACACCTTCTTTATTCATTGATCTCCTGATGGACAGTTAGGTTGCTTCCATATCTTGGCTCTTGGAAAAAGTGCTGCAACAAATATAGTGGTGCATATGTCTTTTGGAATCTGAGAAACTATATTCTTTGGGTAAATTCCAAAGAGTGGAATTACCGGGTCAAATGGTATTTCTATTTTTAGTTTTCTAAGGAACATGCCTATAGGGAATTTTGAGTTAATTTTGGTGTAACTTGTAAAGCCTTTGCCTACTTCATTTCATTCATTTCACTCTCAATCAAAGTGGAGAAAACACAAGAAATTTGTGCCCATTGCGGCTTGAATTTCCAAAGATTTGTGGTTCATCAGTTTAGACACAAGGGGGCACCACCTTCCCTGAGCTGTAAGCACGCATCCTGCAATGCTCACCGTGAACCGGAAGCGGCGCCTCTGCCCTCTTTGTGGACCAGCAGGGCTCATGCGCGGTCAGGACGCAGGCCTTTTCTCCCAGCTCTGACTGGTGCCGGTATTGCTCCGGATCCCCTGCAGCTCCGTGCCACCGCGGGCCGCGTCCACAGGGGCACTTCGGTTTCCTGAGGAGCTGCAGTACGGAAAGGTAAGGAGAAGCTTTCCGTGCATCTCGTACTGAGCAATACTCTTCAGGGGCCGGGAGAGGAAGGCCTGCGATGGTTAACGGAGTATTTGCGGGGTCTGGGCCACGACGGGTGCAGCTGAGTTCAGGGTGTGGCGCGCGGCACTCAGGGAGAGTTCGGGCCCAGGCTGAGACCGTGCTGGGGCGGGTATGTGGTGTCCAGCACTTCCCCGGCAGCCTGTGTCTCCACGCTGCGTGCCTCGGGCCCCTTGCAGTGGGTGGATTATCCACACCTGCGGGACACCTTCCAGGCTGCAGGCATCCTTCCTAACAAGGCTCTGAAATGGGAATGGGGGTGGAGGGGAGTTGGCTGCTTAAGCGGCTCGCTTACCTGTGCTTCAGCCTTTGCTGAGCGCCCAGCACACAGGGTGGTTTCTTTCGAAGGGTCCCCGAAGTGGGGTCAACCTGGGAAGCCCCCCTGGGCACAGCATGGCGCTGACCGAGCCTGGCACCCTGAGGGTGGCCAACACCCACTGCCTGCGACCGGTGCCTCGTTAGCCGGTTCATCATGCCGAGCATGTTGGGGGATGAAGGGCACTTGGTGTTCTGTTTAGACTCCCGCTTCTACTTGGGCGAAACAAGGGGTCTCCGTTGCTACAGGTCCACAGTGTAGTGGGAGGTAAGGGCACGATGCCTGGGCTCTGCTTTCTCATGACGGCTGTGGGGATGGGGGTCCTGTGTGGTTCTATCCAGCCTGTTTGGTGTTTGCTTCTTTGTGAAGTGTGGTGGAATTTCGATGGGGGGATCCCACGGAGTCTGAAGGTTCCTGTTGGTGGACAAGACTTGTAATAACCTAACCCACCCCCGCCCCATCCTGGACTGCAGTGTCCACAGTGTTCAGGCCTCAAGCTACAAGCCTCCCGCCTCATTGGTTAGGCTTCTACTTAGGTACTTCATTCTTTATGATGCAGTTGTAAAGGGCATTGTTTTCTTAATGTCTCTTCCTGACGGTTGGTTATTGGTGAACAGAAGCAAACAACTTATGTATGTTGATTTTGTATCCTGCAAGATTATTGAATTTATTTTTAGCTGTAACAGGTTTTTGGTGGAGCAGTGTGGAAATTGGAATTTAAAAATCCCAGTGTTCCACTCCAGGTCGTCCCAACACCCAAGCCCAGTGTCTGCAAGGGAATTTTACCACGTTCCTTGTAGTGACTCCCGCAGGCTAAGTAGTGGTCGACTTCGGGTGAACTGAATGGGGAGGGCTTGGCCTCTGTGACAGGGTATGATGTCTGCTCTGCTTTTCTGGTGCAGGACTGACATGGTTGTTCTGTAAAGTAATTTACTTTCCAGAAATTTCAAGCACACAGAAAACTTGCAGTGTCATTACAAACACTCTTTACACTAAATGTCCCATGGTCCCACTTTGCCACACCTGCCACTTCACACAAAATTCTCTTGGCCTCTACCCTAAATAGGGACAAGTTTATAGGGAGCCACCACCTGACCCTAAATGAGGGATTATGGTCTCCACATGATAATCCAGTGCACAGACCCAGCACAGCTGTTTCCATCTACCCCAGCTGTGTGCAAATGTCTTTCTATTCTGATCACATTTCCTTTTTCTGGAACTCTTCCAGGGACATTAGCTCAGATGGGCTCCACCAGATCTCACGTAAGTGGGATCACATAGTATTCATCCTTCTGTGACTGGCGCATTTCACTGAGAAAATTGGCTTTAGGATCCATCCATGCAGCAGGTGCCAGGATGCCCTTGTTCACTCCACTGTGTGGAGACGACACTTTGTTCATCCATTTGTCTGTGGACACGTGGGTCTTCTCCACCTTTTAACCATTTTGAGTCGTGCAGTTGTGAGCATAGGTGTCCAAATATCTAAGTCCCTGCTTTTGGCAGATGCCCTGTGGTTTGGGCAGATGCCCTGAAATGGAATTGCTGCTCATATATTAACTGTATCTTCAAGTTTCTGGGGACACCTTCCCCACGCTCCACACCGTTTTCCAGGAGGCTGTGGACCATTTTCCTTTCTTTCTGTATATGGCAGTAAAATGCAGTTTATGGATCAATGCGTTTTTATCCATCCATTCACCCCTTGATGGGCATTTGAGTTGTTTCTGACTTTTTGCTGTGGTGATCAATGCTGCCAAGAACTCGTGGGCCAGTTTCTGTTTGAACATCATAGTCATTTCTTTGCTGTATTATCTAGGAGTGGATGTAGAACCACAATTAAGTAATTGTATTTTATCTTTATGAGGAAATACCAAGGTGTTGTACACAGGCTGCACGTTTTACGTTTCCACAAGCAAAGGTTAGGGGCTCCAGTTCTTCTGCATCCTTGGCAATGTGTGATTTTCAGTTTTCCTGAATATAGCCATTCCCATGTGTGTGCAGGGAATTCTATGGGACACCTTTCCATGTGCTTGTTGGAGCATTTGTATGTCTTGGAGTCTCTCATCCATTTAAAAAGTTGGGATGTTGCCTTGTTGCACTGTACAAGTTCATGGTGTATTCTGGATAACAGGCTCTTGTCAGATGTACAGTGTGCAGATATTTTCTTCTATTCCGTGACATTTTTCACTTCTTGGTTGGAATCTTTTGATGCAGAAAAGATTTTAATTTGGAGGAAATTAATTTATTCTTTCTATTGTTGCTTGTACTTTGGTTTCAGATCTGAGAAACCATAGCTAAATCCAAGGTCATGAAGACTTATCCCCATGTTTTACCTATTACATGTAAGCCGTTATGTATTTTGAGTTAATTTTTGTATGTGATATAAGTTAGGATTCATTTTCATTCTTCTGCATGTGGACAGGAGGTTGCCAAGCACCATTTACTGGAAAGACACTTTCTCTCCATAAGTTAATGTTGTCCACCCTTGTCAGAAATCAAATGGATATTTCCATTCAGGTACGTTGATCTTTATATACAGTCGTCCCTTGAACAACATGGGGGCTAGTGGTGCTGACTCCCCCACAGAATCACAATCTACATAAAACATGTGACTCTGCCAAACCTTTGTTATCCTAAAACTTATTGTCTATTTTGACTGGAAGCCTTACCAATAATATAAACACTCAATTAACAATATTTTGTACATTATACCTATTATGTGCTATGTTCTTACAGTAAAGTAAGCTAGAGAAAAGGTAACGTTTCAAATTGTTGACTTAACAATTTCCCAGTATACTTGTGGGGAAAAATCAGTTTAAGTTGACCTGTGGAGTTCACATGCCTACTGTCCAACCGTCAACTGTGTATCTTTATGACAGTGTCACAGTGTTTCATTTACTGCTCACTTTGTACTAAGATTAGACTTTCTGAAGCCTGTGCCTCCAGCTTTGATTTTCTTTTTCAAGATTCTGCTCAAGGGCTCATTGTGGTCCCTTGCAATTTAATATGTGACAGGATCAGCAGGAGCAATTCTTCCTAAAAAGCTTTGGGAATTTTCATAGGAACCACATTGAGTCTGTAGGGTGCATTTGTGCCATTGCCATCTTAGAGATATTAAGTCTGCCATCATCACAGCAGGACCTTACATTTATTTTGCTTTTCTTTATTTTTCCTATTATCAGTGTTTTATAATTTTAAATGCATAATACTTGCACTTAAATTAAGTCTGTTCCCATGTATATTATTAATGTTGACATTATTTAGTAGAGAATTTAAAAATTCCTTTTTTGATTATTCATCGATAATGTATACAAGGAAAACATGTTTGTGTAATGTCCTTTTTTCTTGTAACTTCGCTTAGTTAATTTAGAAGCTTACATTTGGAATTTAAGGGTTCAGAGCGTTGGGATTTAATAATTTAGATATTTAGGATTAAAATAATACTGCCTAATATTTAATAAATGGAGGATTGGAACACAGTGAAGAATAGGGTTTGTCGTAGGGGTTTTGTTTGAAATAAGACAATAGGAAGAGAAGGGGTTAGAACTATGGATAGGGTACAGGAACGGGTTAGGGTACGGGAATGGGTTAGTGTTAGGGTTAGGGTATTGTGATAGAGTGAGGCTATCAAATACAGCTAGGAGGCTTCAAACAAAATCCAGCCTTTTTTGACATCTTCCTCAGACTTTGCAGGCATGAAAGTGGTCTCAGGCTGCCTGGTAGTTCTGCTGGGTTCAGAACCCTAGGTGGGAAATCTTTCTGGCCACCCAGATTTATTATCATCTGCTCTCCAGTGCTGCAGTGGACAAGTCTGAGGTCGTTTTCCTTGATCTTTTGCATGTTTTTGTCATTTTCTTCTGTGCTAGTTTTTTAGGTCTCTTACTCATGTTTATCCTAGAAATTGTTGTTTAATTAACCACAATGTAAACTATTTTTCCTTCATTGAGTTGAGTGCTCAGTGGGTCCTTACAACCTAATAATTATGTTTCTGAGTTATTTAATATGTTCTTATAGTATTTCCTTTGAAGATTTTCTCCTTTTTCCCTTTTTTTGACTGCATATTAATTTTGGTATAAAACTTTTTAACATTGATTTTCTAGTGTTCTTACCTTTTTTTTTGTATTGTCACCTTCTCTAAATTTTTGTTCTCCTTTCTGTGAGATTTCTTTAACCTCTGAATCCTTTCCTTGATTTTTTTGTTTCTTTTCCATTCTTTCTGATTTTTTTCTTTTTAATAATAGGCTCTTATGAGATGAATACAGCATCTTAGCTCAATGGAGATACTAAATATGATTTCTTTGAAGTTTTCCTCTTTTACCAGTATTGTCTGTTTCCACTATTATACTTTTTTCACGTTATTTTGGTCTGTTCTCCTAATTATTGTGGGCTTACTCAGATGTCTGGTGATCCTTCTCTTTCGCTTATTTAAGAGGTGAGGCACTGGAGATCTATCAAGAAATGGAGTGTGCCCATTTGTGGCACCTGCGCCTATATGTCTGTGGGCTTGTTTTCTGCCAGACTTTGTAGGGTGACAGGGTCCCCAGCTGGAATTCTCATTGCAGATACTGATAGTTTATCTGTAAGTCTTTTCAGTAGATGGGTTAATTTTCCCAGAGGATGGCCCCTTAGTCTCTTGTTTTGGGAATATCAGTCCAGATACTGGAGTTCTTGACCTGTGTGGATAGAGTTCCTGTAGGCCTGGAGGATCTCGTGCTCTGACATGCACATGTGTACTTTCTAACCTGGTTTTCACCCCTATTTTCTTCACTGCCGGTGTTACGACATTGTTGCTCTACAAAAAAGGGGAAAGTGGAGTAGACTTGGAGTCTTACTGCTCCTTGCACAGGCTTTCAAATGGTCTCCTGTTTCTGCCTTTGCCCACAAGCCACCTTCACAGGTGGTCCTGCAGCCTGTTTATGTTGATGCTGCCTCCTCAGACACTGAGGTTTGGCCATCCTCTGTGTCTCACATTCATCACCATTTCAACATACATTTTGCATATGTTGTGGTGCAGGTATCTAGATGTCTCCTACTTTTACTTTAAAAAATGGATTTCAGTTTTTTCTAAAGGCTTGTTCTGTTGACTTTTCAAGAAAATAAAGGTGGTAGAGACATCTTTGCTCTATCATCATAGAAGTAGAAGCCCTTTGAACAGAGGAATTTCAAAGGATTTTGAGTAGAGAAATGTATTGAATGAAAAGAGAATGTAATGTTATGAAAGTCCTCTGTCCTTACTTTCACCTCTTTGTGACTTTCTAAATCTCTATGCATCTTTGCCCTACAGTATCTGTGGGAGTTTGTTCATATAGCCTGGAAGCTGTTTAGAGGCTTTCATATTGACGAAACTGTGCCAGATAAATGGCATATTTTCTGCTTGGGTATTGTTAGCCCCATAATGCTGGGATGTACACTCTGTCCTTACTCTGTTCTGGCATGAGTTTGGAAGGCAGTGTCTGCTCTGATCAAGGTCAAACAGGTTTGACAGACAAAAGCAAAAGGCTTAGAGGGCAACTAACCATGGCCTCATTCATTCCACCTGCTTTTGTGCAGCTTGCTTAAACCATGATGGTCTATGACTAGTCTTATCTGGTGATAATGTGTGGAAACCTACCGCATCGCAAGTGGCAGGATCCAGTCAGCATGAAGATTCTGTTTCCTGTAACTCGCTGGAAACTTACTTATTTTAAACGGAATGAGATAGACCTGCAGTCATAAATGGCTACTAAGCTCCTTGGTATCCACTGTGGAAAATTGCCTTCTCTCTGTCCTCAGCATTTGAATATGCTGTCTATTGGGAGGAATTCTCCACTGAAAAGAAGCTCCCTTTTATGCCCATTCGGTTCTTCCCACCCCAGAAACTGAACACTGAGGGAACAGTACAGAAACACAGGACCAGTTGGAGGTGGTAGTAAGTGCACAGGGGTGATGGACTGATCCTGGGTTAAGGCCAGGTGTGTTCTTGGGTACAGTCATGGAAATTCCTTCTAAGTAAACTGGTCCTCTGCCTTTAGTGTGAATTCTGAGACCTGCTACTGTACCGCCACGGTTTCCTTTCCCTTTTAAGTTGCCAGTGTTCATTTCTGTTGTTTGTAGTTAAGAACTGGATTTGCACAGACTGGTTGATCTTGCTATTTCCTTCTGGTGACCCACAGTGAGCTAGATTTCTCTCTTGAAATGGTGTCCCAACACCTAGTCTTTTCTGAGGAGCTTTAGTGACTGATTCGGACTTTAGGAAGCTCAGGTAATCATGTTCAAGGTTTTTATACTTTGTTGTTTCTCTGTGGAACTCGCATGTGTGGAATGCACCAGAAATGAAAACACACACATCTACTACACAAAAGGAGAATATTTTCTCCCCTTTCTTTTCTTGTCTTACCTTTTCAGGGAAAAACTGATGTGGGTTTCATTAAATTATTTTTAAATTTTGTGTTTCATTAAAAATTTTTCTTGTGGTAAAAACATATTACGGAATTTACTATCTTAACTGCTTTTAATTGTACGTTTCAGTAATGTTAAGTTTATTCACATTGTAAAACACAGTTCCAGAATTTTTTCACATAAGTCTTGTATGATTATAAAGAGAGGATGGCTCAGTTGAGAGTAAGAAGACTGTTTTTATAGAATAATAACTTTTTTGCCATTTTACATAAAGCAAGTTCAAAGATTATTTAGCTTTAAAAACTTTTGAATTTTTGTAATTTTAGATGATACTTGTGGAGTATTAACTTTGTACCTAAGCATTAGTTATATTGGTAACCAAATAAGTTTATATAAAAGTTTCCTTGTGTAAGTAATGATTTGGGGTCAACTGTGACAGCATTTCCCCATTTTACTTTGTTAACTGGAGCCTGAAGTAGACTGGAGATGGTTGCAGCTGGTCTTGAGGAGGTGCAGAAAGTCTCATTACCCAGCAGTGTTTCATTGTGGCATCTCTTCTCCTTTTCTTTTCCATGAATAGAGACAAGATGTATTGGCATCTTGTAACCACTGGTGGAGGCTCAGAAGTGCACCACAAAATCTCCTACGTTTTATAAAGCTGTGTTGTTCCCAAGTGACGTGTTTATGTAAGACTTTTGGGAAGATCATTCTGAGGGATATATTTAGTGTATTTGGAGTTGTCTTTTGAAGCATGAGGAAACAACTCTCTTAATTAGCAGATTTTCAAATCCCTGATTCACACATATATTATTCAAAAGAAAGAGTTATTCATACGTATGTGTGTCACACACACACATACAAACAAATAAATATATGAAATGCTGTTTAGACAACGGTCTCACAGGAAGTTGTTAGAAACGGTTATTTAAAGTTTTCAAACTGAACTGGTTACTCAGTGGTCTTTTTGTCATTATTTCTTTTTCCCAGCACTAAAATGAATATGAAAGCAGAGAATATTAGAAAAATGAGAATGATAAAGAAGAGTGGGAGTAATCAGTTTTATCTTTCAAGGAAGACATCAAACATTTGGTCTATGTGTTTTTTAAATATTAAGATATTACTGATATACTCTCTTATGAAGGTTTCACATGAAAAACAGTGTGTTTACTACAATCACCCATATTATTGAGTCCCCCCATACATCTTTTTATGGATCATTCTGTATTTACCATTTTGTGCCCTCCTTTATTGTCTAACAGAAATAGTTTCCAAATACAGGTAACTTATTTTTAGATACATGTCATTCCTTTAAAGGATTATTATCGTTAATGTAATCATTTCTCTGCTATAGGCTATTTAGTTTGTTACTAGCCATATTAGTTTGCAACTGGCAAGCTATTCCAAAGAGTTTGTTAAATTGAATGTTATTTTAGAAAGTACATTTTCATATTAGGCTATTTCACTATTTGTTTTAGTAATCTGCCACAAAAAAAGTACTTTGGGGCATACTATTGTCAGGCTATGATGGGTTATGTTGGTGGCCCCGGATGAGTTCAAGGTCAAGAAACAGTCACTTGGTGAAATGGAAACTAGGAAAAGTTAAGATGATTATTATCTGTGTTGCTGGCAAAACCATAATTGTTTTTCTCAGGGCCTAGGACTTCCCAAAGTCACAGAATAAAGACAGCTCTCTGCCCAGAGCATCCATTTGACTTGAGGATTTTGAATACATTGTGAAACATAACAAGTTTTAGTAGCAAGACAAACACTGATATATTGTGGGGCAGGATGCCTTGACTGATTTCCCTGAATTTTTTAAGATTAAAATGCCATATTCAATTTAAGAAATTTAAGATTTAAGAAGTTTTACATTAGCAAGGGCTATTTCAAAGTATATCCTCCAATCCCCTATATCATGAGTTGGGCCATTTGGTGAATACTTTAGACTTTGTGTGCCACATAGTTCTCTCCTGCATATTCTGTTTGGTTGTTTTGTTTTGCTTTCTAACCCTTTAGAAATGACAACAGCACACTTGCTCACAGGCTCCTCCATTGCTAACACCTGCTGTAGACAGTCCTTTCACATTTCCTGCTACCTCCTGGGGCTCCTGAGTGATCACACATGAGAAAAACAGTCTTGGCTGTTCCCAAACTCTCCTTCATTAAAATTAAGCATATATTTAGGCAGAATGGAAAAGAATGTAGTGATGGACAGAAATTTTGACCTATGTTGAAGCCCAACTGGGTGCAGCAGTTATGTGCTAATAGAACTCTTCAGAGACAAAAAGGGAAGCTAAAGTTCCAAATTTCATTGTTGTTCACAGGAGATTTTGCTCTGTCTTTAAAATGAGGACATTATTAACATAGGGTTAATGGCTACATCTACAGAGTGAAGCCCTGCAAGTAGCCCCACCCCATTTGCCTCAACTCATTACCCAGTTGGTTGCCAAATCCTGTCTTTTCACCTCCTGCATAAGTCGGCACTGTTTCTGTCTCAAAACCCAATTTGAGCAGGCCTTGTTGTTGATCTTCCTCTAACTGACCAGGACTCTCATTATTTCTCTCTCCCCCGTGCCCAGAAAACCTTATTACTCTTAGGACATTTATTATCTTGGAGTGTTTTTTTTTTCGTGTCTTTGCCTTCATCTAGGCTCTGAGTGCCTTGTGCTTGTCCTCAGCTAGCTCTGTGGTGTCTTTACTGTAGTGTCTGTCACCTGTTGTGATGCTAGGAACACAGAATGTACTCAACAAAAATTGTTATGTGAAGGGTCAATAGCTACAGGTGTTTTCAGCTGAGTGTGTGTAACCAGTTCTTTTGAGTCTCGCCTCATCCAGCATTTTCACACTTGTTCTAATAGCAGTCAGAGCCAAGTGTCTCCAAAGCAAGCTTACTGAACCTTCTGGTTTTTATGATGAAATCTGTTTGTGAAATTGCCTCAATTAGAAGCTCGCATATCCTGCAGTTAACATTTTCTTAGGAAATTTGATCTGAATTTAAAAATCAGTATTATTCTGTCTAAAACATCACTTACCTAATCAAGGAGGTCTTCACTTCTCTTACCTTCTGTCCGAAAGTTTAGTCTTCCATTTTCACTTTACTTTGATGTCTGCCACAGTGTTCTACAGTGATGAGGCCCTGGGGCATGTCTTTCTTTAGAACAAGCCTTGTGCTGTGAATATTGAAAGGCCACCCCGTTGTGATTCCAGCCATTTATCTTGTGTAATCCAAACTGGTGATTTTCTTTCCATTAAAATTTTTCTCTCATTCTTAGCCTTATGCAGCAAAGAATGAAAAGGAAAGAGAACGCTTAAAATACTAGGGCCATGTTAATGCCAATGTTCACCCAGTAAAGCCTTTTGACAGGAGGGTCAAAGGTAACGAGTACGTCTTCCTCTGCCCCTATTTTCATGTGACCTCTCCCAGGTCCACAAGATGTATCTTCTTTATAAGGTTCTGCTTGCAGTTTTATAATCACCCTGTCCCTCATACTAGTGTCTATTATCCTTGATTTTAAATTTGGACAGTATTTACTTCTTTCTTTAAAAGATGACAAATTTGCATTCTGAGAACTTCTCTCATCTCACCCATTTGATTTATACACGGAAAATTGTTAGTTTTTAAGTCTCATTCTCTTCTGTAACTAATAACTATTATAAAGTAAAAATTCAATACATGTTATATTTGTATTGTTTTAGACATGTAAATACTGTTCTCTACAAAGCTGTTCAGTTGTGTGAGCAGTGAGAGGAGGGCAAATAATCCTATTTTACTAAATTACTGTGGTTTAAGAAGGACATAAATGTCAATAGCCAAGAGATTATCTTTCTTAATTGATTTTGTTCTTTCCACTTACTCCTCTGATATTTCTTAAAATTTTATTACTGGTTTCTTTTCCTTTTGAGCACAAGAAAACTTTTCCCATGCAATTTCAGTTGGTGCTTGTAAACACATCTGCTTGCTCTTCCATCTTGTACCAGTAATGTTTGAATTGGGAATTTAAAATCCTCAGCAGCATATTCTTTTTTTTTGTATTTGGCATAAAAATTGCTGAATGAAGCTGTTTCAGACAACTGCATCGCACATATCCTACCAGGATTAGAACTGCCAACTGTGTTTTCCTTCTATACTCAGATTAAATAAAATGGAGTATAGCATTAATGGTCCTTATCCACTAAATGAGGAAACTGCCCAGAGGCTACCCTCATGCTTAAAAGATATTTTTAGAAGGAGCCTGTGGTCATTTTCCACAGCTGCAGCAACTCATAGTCTTAGAAAGAATGTCTTTAAAAATTCTGTGGGAAACCAGGTTTGCTGTGGCTCAATGAGAACCCGTGGTTGCCACTGTTCACTCGGGCCTCAACCTTTTCTTGCTCCTTTTACCATCCTATCAGTTAAGTGTCACAAGAGAGCATGGGAAGTGGGACAACCTTCCAGTGAGCCTGCTGTGGGCCTTCCTCACTGCTCCTGGGGAACTGGGTGGATGGAGCACATCCCTGTCTCTGTCTGAGATGGTTGTTGAGCCCATGACCATCCCATTGTATAACCGGTGAGTTCCTTAGTGAGCCCTGAAGAAAGGCTCTTGTGGGCTCTGCCAGTTGTAGATTTTATCAGGAGCTTATGAATGTCTCTCCCACTGGTTCTCACTGGAACACAAACAAGTACAGGTGAAGTAAGCTTTTTTTCTTTTCCTTTTAAACAGCTGTTTAGCTTGCTTTATTCTTAAAATTGTAGTGTTTCGGTAAATGTGCCATTAAGAAAAGTGTCAGTTATGCTGATATCTATATAATTCAGAAATTTTCTTTTCATAGGCAGTTGGCACTACAAACAAAGTGAATTTATCATCCCATTTCCTAAATGAAATAAAAATGTATTGTCATCTGAAATGGGGCAAATTTATCTTGAATACACTTTGTGTGTCTGTGCCTTCTCAAAAGACATATTACCTGATCATTGTTTTTATAGTTACAGAAGGTTGATTGTCCAGAATGTGCAATTTGCAGGTGTGCATTTACAAGCACTTCAGAGACACTATCTTTGACCATAAGAAATTCAGCAAGTTTATCTAGAGACAATAGTGAGTTTTTAAAATACTGTATTTTTAATTTCCATAGTATGAACTCTAATATATATATTTAAAAATAGATGCCTGATAAGTGAAGTGAATATAAGAAAACAGATCTTCCTCTTTTATTGGGGAATGCCTCAGGACAAAATATAAGAATGTATAACTTAAAAAGATGTGATTTTTAAATTTCTATTTTAAGCTATTTCACATCATACTGTATATTATTATCTCTGAAAAGAGGTATTAACTATTAATAAATCCTAGATTTTAGATTATCACTCCCCTACTCTGCTTAAATGTGACAAAGAAAACAATTTAACCTCTTATTTCAGATTCATCTGGACACTCAAAAACTTTTGAATGTCAGAAAGTATTTTTTTTACACAATTCTTTAAAACCTGTAGTTAATAGAGTAGAAATCGGATTTACTCAAGTTATGTTACTAGCATGAGGTTAATCTAAAGCATGGCACATTGGAGAGGGGTGGAAGATGGTGGCATGAGTAGAGCAGTGGAAATCCCCTCCCAAAACCACATATATCAATGAAAATATAACAAAGACAACACCTCCTAGAATAAAGACAACAGGACACAGGACAATATTCTGACCACATCCGCACCAGAGAGAACCTAGCACTTCACGAAGGTGGTAAGAAACAAGCCACGGCCCAGTGGGAGCCGAGCGCCCATCCCCCCAACTCCTGGCGAGAGAAGAATAGGCAGAGCGGGAGGGAGACGGAGCGCAGGACTGCCAAACACCCAGCCCCAGCCATCCGGGCCAGAGTGCAGGGCCCTGGATACTAGGAAAACAGTGCAGCAAGAATAGTGAGCGGGCACCGGAGGCTGGGCCCCGGAGGACATAAGAAATTTTTTTTCCCTTTTTTGTTTTGGCTAGCGCTTTTTGGATGTCATAAAGGGATAGTGACCCCAATGCTAGTGAAAGAGGGCAGCAAGAAAGGTGAGCAGATGCCTGAGGCTGGCACCAGAGAATAAAGAAAAACGAGCAGCCACATTTCTTTTTTTAATTAAAAATTTTTTTTTTGTTTTCGTTGTTTGGTATTTAATCCCATCAGCACATCATTTTTTTTTTCAGTTTCACTTATCTAGGGTACTGGTCCCCATCACCTCAACTTGTAGTTTGCCTTCGTCCTTGGATCTCAAGTGCGTCTCCTGTAAGGGAGCACGTCGGTGGCCTTGAGTCCTCATCCCTTCTTTTAACCCTGTGTCTTTTGATTGGAGCACTCAGAGCCTGTCTTTTTATTCTGACAATTGAGAGCTGTGACCTTATTGCACTTAAAAATTATTTTTTGTTATCATGAACCTACAATCACATAAAGAACATTATGATCACCAAGTACATCAATTCCCACCCTTAAAACCCTTTACAGTCGCTGTCCATCAGGGTGTAGTAAGATGCTGTAGAATCACTACTGACTTCTCTGTGATGTACAGCCCTGCCCATCACCCCCCCACCCTACGAATTATTCATGTTAATCCTAATACCCCCTTTCTTTCTCCACGCCCTGATCCCACCCTTCCCACACTCCCTGGCCAGTCCCTTTCCCTTAGGTAACTGTTAGTCCACTCTCGGGTTCTGTGAGTCTGCTGCTGTTTTTTTCCTTCAGTTTTTCTTTGTTGTTATACTCCACACATGAGTGAAATCATTTGGGACTTGTATTTCTCCGCCTGGCATATTTCACTGAGCATAATACCCTCTGGCTCGATCCACATCATTGCAAATGGTAGGATTTGTTTTCTTCTTATGGCTGCTTACTGTACTTTTTAAACTGGATTTCATTCTTCTTTTTGTTTGTAGTTTTACTGTGTGCTTTCACCCTTGCTCTACTTGTTAAGAGCAACAGCTTTGTCTTAATCGATATGTACCTATATCTATCTGTCGGTCTATCAATCCATCATCTATCATCTATCTATCTTTCCATCTATATATCTATGAATCAATCATCTTTTTGTCTCCCCATTTATCCTTGTGTACAGAAGAGTTAACAACATAGCCTATGTCACTTTCCTACATTATGCTTCCAAAAATCTTGCAGGGTAACTAGGCCATAGGGAGAGCACAGGGTTCACTGAGACACTTGCAGGTCGAGTCAGAAGCGTGTGCCTACAAAACCAAGAAATGGTGGTGCAGGGACTTGAACCTGTATATCTGTCCTCTGTCATCTTTTACCTCCTTCTCACTTACTGACTGTATTTAGCAAAGTTCATTGACTAAGTGCTCTCTGAAGACCACATGTATCCTTCCTCTGGGACTGTTGTCAACAGAGAAGTGAAGATGGTACTTTGCTCACCACCATGTTTGAGGGACATCTGCATGATCACCGGTGATAGGACGAGGGACATATAAAAAGATAAACCAATTTATACACAGGAGCATTTCAGAGCAAAGAGTGAGTTGTGGAGTGACGTGTTTATTTGAGTGTCTGAACTTCCCTCTTTATTTGGTTATTACTCCTTTACATTCATAAACATCATAAAGCTCACTGATTTCAAAGGCCCAAATGCATATCATTACAGTAATTCAGTTGTTGAGGTGAGAGAAAATGAGAAGGACACTGCTGCACCACTTAATCTATGGCTGGGCACTGCTGAAACCAAACAAAAAGAATTCACGGTGGTCAGATAGGGCTACTTTTTAGTGAAAATGGGTACTCAAACAGAATCCATTTGTTTGATTGTTTCTCAGTTTCACTTGTGTAGGGTTCCTGTACCCACACCTTCGGCTTGTAGTTTGTCTGTGTCCTTGGATCTCAGGTGAGTCTCCTGTAAGGAAGCACGTAGGTGTCTTGAGTATCCATCCCTTCTTGTAACCCTGTGTCTTTTTTATGGAGCACTCAAAGCCTGTTATTTTATTCTGATGAATTACAGCATTGCCCTTATTGCACTTAAAAAAATTTTTTAGTTATCTTTAATCTACAATGACGTGAAGAACATTATGTTTACTAGGCTCCCCTATTCACCAAGTCCCCCCAAAAATCCTCTTACAGTTGATTTCAATCAGCAGAGTTGGATGCTGGAGACCTCTTCACCATGCACCCACACACACACCACGTTACAGTCGCTGTCTATCAGCGTGTAGTAAGATGCTTTCGAATCTCTACTTGTCTTCTCTGTGTTATACAGCCCTCCCTATTCCCCCCCCGACCCCACGCATTATACATGCTAATCCAATTGTCCACTTTCTTTCTCCCCGCCCTTATCCCTCCCTTCCCACCCACCCTGCCCAGACCCTTTCCCTTTGTTAACTGTTAGTCCACTTTCGGGTTCTGTGAGTCTGCTGCTGTTTTTTTCCTTCAGTGTTTCTTTGTTGTTATACTCTACACATGAGTGAAATCATTTGGTACTTGTCTTTGTCCGCCTGCCATATTTCACGGAGCATACTACCGTCTAGCTAAATGCACATCATTGCAAATGGTAGGATTTGTTTCCTTCTTATGGAAGCTTAGTTCACTTTTTAAACTGGACTTCATTCTTCCTTTTTGTTTGTAGTTTTGCTATGTGCTTTCACCATTGATCTCCTTTTTATGAGCAATAGCTTTCTGTTAATCAATATGTAACTGTATCAATCTATCTGTCTGTCTGTCTATCTATCCATCTATCTATTTATCTTCCTATGATTTATCTATGATGTCTATCATCTATCAATCTATGTACCTATCTATCTATCATTTGTCATCTATCTATCTATCTATCTATGAATCAATCATCTTTATGTCCGCCCATCTATTCTTAGGTACAGAACAGTTAACAACATTGCCTATGTCACTTCCCTACATTATGCTTCCAAAAATCTTCCAAGGTATCTAGGCTGTACGGAGAGCACTGGGTTCACTGGACACTTCCAGGTCGAGTCAGCTGCATGTGCTTATAAAACCAGTAAATGGAGGTGCAGGGACTTGAACACGTATATCTGTTCTCTGTCCTCTTATACCTTCTACTCGCTTGGTGACTGTATTTAGCCACATTCACTGACTAAGTGCTCCATGAAGACCACAAGTATCCTTCCTCTGGGCCTGTTGTAGACAGAAAAGTATACATGGTGGTCTGCTCACCCCCATGTTTGAGGGAAATTGGTGTGATCACCGCTGATAGGAGGGACAAATAAAAAGGAACACCTATTTCTAGACAGGAGAAGTTGGGAACAAAGAGTGTATTGTGGAGTGACGTGTATATTTGAGTGCCCAAACTTCCCTCTTTATCTGGTTATTACAACTTTACATTCGTGAACATCATAAAACCCATTGATTTCAAAAGCCCAGACGCATATTACTACACCAATTCATTTGTTGAGGTGAGAGAAAATGAGAAGAAAGTTGCTTCATCACTAAATCTATGCCTGGGCACTGCTGAAACCAAACAAAAAGAATTCTTGGTGGCTAGATAGCGCTATTTTCTACTGACCATCTCTGTGAACTCAAACAGAATCCATTTGTTTCTTTGTTTGTTTTTCAGCTTCACTTGTGTAGGGTACCTGTCGCTGCCCCTTTGGCTTGTAGTTTGTCTTTGTCTTTGGATCTCAAGTGAGTCTCCTGTAAGGGAGCACATAGATGGTCTTGAGTGAAATATAGCTTTGTTTAGTATGATGCTTTCCTACCTACCTACCTACCTATATCTTTATCTCTGTATATAATCTATTTACCTATCTATCTCTCTGTCATCTATCTATCTATGATCTATCATCTATCTAATATCATCTGTGTATTTATCTAATTAATCTATCATCTATATGTATGTATATCAGTCCAATCTATGTATCAATCATCTGTCTGTCTATGTATCTGTTTTCTCACATTTGTCAACATTATGTCACTAGGTGCACTTTGATTCCTCTGTGTCTTTCTGAGTCTAATTTCTTGTGTTTGTTTATGTGAGTTAGCTGTGTTTTTGGATCTTGAGAGAAGTGTCCTTGGGTGGGAATTTCTCTTGCATAGGTGGCACGTGTCTGCTGGGTGTGGATGGTGTGGTTGGCATTCTGGGCTCTTGATCCTGTGTGGGAAAGGGCCTCCGGCTGTTCTGCCCCTGGGCCGTTAGTGCTGTGGTGGCTGCATGAGCTTCCGGGCATATCAGAGGCCCCACACTGGGAGAAACCTGGGATTCCTGCGGGGTCCGAGGCAGGTGCATGCCCAGTAGTAGGACTTTTTGCCTGTGCACCGATGTCACCTCGGCGGTTCTTCTTGGTTGCCCATCTCCAGAGATCATTCCTGTAGTCACTGGTTAAGGGAACTGCATTTTGGTGACATGCAGGGTACCTGTGGGATGGTGGCCCATGGGCTTGCTGAGGTGGCAGGCCAGCTAGCTTGTGGGGAAACTACTCCCCTCTGCTGTCAAGGTGTAGGTGGAGTTTCAGTGCACTTAGGCATTTAGATGTGAGTGAGGTCTATCTGAAATGGGATAGTAGTGTTGAGAGCTATGTTTCCGTTCGTATGAAAAGGGCGCTGTGCATAAAGTGTTCCGTGATGATGGCAGGAATTCTAGGAATGTTTATGTCCCCACACTTATTTATTTTCTCTTAAGGGAGGTGTTTCTGAAGTAACTTTTTACTCACAGATGAAGGTGTTGCATAAGGTCATCCCACGTCAGCCATGGTGAGATGAAGTGGTGTAGTGGAATTAAAGTCTGTACACCTTGGCCTGATACGTATGAGACACACCGTGGGTGCTCTTTGCTGCTCTCCTGTCCTGGCTTATTACCTTAAATAAATTGATTTTTCAGAGTGTTTCCAGCAACATTTCCAGCAAGATCTTCCTAAAAATGCCTAGAAACACTTGTCAAAGATATACCCAGAGGCTAGTGGAAAATTTTTCTCTTTCTGGTCATATTTTGCAAGATGTTTGCCCTATCCTGCGTTTCCTTGTTACTTTTGCATCTCCTGTGATTGTAGACCGATAGGGGCAGTGGTGGACACACGCACATGCACATGTGCGCGTGCACACACACACACACACATGGCTGAGAGTTATCGGAGACCCTAGTTATCGGAAACTGCAGCCCGCACTTTAAAAAAGAAACGTGCATAATTTGTGTTCCTAGTGTTCCCCCCATAGGGAGCAGACTTCAAACTGCAGAGGTGGTTGGACAGAGATACCTATGCATTCACCTAAGCACCGATATCTATGCATAGACTCTCTCCATCCATCATCTAAGTGCATCTCTGTTTACCTATATATCTGTGTTAGTGTATTGAAGCTCATAACCAGAGTGTCATTGAGTTGGGTCTTAATCCATGGACACTGATTTCTCACCATTCTGGAACCAGAAGTCCAAGACCAAGGCATGTTTAGTTCCTGGTGAGGTCCCTTCCTCTGGCTTGCATATGGCCACATCCCTGCTCTGTACTCACTGGGCCGAGGGAGAAAGCTCTCTCCTCTGTTCCTCTTAATAGCACTGATTGCATAATTTCAGCTCCACCCACACCCTCATTATATCTTCCAAATCTAATTACCTCCAATGACCCCACCTCTCAATACCATGACAGTGGGTTTAGGGCTTCAACCCTGACTCATTTCAAACATGAACTTGTGTGTGTGTGTGTGTGTGTGTGTGTGTGTGTGTGTGTGTGTGTGTGTGTGGTGTCAGCGGGGGTTTAGGAGGAGCGGAAGATGGTGAGGTGAGGGCCCAAAAATTTATTCCAAAACTTTGTACCTGTCATCTGTCTATTGTTTATGAAATCTATCAATATCTATCATCTATCTGTCTAATCTAAACTACCTATGTCATTTATCCTATCTTGTCTATCATCTGTCATCTATATATTTCTTATCTATCATCACTGTCAATCTATTCATCTAATCTATGAATATCTTTCATCTATCTAATGTATCTATTTCTCATCTATCACCTATCACCTGTCATCTGTCTGTCATCATCTTTTTGTCTTCACATTTATCCTTATGTACAGAACAGTGTAAAATAAATTCTAGCTGAAATAAGCAGGTGAAGAGAGGCAACAAAGGGCCCGGTAATTTATTTGAATGTAAATACACGGCAAAATTTCCCCAGTCTATAGAAATGGAGGCTGGGGAATTCACACTAAGTGGACAGGCAGCAAGATTTTAAAGAAGGTAGGGGGAGGCAGAGCTTAGATTTACAGCAGTGCGAGGATTGGCTAGCCCAAGGCACATTTTCCAGGTTGGGAGGGGGCAACAGCCAAGAACTTTGGCACATCATCAGTGTCCAATGTGGGAATGGGCAGCAGCCGGAGACTTTGCACATCATCAGTGTCCAATGTGCTCACTTCTCCCATCAGTGCCCCCAGCCTTACAAACAGTTAACAGCACTGCTATCTAAAATGGCTATCTATCTATCTATCTATCTATCTATCTATCTATCTATCTATCTATCTATCTATCTATCGATCTATCGATCTATCGATCTATCAATCATCTACCTGCCTATCACCTATCTATTCTATCTATCCATACCTATCATCTATCCTGTCTAATCTGTCATCAATTTATCTGTCTATCTCTCCTTTCATCATCTTTTTCTCTACCCATCTATCCTTATAAACAGAACAGTTCACATGATGGCTTATATGTCATTTCCCTACTTATGTTTCCAAAAGCCTGCAAGGTAACTAGGTCCTAGAGACAGACAGCACCAGGTACACTGAGACATTTGCACATCGAGTCAACAGCGTGTGACTACAAAACTTGTAAATGGTGGTGTGGGAACTTCAAACCGTATCTCTGTCCCCTGTCCTCTTTGCCCTTCTTACTGACAGTATTCTAGCCACATTTGTTGACTGACTGCTCCCTGAAGACCACAAGCATCCTTCCTCTTGGCTTTATCAGTAATTTATCCCACTGCATGGAATGCTTTTCCCTCAGATACCTGGTTCTCTCAGCTCCTGCTAGACTCTTCAAGTCCCACCTCCCTGGTGAGGCTTACCCTGTCCACTGTTTATTTTGAAAACCCTGCTTTTCTCTGCCTATAATCTCAGTCCTCCATATCCTGCTTTTTATTCTCCATAGTGTTTGTTAATGGCTAAGCTACCGGAAAACTTACAGATGTTCATTGCCTCTTTCCTACCCTCCAACTAGAACGTGGTCTCCACAGGTTATGAATTCTGCATGTATTAAGTCTGCTGGACACCGTGCAGGCTCTTGGGTCAGCAGGAAGTGGGCACAGTTGTAACTCAACATGGTTTGACATGTTAGCAGTTTAGGTTAGAGTCAAGCCAGGCAGTCATTAAAGAGGACCTTTTCTGATATTACTAAGCTACTTGATAAATTCTAAGTAAGCTTAAATTTCACTAGTCACACAGCAGGCAGAAGCACTTCCTTCTGTCCTTCCTTCAGAATCGAGGACCTTAATTCCAAATCCGTTCTCTCGTGAGGAAGTGGGAATGTGTGGATGATCAGCCAGAGTCTTAAGTCACACAAGGCACACACGTGCAGAAATAAACATGTTTAAAAACCAATATGATGAGTGTTTTCCTGTGTCACAGCAGGGATTCCCTAGCCTCCAGTGAGCTCAGAACAGTGGGAGAGGAGAGGAAAGCAGCCACAAATGCTAACCCGGTCTCCTTCCTCTGGATTTGCCTCCCCCTGGGTTGTCATCCATTAATCACTCAGCACGCAGACCTCACGGTGAGCATGCAGTCATAAAACGCGGCTACTTCCACATCCCAGTCACTGGGGCATGGAACACGTTGCATAGTTAAGTGTGGCTTAGAACATTATCACTCATGTATGTGTGTTCTTCCTCTGTCGCCGAGTCAAAGAGTAAACAGAGCAGAGGCATACTAGCAAGAGCAGGACGCAGTGTGAATATATAATATACACACATATTGTGGGAAAGATTTTGTTAAATGGATAGGTGGACATAGGCATTGTCTGGAGCTGGGAGAGACCTGTAGGTGCCGTTGGCAAGGGCTGTGGGGTGTCCACCGGGTCAGAGGCCAAGTTAGGTGTAGGGCCGAGGCCATTGGCTGTGCCTCCTGCGGCATCATATGGGACCAGGGGAGAACAGACAATCACTGCCTATACGGTTGTTGTCTGAGGTGCACAGGAGGCCGGTGGTGGTGCTGCCCATCTCCTCGTGTGGGGCCTGGGGAGACTGCAAATTCACAGATAGAAAGGGTGGCGTTATTTCCATTGGTGTGTATTGAGCATCAGCGTCGGCCTTAAGGCCGGCTCTTGTACTGCCCATGTCCTTGTCTGGGGCCGGGCGTCATTTGTAGGTGCCATTCCCAAGGTTGTGGTGTACCCATCTGGTCATCGTCCGACTTGGGGGTAGGGCCGAGGCCGTCGTCTGTGCCTCCCACGGCATCTTGTGGGTCCATGGGAGACCAGACGTTGACCGCCTGTGTGGTGGGTATCTGTGATGCACAGGAGGCCAGTGGTGGTGATGCCCACGGCTTGTTGTGCATCCTGCTGGGGACCGGAAGATGACAACAAGCACCGGTTTTGTCGTGTCCATTGGCTCATCCTGAGAGAGTGAGCCTTTGGGCCGGTGCTTGTGATGCCCACTGCATGTACTGGGGCCCGGGGAGACGAATAGGTGCCTTTCCCGATGGCAGTGGCGTGAACATCAGGCCCTAGTCTGACTTGCGTGTAGTTCCGAGGCCGTCGTCTGTGCCTCCCACGGCATTGTGTGGCCAGGGGAGATAGGACGATGATCGCCCGCATGGTGGGTTTCTGAGGTGTGCATGAGGACGGCGATGGTGCTGACCTTGACCTCGTGTTGGGCCCTGGGATGCTAGTAGGTGCGTTTCCCGAGGGCGGGGTCGTGCCCATCAAGTCATCGTCCGACTTGCAGGTAGGTCCTAAGCCGTCGCCTATGCCTCCCACGGCATCGTGTGGGTCCAGGGTAATCCGGAGGTTGACTTCCCACACATTGGGTGGCTGAGGTGTGCAGGAGGCAGGCGGTGCTGCTTCCCACGGCCTCGTGTGGGGCTGGGGTTGACCGGAAGATGATGGCCATAGAGGGGTGTGTCGTGTCACATCAGCTCGTCTTGAGCGTCAGCGTCAGCCTTTGGGCCAGCGCTTGGGCTGCCCTGTGCCTTGTCTGGCGCCGGAGGGCAGGTGTAGGTGCTTTTCCCTAGGGCGGTGGAGTGACCATCGGTTCCAAGGCTGACTTACGGGTAGGGCCGAGGCCGTCGCCTGTGCCTCCCACTGCATCATAAGGGGCCAGGGGAGATCAGACGACGACCGCCTTCGCGGTGGTTGTCTGAGGTTCACAGGAGGCCAGCAGTTGTGCTGTGCATGGCCCCGTGTGGGGCCAGGGTCCACCGGAAGATGATGGCCATCGAGGAAGGTGTCGTGTCCATGGGCTCATCTTGAGTGTCATTGCTGGCCCTCGGACCGAAGGTGGAGCTGCCCACAGCCTCGTGGAGGGCCGGGGGCAAATGGAAGATAACAGCCATTGAGGGTGGTGCGTGTCCATCGGCTCGTCTTGAGCATAAGCATTCAGGCTGGCGCCTGTGCAGGACACGGACTTCTCTCTGGCCAGGGGGCAGTTGTACGTGCCTTACCCTGAGGTGGTGGCGGGCCCTTCAGGTCATCGTCCGCCTTGCAGTTAGGGCCGATGCCGTCGTCTGTGCCTCCCACGGAATCGTATGGGGCCAGGGAAGACAAGACGACGACTGCCCGTGCAGTGGTTTTCTGAGGCGCACAGGAGGCTGGCGGTGGTGCTGCCCACGGCATCATGTGGAGCCGGTGGAGACCAGAAGATGATGGCGAGCTTTGGTGGCGTCGTGTCCATCGGCTCGTCCCGAGCGTCAGTACAGGTCATCGGATCAGCGCTTGTGCTGACCAAGGCCTTGTCTGTTGGCTGACCCTGGATGTCGGTTTTGCAGAGGCAGGACATTTCGAGGTGGCTGGTAGTGGTGCCCGTGTGCACTGAAGAAGAGGAGCTCGTCTGGGTGGTCTCTCTCCAGCCATCTGCTGGGAGCCTAGGATGTTCCAGAGCCTAAGAGGATCCCCGTGTAAGTGGGAACTCTGCAGGGAAAAGTGTGTAAAGCCAGCCGCTAAAGGCAGAGGAGCCCGGTGGAACAGCCTGTGACCAGGGGAGCAGGCAGGTGCAGGGTGCTCCCAGGCAGGAGGGATAGGGGGCTGTGTCCCGGGGACAGGAAAGACTGGCGGGCGATGTACTTGGGGCTGGGGAGGTGGCGGGTGGAGTGGGGCACGATCCTTAGTAAGGAAGAAACTATCCACATGGATAAATGTGTTGTGGTGTGTGCCAAACGATCTGAGAAATGGGTCTGAAGCTAGGGAGAGGGTCTCCTTTGCCACTAACTCTTTCTCAGGCCAACCACGGGTTGAGCTGCCCAGCAAGGGCCAGCCTGGTATGTATGTCAGCCAGCGGACACATCACAAATTGACCAGGGACGCTGTGATGTCACCTAGGGGCCGCATCACCGAGCCCCCACTGCCTTAAGCACACCAGCGCTGCCCAGAGGAGACCCTGGCCAAGGCCACGGTGGGGCAAAAGGCCAACCCCAGTAGAATCCCTAGCCTCCGGGACTTCCCTGAGGGCTGTGCAGGTGTTCGGACAAACGAGGCCACCATACGGACCATCAATGGCTGCGGTGCCCACGTCTATCAGAGCTCAGCCCACCCGGATGCCGGTTCTGCATGGGCTTATCACCCGGGGTGCGGCGGATGGCAAGTGCTTTGCTAACCCACCCCCAAGCTGCCGGAGGACAGTTCCTGCCCACGGCATGGCGCGGAGCCACCCAGAGGCGGCCCGGGGCACAGCCCGACCTTTCCCGGGCCCTCCCATCTTCTCTGGGAAACCTGGAGCCAGGCATGCCTTCTCGGCCATGGCCAGCCAGGCGGCTGACTTCTGAGGAGGGCGCATACCCCATGACATGCCTTTCTAGCCAGAGGGCATGTTCGTTCTTTGCTTCTCACAGAAAGCATAGGTCGGGGACCACCTGGACTCAGCATAGCCACATCCCGCATTGTGACTGGGCACGGCCGCCCAGGTTTTCTCTCTGATCTAGTTTTGGGGGCCTGTGTCTCGTACATGAATAACACAACACAGTAAACTGGGAAACACTTTTTATTTTTAAAATGCTTCTCCTTTAGACTCTTGTTCTCGATGGCATCACCGTTCTTCCCCGTCATCCAGGCTGGAAGCTTGGGGGCAACCTCGCCTCCTCTCAGCAGTCAGCCTTTCCTTTCCCAATCCTGACTGTTCATCCTTTATGTTATAACCTGTGAAGCTCGTGTCCCGTGTCAGTAACTCTGTTTCTAGTTTCTCAGGCCTTTCCTGGTGGACCTAGGCCCTGCTTGCTCACTGCTTCACTGTGGAAGCACTGACATTGTTACAGAATAAAATGTGAAATTCTCCAGCCCCAACTCACGGTGTGGCCTTCACTTTGTCTACATCTCCATCCCTATGAGACAAGCTCCCTGCTCCTTGAAAAGATCCTGTCTCGTGCCTTTTCGTCTCTGAACTATTTCCTATGGGGTTTCCCACCTATTGCCTCTGGTTTTTAAGAATTTTCACCCCAGAAGAAGAACATGGATCGTTGAAGACCCACCTCTCTAGTCACCTCCTCACGGAGGCTTCCCGTGCACTCTGACTTAGACATGCCTTCCTCTCCCTTCTCCGTACTTGGTGAGAACCTCCCTTATCAAATGTGAGTGTGTCAGCTCGTGCACATCACTCTTCAGGTCATAGTATCTGTTGAACAGTGGTGACAGAGAATGACTGGACTCTGCTTCAAAGCTCAGCTGCCCGTTCAGTGGTACCTGCTGCCGCTCGCTCCTCCACCGACTTTCGTTATGTTCCAAACAGTGCGGAACATAAATGCGGGCGAGAAGTCACCGACGACCCCTCAGTCCCCTCTCTGTATGCCTCCAGGTGCTTAGGGAGAGGCAAGGCGAGCCGAACCCACAACCTTATCTTTAACGGCGATGAGCGCAGAGCATGTGTGGCAGGCCCCAGGTGCTGCTGCTGCTGATGCTGCTATGATGAGTCCTTTCTCTGGCCCAGTGGGGTAAGATTCCAGATCTCTTATTGTTCTTTGCCTGTGCTTTCTCCGTACTGGTTTAGTTTTGTTGCATGTGGGCGGCTGCTTTCTTGTCTCTGAAGGAATTAAGTATGGGTCTCAGAAGTCCCTTATGTCAGTTTTCATTGTTCTGTACCATCCTTTATTTCTACGTCTTTGGGGTTTCTCCCGCTGATACTGCTTTTCCTCTGAGAGGACCTATACCACAAGCCTGTTGTAGACAGAAGAGTAAACTTGGTGCTTTGCTCACCACAATGTTTGAGGGACATTGGCATCGCCGCTGATAGGAGGAGGGACAGGTGAAAAGGAACACGGAGTTCTAGACGGGAGCAGTTGGGAGCAAAGAGTGTGTTGTGGAGTGACGTGTTCGTTTGAGCTTCCAAACTTAATTTGGTATCTGGTTATTGCTACTTTACATTCGTAAACATCATAATATCCACTGATTTCAAAATCTCAGATGCATATTATTACAGCAAGTCAGTTGTTGAGGTGAGAAAAAATGAGAAGGGCCTTGCTATACCACTGAATCTATGACTGTGCACTGCCAATACCTAAGATAAAGCATCCATTGTGGCGGGAAGGGCTATTTCCTACTGTCTGTCTGGGCAGTCAAACAGAATCTCTTTTTTTTTGGTGTCAGTCATGTACAATTACATGAGCAACATTATGGTTACTAGACTCATCCTCTGCCCCCCTCCCCTCCATTATCAAGTCCGCAAACCATTATAGTAGCTGTCCATCAATGTAGTAAGTTGCTGTAGAATCACTATGTGTCTTGTGTGTGTTATACTGCAACACCCGTGGGCATCCACACCCTACATTATGTGTGCAGATCATAATGCTCCTTTTACCCCCATATACCTATCTTCGCACCCATTCTCCCAGGTACCTTTCCCTTTGGAAACTGCAAATCTATTCTTGGGTTTTGTGAGTCTGCTCCTGTTTTGTTCCTTTCCGTTTTTGCTTTGTTCTCATACCTCACAGAGGAGTGAAATCCTTGGATACTTGTCTTTCCCCACTTGACTTATTTCACTGAGCATAACACCCTCTAGCTCCTTCCTTGTTGTTGCAAATGGTGGTAGGATTTGCTTTCTTCTTATGGCTTACTAATATTCCATAGCGTGTATGTACCACCTCTTCTTTATCCATTCATCTCCTGATGGACACTTAGGTTGCTTCCATTTCTTGGGTATTGTAAATAGTGCTGCGATCAATATAGGGGTTCACCTGACCCTTTCAAACTGGGCTCCTGCACTCTTAGGGTAAATTCCTAAGAGATGAATTCCTGTGACAAATGGTATTTCTGTTTTTTGGTTTTTTGGGGAACCTCCATACTGCTTTCCACAATGGTTGTGCTGACTGACATTCCCACCAGCAGTGTAGGAGGGTTCCCCTTTCTCCACACCGTTCCCGACATCTGTTGTTGTCTGTCTTTCGGGTGCTGGCCATCCTAACTGGTGTGAGGTGGTACGACATTGTGGTTTTAATGTTCTTTTCTCTGATGGTTATCGATGTGGAGCGTCTTTTCATGTGCCTGTCAGCCACCTAAAATTGCTTCTGTGGAGAAGGGTCTGTTAAGATCCACTGCCCATTTTGTAATTGTATTCATTTGCTTTTTGTGTGTTGAGGTTCGTGAGCTCTTGATACATGTTTTGGATGACAACACCTTATCAAGTATGTCATCAGTGAATATATTCTCCCGTACTGAAGGATGTCTTTTGGTTCTACTTATGTTGGTCAAACAGAATCTTTCTAAACCCCCTACCACTTCATTCCAAATATGACTAATTTTTTTTTCCAGATCACCCTCCAGCCAAGAAAACAGGAACAAAGAGGAGAAGCTGTGATGCAGGAAAATCTAGCGTAAAACTAAGACATGAAGTATTGTGGAGACTGGTAGGATGCATCTTTCCATGTGCTGCTTTCAAGGGTCATAGGGAAAAAAGAATGCCAAGGAGATGAAGCCTGGGGTGTTGACGTCACTCGTATCAGTGCAGCCTCGTAGCCTCTAGCCATTGATGTGAAGGCTTGCGTGCGGCACTGTTGTCTTTCCTGCGGAGTTAGAAGTGCGGCGTCCTCCATTTGCACTTCATTCAGAGCCTTTGTGGGAATGTCCTGGCACCGGCCATGGTGGACCAGAGAGCTGTGCCATTCCTACTGGGCTGTCGCAGCACCCCTCTTGGAACAGGGACTCAGCAGCGCTCCCAGTAGTGAGAGAGAGAGAGAGAATTGCGCTCGAGAGACAGTGACAATTTTATTTTCTGTAGCTAACTGAGCATGATCTCTTTCTCAGGAAAATTGAGTTGAGTCCAGTTACCAGGTTCCTTTGAAGGATCATATTTGTAGGTGGCGCCCTCTAACTCCCAGAAGTTTTAATGTCTGGAGATGCTCAGCCCTTGTGGGGATGGCAGGGGTCCCAGGGGAGCGGTGTCGGTGCCCACGCCCGCCGGGACTAAAGAGCTCTTTCCTGCTTCCCGGCCGCAGAGCCTGTCTCCACTGCCAGGGCTAGTTTGCAGAGCATGCAGGGAGAAGCTGATGCAGGTGCGGTCGGCCGTTTTGCATGCCAGTGCCAGCGGGGAAGCACGCCATGTACTAGTCACAGCACGGTAAGGGGCCTCGGAGCTGCGAGGCAAGCCAGGGGAATGGAGCGCCGGAGCTCCTGAAAGCTCCCCCGCCTGCCGAGCAGAGTGCACCTGGGCAGTTTGGCACACCTGTCCTTTCTCCTGAGCGGCATGCCCTGTGAGGGCCTTGCCCCTTTAGCAGTTCTCTCGCTGTTAGGAAGTCTCTCAGGCTGTCTGCCTTTCTTTTTCCCACACCGGCCGGATGTGGATACCTGGGTTGTCCCACAAGAGGCTGGAATCTCAAGTCTCTCGAAGTCTTCCACCTGTCTTTGCTTTCCAACCCCACCGATACTCCAGAAGGCAGCAAGTGCACGGTAGGTTCGTGCTCCTAGAGCACATCTCCAGGGCTATACGTCACACTTCTCCTTGAGGTGCCAGCCTGCCACAGCAGCGTTCTTCCCTGCTGTTCTTCCAGGATTTGGTGTAGTTGTTCTATTTCCATACAATACGTATGTATGTGCTTTCGGTTTTGGAGGAGGTTTCTGCACCCCTCTCACATGAGCCGGCATCTTTAAACCCATCAGCATATCTTTTTTTTTTTTTTCGTTTTTCTGTTTCACTTGTCTTGGGAACCTGTCCCCACCCCCCTCAACTTATAGTTTGTCTTCGTTCTTGGATCTCAAGTGAGTCTCCTGTAAGGGAGCACGTAGGTGGTCTTGAGTTATCATCCCTTCTTTTATCCCTGTGTCTTTTGATTGGAGTACTCAAAGCCTGTCCAATTATTCTGACAATTTAGAGCTGTGTCCTTATTGCACTTAAAAACATTTTTTCTGATCATTAATCTACAATCACCCAAAGAACATTATGTTCAGCAAGTACATCAAGTCCCCCCCAAAATCCCCGTTACAGTCGCTGTCCATCAGAGCAGTTGGATGCTGTAGACACCTTCACCATTTCAGCACACACACACCCCGTTACAGTTGGTGTCCGGCAGTGTAGTAAGATGCTCTAGAATCACTACCTGTCTTCTCTATGTTCTACAGCCCTCCCCATGCTCCCCACACCCCACACATTATACATGCTAAGCCTAATGTCCCCTTTATTTCTCACCGCCCTTATTACACCCTTCCCACCTACCCTGCCCAGACACTTTCCCTTTGCTAACTCTCAGTCCACTCTCGGGATCTGTGACTCTGCTGCTGTTTTTCCTTCAGTTTTTCTTTGTCATCAAACTCCACACATGAGGGAAATCATTTGGTACATGTCTTTCCCCGCCTGACCTATTTGACTGAGCATAATATAATCTAGCTCCATCCACATTATTGCAAAAGATAGGATTGGTTTTCTTCTTATGGCTGCTTACAGTACTTTTAAAACTGGATTTCATTCTTCTTTTTCTTTGTAGTTTCGCTATGTGCTTTCACCATTGCTCTCCTGGTTATGAGCAGTAGATTTGTGTTAATCGATATGTACTTATATCTATCTATCTATCTGTCTATCTATTTATCAAAAAATTAATCAATCAATCATCTTTTTGTCTGATCATCTGTCCTTGTGTACAGAACAGTTAACCATATATCCTATATCACTTTCCTACACTATGCCTCCATAAATCCTGCAAATTATCTAGGCTGTAGAGAGAGAACTGGGTTCACTGAGACACTTGCAGGTCGAGTCTGCCGCGTGTACCAACAAAACCAGGAAATGGTTGTGCCGGGATTTGAACCCGTGTCTCTATCCTCTGTTATCTTTCATCTCCTTCTAACTTGCTGTTTGTATTTAGCCACATTCATTGACTAAGTGCTCCCTAAAGACCACGAGAATCATTCCTCTGGGCCTGTTGTCGACAGAAAAGTAAACTTGCTGCTTTGCTCACCACCATGTTTGCAGGACAGCAGCATGATAAACGCCGATAGGACGGAGGGTCAAATAAAAAGGAACACCAATTACTAGACAGGAGCAGTAGGGACCTAAGAGTATATTGTGGAGAGACGTGTTTATTTGAGTGTCCAAATAACCCTCTTTAAGTGGTTATTAGATCTTAACATTCATGAACATCATAAAACCCACTGATTTCAAAGGCCCAGATGCTTATTATTACAGCAACTCAGTTGTTGAGGTGAGAGAAAATGAGAAGTATGTTACTGCACCACTAAATCTATGGATGGTAACTGCTGAAACCAAACAAAAAGAATTCACGGTGGCCAGATAGGGCTATTTTCTGCTGACTGTCTCTGGGGTCTCAAACAGAATCAATTTGTTTGATTGTTTTTCAGTTTCACTCGTGTATGGTACTTGTCCACTCACCTTCGGCTTGTAGTATGCCTGTGTCCTTATATCTCAAGTGAGTCTCCTGTAAGTAAGCACGTAGGTTCCTTGAGTTTTCATCCCTTCTTTTAACCCTGTATCTTTTGTTTGCAGCACTCAGTGCCTGACCTTTTATTCTGATGATTAAGAACTGTGCACATATTGCGCTAAAAGAATTTTTTTAACATTAAATTACAATCACGTGAAGAACATTATGTTTACTATGCTCCCCCCTACACCAAGTTCCCCAGAAAAACCTCTTCAGTCACTTTCGATCAGCGTAGTTGGATGCTGCAGAACCCTTCACCATGTCCCCCCCACAGACCCCGTAACAGTCGCTGTCCATCAGTGAGTAGTAAGAAGCTATATGAACTCTACTAGTCTTCTCTGTGTTGTACAGTAATCCCCATGCACACCCGACCCCATGCATTATACCTGCTAATACTAATGGCCCCATTCTTTCTCCCCACACTTATCCATCCCTTCAGACTCACCCTGCCCAGTCCTTTTCCCTTTGGTAACTTTTAGACAACTCCCCGGTTCTGTGAGTCTGCTGTTGTTTTTTTCCTTCAGTTTTTCTTTGTTGTTATACTCCACACATGAGTGAAATCATTTGGTACTTGTCTTTCTCCGCCTGGCCTATTTCTATGAACATACTACCGTCTAGCTCCATCCACGTTATTGCAAATAGTAGTATTTGTTTTCTTCTTAAGGCTGCTTACTGCACTTTTTAAACTGGATTTCATTCTTCCTTTTTGTTTGTACTTTAACTATGTTATTCACAATTCAACTCCTGGATATGAACAGTAGCTTTGTGTCAATCGATATGTATCTATATCTATCTATCTAACGTATTAATGTATCTATGTATCTGTGTATCTTTCTATCTAAATATCTATCTTCCTATCATCTATCTATGATATCTATCATCTATCAATCTATGTACCTATCTATCTATCTTTCATCTGTTGTCTGTCTTCCTATCTATCTATGAATCAATCATCTTTTTGTGTGCCCATCTATCCTTATGTTCAGAACAGTTAACAACATAGCCTATGTCTCTTCCCTACATTATGCTTCCAGAAATCTTGCAAGGTAACTAAGCCATAAGGAGAGCACTGTGTTCACCGATACACTTTCAGGTAGAGTCTGCCGCGTGTGCTTACAAAAGCAGTAAATGGAGGTGAAAGGACTTGAACCCGTATCTCTGTCCTCTGTCCTCTTATACTTCCTGCTCGCTTGTTGACTTTATTTAGCCGCATTCAGTGAGTAAATGATCCCTGAAGACCACAAGTATCCTCCGTGTGGGCATGCTGTCGACAGAAAAGTGTACTTTGTTCTTTGCACAACACCTTGTTTCAGTGACATCGGCATGATCACTGCTGATAGGTGGAGGGACAAATATAAAGGAACACCTATTTCTGGAAAGGAGCAGTTGGGAACAAAGAGTGTGTTGTGGAGTGAAGTGTTTATTTGAGGGTCCAAACTTCCCTCTTTAGGTGGTTCTTACTTCTTTACATTCGTGAACATCATAAAAAGCAATGATTTTAAATCCCAGATGCATATTATTACAGCAATTCATTTGTTGAGGTGAGAGGGAATGAGAAGGAAGTTGCTGCACCACTAAATGTATGCCTGAGTACTGCTCAAACCAAACAAAAAGAATTCACGGTGGCTAGATAGGGCTATTTTCTACTGACTCTCTCTGGGGATTCAAACAGAATCCATTTGTTTGTTTGTTTCTCAGTTTCACTTGTGTAGGGTACCTGTCCCTGCCCCTTCATCTTGTAGATTGTCTGGGTCCTTGGATCTCAAGTGAGTCTCCAGTAAGGGAACTCGTAGGTGGTCTTGAGTTTTCATCAGTTCTTCTAACCCTGTGTCTTTTGATTGGAGCACTCAATGCCTGTACTTTTATTCTGATATTTGAGAGCTGTGCTCTTACATCACTTTGAAATATTTTGTTCTCATTAACGTACAATCACATTCATAACTTTATGATTTCCGGTCTACCCCCTTTACCAAGTCCCCCCCAAAATCCCATGTACAGTCGCTGTCTGTCAGCATGTACTAAGATGCTGTAGAATCACTACATGTCTTCTCTGTGATGTACAGCCCTACCCATGACACCCCACCCTGCACATTATACATGCTTATCCTAATACCCCCATTCTTTTTCCCTGCCCTTATTACTCCCTTTCCACATACCCTACCCATTCCCTTTTTCCTTGTTAACTGTTAGTCCACTCTCGGGTTCTGTGAGTCTGCTGATGTTTTTTCCTTCAGTTTTTCTTTGTTATCATACTCCACACATGATTGAAATCATTTGGTACATGTATTTCTAAACCTGGCCTACTTGACTGAGCATAATACCCTATAGCTCCATCCACGTTTTTGCAAATGATAGGATTTGTTTTCTTCTTATGGCTGCTTACTGCACTTTTTAAACTGGATTTCATTCTTCTTTTTTTTGTATTTTTGCTATGTTCTTTCACCATTGCTCTCCTGGTTATGAGCAGTAGCTTTGTGTTAATCGATATGTACCTATAGCTATCTATCTGTCTGTCTATCTATTTATCAATCAATCAGTCAACTTTTTGACTGCCCATCTGTCCTTGTGTTCAGAAATGTTAAACATATTTCCTATATCACTTTCCTACACTATGCCTCCAAAAGTCCTGCAAAGTATCTAGGCTGTAGAGAGAGCACTGTGTTCCCCGAGACAGTTGCATGTCGAGTCGGCCGCGTGTACTACAAAATCAGGAAATGGTTGTGCCGGGACTTGAACCCGTTTCTCTATCCTCTGTCCTCTTTCATCTCCTTCTAACTTGCCATCTGTATTTAGCCACATTCAGTGAGTAAGTGCTCCCTGAAGTCCACTAGTATCATTCCTCTGGGATTGTTGTCGACAGAAAAGTAAACTTGTTGCTTTGCTCACCAAAATGTTTGAAGGTCATCAGCGTGATCAACGCCGATAGGACGGAGTGTCAAATAAAAAGGAACACCGATTTCTAGACAGGAGCAGTTGGAAGCTAAGAGTGTATTGTGGATTCACGTGTTTATTTGAGTGTCCAAACATCCCTCTTTATGTGGTTATTAGATCCTCACATTCGTGAACATCATCAAACCCACTGATTTCAAAGGCCCAGATGCTTATTATTACTGCAACTCAGTTGTTGAGGTGAGAGAAAATGAGAAGTACGTTGCTGCACCACCAAATCTATGGCTGGGATCTGCTGAAACCAAACAAAAAGAATTCACGGTGGCCAGATAGGGCTATTTTCTGCTGACTTTCTCTGGGTATTCAAACAAATTTCATTTGTTTGTTTGCTTCCCAGTTTCGCTTGTGTAGGGTAATTGCCCCACACCTTTGGCTTGTAGTTTGTGTCCTTGGATTTCAAGTGAGACTCCTGTACGAAAGCACGTAGGTGTCTTAAATTTTCATCCCTTCTTTTAACCCTGTGTCTTTTGTTTGCAGCACTCACAGCCTAAACATTTATTCTGATGATTCAGAGCTGTGCCCTTATTGCACTGAAAAATTTTTTTTTGTTATCATTAATCTACAGTCACGCGAGGAACATTATGTTTACTATACTCCCCCTTTCACCAAGTCCCCCCGAAAAACCTCTTCAGTCGCCTTCGATCAGTGTAGTTGGATGCTATAGACCCCTTCACCATGACACCATCCAAAGACCCCGTTACAGTCACTGTCAATCAGCGAGTAGTTAGATGCTATATAATATCTACTAGTCTTCTCTTTGTTTTACAGCACTCCCCATGCCCACCCCCGAACCCACGCAATATACATGCTAATCCTAATGCCCCCATTCTTTCTCCCTGCACTTATCCCTCCCTTCAGAACCACCCTGCCCAGTCCTTTTCCCTTTGGCTACTTTTAGTCAACTCTCGGGTACTGTGAGACTGCTGCTGTTTTTTTCCTTCAGGTTTTCTTTGCTGTTATACTCCACACCTTTGTGAAATCATTTGATACTTGTCTTTCTATGCCTGACCTATTTCTCTGAACATACTACCGTCTAGCTCCATCCACGTCATTACAAATGGTAGGATTTGTTTTCTTCTTATGGCTGCTTACTGCACTTTGTAAACTGGATTTCATTCTTCCTTTTGGTTTGTAGTTTAGCTATGTGCTTTCACCGTTCATCTCCTGGTTATGAGCAACAGCTTTGTGTCAATCGATATGTATCTGTATGTATCTATCTCTCTGTCTGTCTGTATATCTATCTGTCTTTCTATATATCCTTCTATCTATCTCTCTATCCATCTCTCTATTTATCTATCCATCTATCTAGCTTCCTATCATCTATCTATCATGTGTATCATCTATCTATCATCTGTCATCTAACTATCTTTCTATCTATGAATCAATCATCTTTCTATCTGCCCATCTATCCTTATGTAAAGAACAGTTAACAACATCACCTATGTCACTTCCCTACATTATGCTTCCAAAAACATTGCAAGGACACTAGGCCGTAGGGACAGCACTGGGCTCACTGAGACAATTGCAGATCGAGTCAGCCACGTTTGCTTTCAAAACCAGTATATAGTGGGGCAGGGACTTGAACCCGTATCTCTGTCCTCTGTCCTCTTAAAACTCCTTCTCGCTTGCTATCTATATTTAGCCACATTCATTGACTAAGTGCTCTATGAAGACCACAAGTATACTTCCTCTGGGCCTGTTGTAGACAGAAAAGTATACTTGGTGCCTTACTCACCACCATGTTTGAGGGACATTGGCGTGTTCACCACTGATAGGAGTAGGGACAATTAAAAAGGAACACTGAGTTCTAGAGGGAACTGTTTGGAGCAAAGTGTGTGTTGTCGAGTAACGTGTTCTATTTGGCATGCAAACTTCCTTCGTTATCTGCTTATTGCTTCTTTACATTTGTAAACATAAAGTCCACTGATTTCAAAAGCCCAGACGCACATTATTACAGCAATTCAGTTGTTGAGGTGAGAGAACATGAAAAGTTCCTCCCTGTACCACTGAATCAATGACTGGCACTGCCAAACTGAACACAAAGCATCCACGGTTGCGGGAATGGCTATATTCTACTGACTGTCTCTCTGGGCACTCAAACAGAGTCACTTTTTTTTTTGGTGTCAGTAATGTATAATTATTTTAACAACATTGTGGTTACTAGACTCCCCCTCCTCACCCCTCCCCACCATTATCAAGTCCACTATCCGCACCCCATTACAGTCGCTGTCCATCAATATAGTTAGATGCTATAGAATCACTACCTGTCTTCTGTGTGCTATGCTTCAATCCCCGTGGCCCACCACCCCCTACATTACATTTGTGGATCGTAATGCCCCTTTACACCCTTATCCCTCCCTTCCCACATATCCTCCCAGGTCCCTTTCCCTTTGGTAACTGTTAGTCCATTCTTGGGTTCTGTGAGTCTGCTGATGTTTTGTTCCTTCCGGTTTTTGCTTTGTTCTCATACCTCACAGAGGAGTGAAATCCTTGGGTACTTGTTTTTCTCCACCTGGCTTATTTCACTGAACATAACAACCTCTAGCTCCGTCCGTGTTCTTGCAAATGGTGGTAGGATTACTTTTCTTCTTATGGCTGAATAATATTCCATGGTGTGTATGTACAAATGCTTCTTTATTGTCGGGAGCCGTAGGCCATAGAAACAATGGTCTCACCCTTTTCACCTAGGCCTCTATTTTCTCAAGCCTGTACCGTTTAGGAAGCATCAATTGACCCAGCTTGCGATTAGATCGCTGGGATAGAGATTATGCAGCTGCCGTGATAACATCTCCTCCTTAGTTAAACCTTCTGTCATTTCTCAGTAATCCCCCACCCATGATCTTTTCCAGAGAACATTCCTCAGTTAGGTATCCTAGCAACCTAGATAAATCATGCCACTTCAGCTGGGGCTGTTTCCCCTTCCTAGCTCCTATATAATATTGCTTGTAAAAATAAACATTGAGACGTTGATCAGACTTTCGACTGTGTCTCCTTCTTTGTGTCTGATTTGTCTCTCATCCAGGTTAACTTCCCCTCGAGCTCTTGTTGAACTCCCCACCGGCCGGGGCATGTGGCGCCCAATGTGGGGCTCGAGGTACGAAGCCTGATCTGGACATCGCTAATATGGACGGGCATCCTTCTTTCTTTGGATCACCACCCCACCGGTGATACAAGATTCGCATGAAGATCATCACAGGAGTACCCGCCTGTGACACAGATCGATAAAGGTAAGGAATGAGACGCAGTCATGGGGCAAACACTAAATAAGCATGAGTAATTTGTTAAGGGACTTAAGGCTTCTCTCAAGATATGAGGAATACGGGTTAAGAAAAAAGATTTAAATACTTTATCTTGCTAGAGGATGTCTGCCCATGGTTTCCCCAGGAAGAAACTATAGATGAAAAACAGTGGCGCCGAGTTGGCAACTGCCTCAATGATTATTATCATTCCTTTGGCCCTGAGAAGGTCCCAGTACAGGTATTTTCTATTGGAATCTCATAAACGATATGTTGCAGGTCCGCCACGTCACCCAGATGTTTCAAAGATTGTTGACGATAGTGAAAATTATTTGAAGGGTAAGTTTAAAACCAGTCAGACTTCTCTCCATAAAAGGAAGTGTCCGAGGAACTTCATCCATCCTCCCCAGCCTCTAATTGTCCCTCTGTCTCCTTTCCCATGCCCGATGTTAAGGGTGATCCACCGTCTAGCGGCCCCCCAAAAATCTATTTACCCAGTCCTGCCGGTCTCAGGTCCAACAGCCCTGATGATGATCCAATCTACCCTGAAGAGTGGGCCAAACTCAAGGACGCTGCCAGTAAGCACCATAATCTTGATTGGCCCCATCAAGCAACTTTAGGTGCAGGTCCACCACCCTATAACATACAACGCCCTATAACATACCACTGCCCTATGACATACCACCCTCTTTAACAAGCCACTGTTAAACTCTCTCGGGAGGCGCAGTCCCTTAAGGCACTGCTTCAGAACAAAAGGGAGAGATCCCAATTGCTTAGGAAATTACGTGACCTTGACTTTGAAATAAGCTCCCCCCCCGACCACCCTGTTCAGAAAATAAAAGTAAGTTCCCCCTCTGCTCCCCCCGTTCAGAAAGTTAAAACCATAAATAAAACCCTTCATGTCTTCCCGGTGACCCGATCCCAAACTAGACCAACTGAGGGAGAACCGACTGAGGGAGAGTCAAATGAGGATGAACCACGAGAATCAGAAGGGGCAGATACGGATGCAGAGGAGCCTATAGCCCAGCTTGAGTCAGAAAACACTGAGGGAGAGGGACGAGAATGCAAATTCAAACATTAGGACTCAGCGGAACCGCAACCTTAAATTTAAAAGTATAAAAGACTTAAAGAATGCTGTTTCCTCATATGGCCCTGTTGCCCCATTTACTATTTCATTGTTAGAGTCTCTAAGCGAAGACTGGCTTACAGCTAATGATTGGGACATGTTAACTAAAGCCACCTTAACAAGAGGTGACTTTCTCTAATGGAAAGCTGATTACACTGAAAGATGCCAGGATACTGCATACCGCAATATGGCTGCCGGCGGTCCTTCCAAATCCTGGATGTTAGACAATCTTCTGGGAAATCGCCCCTATGACACAAATGAAAAACAGGCCAAGTTTTCTCCAGGCTTACTCACACAAATCCAACATGCAGCCCTTAAGGCCTTGAAGAGCCTCCCTTCTAAAGGGTCAGTTTTCACCTCTCTTGACAGTGTTAGAGAGGGGAAGCAGGAACCTTATAGTGAATTCATAGGACGCCTTACAGAGGCCGCCTAACGCCTCATGGGAAGGGAGGAAACAGATAATGAATTCATTAAACATCTTGCTTTTGAAAATGCTAATTCAGCTTGTCAAGCAGCTATGCGTCCCCATCACAGTGGCAAAAAGTTCTCTGATTTTATAAAACTTTGTGCCGATGACACAACCTCTTGCAATATCGGAATAGCCATAGGAAGAGCTCTTAAAGAGTTTACTCAGGGAGTCAGGCCCAAGACCTGCTTTAATTGTAAGCAAACAGGTCATTTTTCAAGAGAGTGCACAGCCCCTAGGACCGAACGATCGCTCCCATCATTCCTGTGACCGCGATGCAAATGGGGTAAGCATTGGGCCTCCGAATGCCGCTCCAAGGCTGATATACAGGGTAATCCTCTGCCTCCAAAGCAGGGAAACTTGATAAAGGGCCCACCCCAGGGCCCCAAAGCCTACCCAGGACAGAACCCTGGTGTCATCAGGTTCGTTCCCCAGTCAGTCCAAAATCCAGCATCACTCTCCTCTCTGGAGCAACTGCCGGAAGCGCAAGACTGGACCTCTGTTCCACCTCCCAGTCAATATTGACCCCATAAATGGGAAATCAAATTCTTTCAATGGGGATTTTTGGCCCTTTGCCGCAAGGCACCTTTGTTCTTATAATGGGTCGTGCCACCTCCACTATTCAGGGCCTCACTATTTCTCCAGGAATCATTGACAACGATTATACTGGAGAAATTAAATTTATGGCTACAGCCTTTCAGGGACCAGTTACCATTTCCCCTGGGCAACGGATTGCTCAATTAATATTACTACCCCTCGATGATAAAAATCCTAGCTATAAGCAAAAGAGAGGCCCCCATGGGTTTGGATCATCAGATGTTTATTGGGCACAATAGATCACTCAAAAAAGACCCCTTCTTAACTTAAAATTAAAAGGAAAAACCTTTGAAGGCCTTATAGATACTGGCGCGGATGCCACAACTATTTCCAGTAAGGATTGGCTTTCATCTTGACCTCTCACCGCTTCCATGACTCACCTTAGAGGTATTGGACATACCTCCAACCCCCTACAAAGCTAAAAAGTTATTCAATGGGAAGATGAATAAGGCAATCACGGTACTGTCCAGCCCTGCGTGCTTGCAGGCCTACCTATAAACCTCTGGGGCAGAGCTATTCTCTCTCAAGTGAAGCTCATTATGTGCAGCCGTAATGAGCTAGTCACTCACCAGATGCTCAATTAAGGCTTTCGCCCTGGGCAAGGGTTGGGGAAACACTCTCAGGGCTCAAAAGAGCCGGTCCCATTCACCATAAAAACTGATCATGCTGGAATTGGCTATGAAAATTTACCATAACGGCTGTTGACATGCCTGTACCCCATGCAGATAAAATATCCTGGAAAACAACATAGCCTGTATGGGTTGATCAATGGCCCTTAACTACTGAAAAACTGGCAGCAGCCACAATGTTAGTACAGGAACAACTTGCTGCAGGCCATATCCAGCCTACCACCTTCCCCTGGAATACTCCTATTTTTGACAAAAAGGAAATTTCAGGATAATGGAGGTTACTTCAAGATCTTAGAAAAATTAATAAAGCTATGATACCTATGGGGGCCCTTCGACCAGGAATCCCACTCCTGTGGCGACTCCTGTGGGATACTGTGAAATCATAATTGACCTAAAAGATTGCTTTTTCACAATCCCCCTACATCCTAAAGACTGCAAGCATTTTGCATTTAGTTTGCTGGTGATTAATTTTAAAGGCCCTATGCCAAGATTCCAATGGAAAGTTCTGCCCCAAGGAATGGCAAATAGCCCTACGCTGTGCCAAAAATTTGTAGCTCAAATTATAGACCCATTTAGACAAAGATGGCTTTGTACATATTTAATTCATTACATGGACAATATCCTCATGGCTGGTCCTAACCCCACTGAACTCCTTGCTTATTCCCAAGAGCTTTCTAGGGCCCTTACCAGAGCTGTCTTTAGATAGCCCCTGACAAAATTCAATTAAAACCCCCTTACTTGCTTTTAGGCTTTGAACTCTTTCATAATAAGATTCTTTCACAAAAGGTTCAACTTAGAACCGTTAGCTTAAAAACTTTAAATGATTTTCAAAAACTTCTAGGAGATATTAATTGGCTCAGGCCTTATCTCATGCTAACTACTGGAGAGCTTAAACCCTTGTTTAATATTCTTAAAGGGGACCCAGATCCTACTTCGAGTTGCTCATTAACAGCCCCCGCCCTAGAAGCCCTAAAGGCAGTTTAAGCTGCAATTCTAAACCAAAGGGTCACCTTTATCTCTTATGAGAAGCCTCTTCTCCTAGTCATTTGTGCTACTGATTTTACACCCACCGGAGTGTTCTGGCAAGAGGGTCATCTTTTTTGGTTCCATTTACCTGCCTTCCCAGCCAAAGTCCTTATCCCCTATACTTCCTGGGTGGCTGAACTGATAAAAATCGGATGCGAACAGAGCAGGAAAATATTCGGTAAAGACGCCGACAAAATTATTATACCCTATTCCACTACCTAAATCCAGTGGTTGATAGAGAATGACGATGAATGGGCAACATCCTGCAATTCTTTTCAGGGAGCCCTTGAAAATCATTACCCTGCTAACAAGCTTCTCCATTTTCTGAGGACCCAACCATTTGTTTTCCCTACATTGACCTCCTCCCAACCCTATCCTCATGACCCCAAGTTCTCACCGATGGCTCCTCCAACGGAGTGACAGCCTTCACCATAGATAATCAAACCACTTCCCTACAATCCCCATTCCACTCCACTCAATTGGTTGAACACTTCGCTATTTTACAAGTTTTTCAACAACTCCCAAATACTCCATTTAACCTATACACTGACAGTGCTTATATTGCTCAATCCATTCCCCTTTTAGAGACCGTGCCCTATATAAAACCCACTACAAACGCCACCCCTCTGTTTTTTTCCATCCACCAGTGCATACATTCCAGGCAACATTCTTTTTATATAAGCCATATTCTTGCCCTTTCTGGTCTTCCTGGACCTCTAGCCACAGGCAAGGCTGTGACCGATAAAGATACCCAACTTTGTCTTCTCGTTGAGCTTGATCCTGCGGCTCAAGCCAAAGAAGCTCACTCTTTACACCACCATAATGCTCAAACCTTACGTCTTCTTTTTAAAATTACTAGAGAACAAGCCCGTCAGATTATTAAATAATGTGCAAATTGTGTCACTCTCCTGCCTGTTCCTCACTTTGGTGTGAACCCTAGGGGCCTAGTTCCCAATGAGATCTGGCCAAAGGATGTAACACACATCCCCTCATTCGGAAATCTTAAATATATTCATGTTACTGTAGATACATTTAGTGGATTTATTTTTGCCAGCCTCCACGTTGGAGAAGCTTCAAAAAATCTTATTGCTCATGTACTCAATTGTCTTAGTGTCATGGGAAAACCCGAGATTATCAAGACTGCTAATGGTCCTGGATATACTGGAAAAAATTTTCAAGAATTTTGTCGCCAATTACAAATTAAGCATGTTACAGGCATACCATACAATCCCCAAGGACAAGGGATTGTCGAACGAGCCCATTTAACTAATAAACATACCTTCCACAAATTAAAAATGGGAGATTTATATCCCATGAAAGGCTCTCCAAGAAACATTCTTCATCATGCCTTGTTTATTCTTAATTTTCTAACTTTGGATGCTCATGGCAAACCTGCAGCTCGTCGCCTTTGGCACCCACAACATGATAAATCTATGCCACTGTCATGTGGAAAGACAACCTCACATCCCAATGGAATGGCCCCGAGCCCATACTCATATGGGGCCAGGGATCTTCCTGTGTTTTCAACACCAAAGAAGGAGCTGCTCGCTGGCTGCCAGAGCATTTGATTAAACCAATAGTTCTACCAGAAGATTTTTAAAATTCTTATCCAACCTTTCAGGGTGGTGACATCCCCTGAGACATCCTTTTTCTTCTTCTCTCCATAGATTCTAGCCATCGGTTTAGTCCTTGCCTTTATCTTAGGCATACGACTCGCCGCCTCCACCCCTCACCAGTGGACCCTTGTACAGCAGACCATTCTTGTTACCACTTACTGGATCCTTGTTGGCGTATTCGCACTTCTTAACAGCACCTTATAAAAAGATGAAGCCCATCAACTCTCTCATTTTCACCTTCTTCGCTGAACCTTACAAGTTCTTCAAGACCAAATAGATTCCCTTGCAGAAGTAGTCTTACAGAACAGGCGTGGCCTAGACATTCTCACCGCGGAACAAGGCGGAATCTGCTTAGCCTTAGAAAAGAAATGCTGCTTCTATGCAAGCAAGTCTGGAGTAGTTCGTGACAAAATAAAAAGACTCCAAGAAGATCTCGTGCAAAGAAAGAAAAAACTGTTTGAAAATACCCTATGGTCTTGGATGAGCAGGTTTCTTCCTTATCTTCTCCCTATACTAGGTTCCTTCCTTAGTCTCATGCTTGTGCTCTCCCATGGCCCTTGGGCCTTCCAGAGAATTACCACCTTCATTAAAGAACAGATCAATATGGCCCTCGGCAGACAGATACAATTCCACTGTCACCATTTTGTCCTGGTGGACCAAGGCTATGATGTGCCCGATGACTCCCCTCCTCTAGAAGCTGCATAGGATACAGACCTATGCGTATCGGCTCACAATAAAGTGAGTGCGATATGGGCACCAATGTGGTTGCGAAGCTAAGGATTGCAAGGGAAGGTCCATGAACCGCTTCTGAATTCCATGAGAGAAAAAACTGGCTTGCATGGAGGTTAGTATCTAAAATAAATACGCCCTTCCTCCCCTCCACAAAAGATACCAAGGGCCAACGTTGACCCAATAAATGGGGAGTCTCGAAGGAGCCAAGTCACTAATCCCCAAATTGGTTAATGCCCACCGCTAAATAGCAGGCCTACCCCTCTTTTCTATAAAAGAAGGGAGGAGATATCGGGAGCCATAGGACATAGAAACAATGGTCTCGCCCTTTTCGCCTAGGCCTCTAATTTCTGCCCCATTTAGGAAAGATCAATTGAGCAGCTTGAGATTAGACGCTGGGATAGAGATTAAGCAGCTGCTGTGATAACATCTCCTCCTTAGTAAAACATTCTGTCTTTTCTCAGTAATCCCCCACCCATGATCTTTTCCAGAGAACATTCTTCATTTAGGTATCCTAGTAACCGAGATAATCCTTGCCAATTCAGCTGGGGCTGTTTCCCCCTCATATCTCCCATATAATCTACCTTGTAACAATAAACTTTGAGACCTTGATAAGACTTTTGACTTGGTCTCCTTCTTTGTGTCTGGTTTGTCTCTCATCCAGTTTAACTTCCCCTCGAGCCCTTGTTGAACTCCCCACTGGCCGGGGCATTTATCCATTCATCTCCTGAAGGATACTTAGGTTTCTTCCATTTCTTGGGTAGTGTAAATAGTGCTGCATTAACATAGGGGTGCATCTGTCTCTTTCATAATGTGCTCCTGCACTCTTAGGGTAAATTCCAGGAGAGGAATTCCTGGGTCAGATGGTATTTCTGCTCTTTGTTTTTTTCGGGATCATCCACACTGCTTTCCACAATGGTTGAGCTGACTGACATTCCCAACAGCAGTGTAGGAGGGTTCCCCTTTCTACGCACCCTTGCCAACATCTGTTGTTGTCTGTCTTTTGGGTGGTGGCCATCATAACTGGTGTGAGGTGATACCCCATTGTGGTTTTAATGGGCATTTCTCTGATGGTTAGCAATGTGGAGCGTCTTTTCATGTGCCTGTCTGCCACCTGAAATTACTTCTGTGGAGAAGTGTCTGTCCAGATCCTCTGTCCATTTTGTAATTGGATTTATTTGCTTTTTGTGTGTTGAGGTTCATGAGCTCTTGATACATGTTTTGGATGGCAACGCCTTATCAAATATGTCATCAGTGAATATATTCTCCCATACAGAAGGATGCCTTTGGTTCTACTGATGGTGGTCAAACAGAATCTTACTAAACCGCCAACCACTTCATTCCCAATCTGACTAAATTTTTTTTAAGAACACCAACCAGCCGAGAAAACTGTAACGAAGAGGAGAAGCTGTGATGCAGGAACATCTAGTGTAAAACTGAGAGGTGAGGTGATGTGGAGACTGGTATGTTGTATCTTTCCATGTGCTGCTTTCAAGTGTCATAGGTCAAAAAGATTGCCAAGGATATGAAGCCTGGGGTGTTGTTGTCACCTGGTATCAATGGAGACACGTAGCCTCTAGCCATTGATGGGAAAGCTAGCGTGCGGCACTGTTGTCTTTCCTGCGGAGTTAGACGTGCAGGGTCCCCCGATTGCAGTTCAGTCAGAGCCCGTGTGGGACTGTCCTGGCACTGGCCGTGGTGGACCCTACAGCTGTGCCATTCCTGCTGGGCAGTTGCAGCACCCCTCTCGGAACAGGGCCTCAGCAGGGCTTCCTGGAGAGAGATAGTAGAGAGAGAATTGCGTTCGAGAGAAATTGACTGTTTTGTTTTCTGTAGCTCCATGAGCAAGCTCCTGATGTTTATTTTGAGAACCCTTTCTCACGAAGATTGATTTGAGGTCAGTTACCAGGTTCCCTTGAAGGTCCATATTTGTAGGTGGTGCACACTAGCTACCAGATGCTTTACTCTCTGGAGATGCACAGGCCTTGGTTGGATGGCAGGGGTTCAAGGGGAGCGGTGACGGTGCCCATCCCCGCCGGGAGTAAAGAGGTCTTTCCTGTTTCCCGGCCACAGTACCCATCTCCACTGCCAGGGCCAGAGTGCGGAGCATGCAGGGAGAAGCTGCCGTAGGTGGGGGCGGCTGGTGACGGCGGGGAGGCAGGCCATGTACCAGTCACAGCATGGTAAGGGGCCTCGGAGCTGCGAGGCCAGCCAGGGTAATGGAGCGACCGGAGCTCCTGAAAGCTAACCCGCCTGCCGGGCAGAGTGCACCCGCGCAGTTTGGCGCACCTGTCCTTTCTCCTGAGTGGCAAGCCGTGTGGAAGCCTTGCCCCTTTAGCAGTTCTCTCGCTGTTAGGAAGTCTCTCAGACTGTCCGCCTTTCTTTTGTCAAACAGCGGCCGGATGTGGATCCCTCTGTTGTCCCACAAGTGGCTGGAACCTCAAGTCTCTCGAAGCCTTCCGCCTCCCTTTGCTTTCCAACCACACCGATCCTCCAGTATGCACCACATGTACGGTAGGTTCATGCTCAGAGAGCACATCTCCACGGCTGTACGTCACACTTCTCCTTGAGGTGACAGGCTGCCACAGCAGCGTTCCTCCCTGTTGCTCTTCCACGATTTGTTATAGTTGTTCTATTTCCATATAGTACGTATTTATGTGGTTTTGATCTTGGGAGAAGGTTTCCGCTTCACTCTCATGTGAGCCTGCGTCATTAATCCCATCAGCACATCTTTTTTCTGTTTTTTCTCTTCAGTTTCACTTGTTTAGGGTACCTTTCTGCACCCCTCAATTTGTAGTTTGTCTTCATCCTTGCATATCAAGAGAGTCTCCAGTAAGGGAGCAGGTAGGTGTTCTTGAGTTTTCATCCCTTCTTTTAACCATGTGTCTTTTGATTTGAGCACTCAGAGCCTGTCCTTTTATTCTGATAATTGAGAGCTGTGTCCTTATAGCACTTAAAAAATCTTTTTTGTCATCATTAATCTACAATCACGCGAAGAACATTATGATCACCAAGTACACCAAGTCCTCCCCAAAAACCCGTTATAGTGGCTATCCATCAGCATTGTTGGATGCTGTAGACCCCTTCACCATGTCCCCCCGCACACACCCCGTTACAGTCGTTGTCCATCAGCATGCAGTAAGATGCTGTAGAATCTCTACTTGTCTTCTCTGTTTTGTACAGCCCTCGCCATGTACCCCCGAACCCCCGCATTATACATGCTAATCCTAATGCCCCCTTTCGTTCCCCAGCCCTTATCCCTCCCTTCATACCTACCCTGCCCAGTCACATTCCCTTGGTAACTGTTAGTCCACTCCCGGGTTCAATGAGTCCGCAGCTGTTTTTTTCCTTCAGTTTTTCTTTGTTGTTATACTCCACACATGAGTGAAATCATTTGGTACATGTATTTCTCCGCCTGGCCTATTTGACTGAGCATAATACCCTCTAGCTCCATCCACGTTATTGCAAATGATAGGATTTGTTTTCTTCTTACGGCTGCTTACTGCACTATTTAAACTGGATTTCTGTCTTCTCTTTTGTCTGTAGTTTCGCTAAGTGCTTTCACCATTGCTCTCCTGGTTATGAGCAATAGCTTTGTGTTAATCGATATTTACCTATATTTATCTATCTGCCTGTCTATCTATCTATCATTCAATCAATCAGTCATCTTTTTATCTGAAAATCTGTCCTTGTATACTGTACAGTTAACAACATAGACTATGTCCCTTCACTACGTTATGCTTCCAAAAATCTTGCAAGGTGAGTAGGCCGTATTGAGAGCACTGGGTTCACCGAGACACTTGCACGTAGAGTCAGCAACGTGTGCTTACAAAACCAGTAAATGGTGGTGCAGGGACTTGAACCCATATCTCTGTCCTCTGTCCGCTTTTCCCTCCTTCTCGCTTGCTGACTGTATTTAGCCACATTCATTGACTAAGTGCTTCCTGAAGACCACAAGTATCCTTTCCCTGGGCCTGTTGTAGACAGTAAAATATACTTGGTGCTTTGCTTACCACCATGTTTGGGGGACATCGGCGTGATCACCGTTGATTGGAGGAGTGTCAAATAAAAAGAAACACCTATGTCTAGACAGGAGCATTTGGGAGCAAAGAGAGTGTTGCAGAGTTACGTGTTTGTTTGAGGGTCCAAACTTCCCTCTTTTGGGGGTTATTACTTCTTTAAATTCGTCAACATCATAAAACCCACTGATTTCAAAAACCCAGACTCATATTACTACAGCAATTCAGTTGTTGAGTTGAGGAAAAATGAGAAGTACATTGGTGTACCAGTAATTTTTGGCAGGGAATGGCTGAAATCAAACAGAAAGAATACACGGTGGCAAGATAGGGCTATTTTCTACTGACTGTCTCTGGGGACTCAAATAGAATCCATTTGTTTGTTTGTTTGTTTCTCAGTTTCACTTGTGTAGGTACCTATCTCCACCCATTCGGCATGAAGTTTGTCTGTATCCTTGGATGGCAAGTGAGTCTGCTGTAAGGGAGCACATAGGTGGTCTTGAGTTTTCATCCCTTCTTCTAGCCCTGTGTCTTTTGTTTGTAGCACTCAAAGCCTGTTCTTTCTTTCTGATGACTCTTGGCTTTTCCCTTATTGCACTTAAAAAATTTTTTTGTTCTCATTAATCTACAATCACATTAAGAACATTACGTTTACTAGGCTTCCGATTCACCATTCCCCCCCTAAAACCTCTTAGGTCACTGAACATCAGCGTGTAGCAAGATGGTGTATAATCCCTACTGTCCTCTCTGTGTTGTACAGCCCTCCCCATGCTCTTCCCACTACACATATTATACACGCTAATACTAATGCGCCCTTTCTTTCTCCCTGCACTTATCCCTCCATTCCCAGCCAACCTGCCCAGTCCCTTTCCCTTTCGCAACTGTTGGACCACTCGCGGGTTCTGTGAGTCTGCTGCTATTTTTTTCCTTCAGATTTTCTTGCTTGTTTTACACCACACATGAGTGAAATCATCCGGTTCTTGTCGTACTCTGCCTGGCCTATTTCACTGAGCATACTACCCTCTAGGTCCATCCACGTTGTTGCAAATTGTAGGATTTGTTTTCTTCTTATGGCTTCTTACTGCACTTTTTAAACTGGATTTCTGTCTTCTCTTTTGTCTGTAGTTTCGCTGTGTGCTTTTACCATTGTCTCCTTGTTATGAGCAATAGCTTTGTTTTAATCGATATGTACCTATATCTATCTATCTGTCTGTCTATCTATCAATCTGTCTATCAGTCTATCAATCAGTCAATCATCTTTTTTCTGCCCATCTGTCCTTTTGTACAGAACAGTTAACAACATAGCCTGTGTCACTTCCTTACATTGTGCTTCCAAAAATCTTTCAAGCTAACTAGGCTGCAGGGAAAGCACTGGCTTCACCGAGACATTTGCAGGTAGAGTCAGCCGCATATTCCTCCAAAACCAGGAAAGTTTGCTGCATGGTCTTGAACCCGTGTCTCTGTCCTCTCTCCTCTTTTATCTCCTTCTCACTTGCTGACTGTATTTAGTCACATTCATTGACTAAGTGCTTCCTGAAGAACACAAGTATCCTTCCTCTGGGCCTGTTGTAGACAGTATAGTATACTTGGTGCTTTGCTTACCACCATGTTTGAGGGACATCGGCGTGATCACCGTTGATAAGAGGAGGGTCAAATAGAAAGGAACACTTATGTCTAGACAGGAGCATTTGGGAGCAAAGAGAGTGTTTCAGAGTTACGTGCTTGTTTGAGGGTCCAAACTTCCCTCTGTAGGGGGTTATTACTTCTTTACATTAGTGAACATCATAAAGCCCACTGATATCAAAACCCCAGACTCATATTATTATAGCAATTCTGTTGTTGAGGTGAGAAAAAATGGGAAGGATGTTGGTGTACCACTAAATCTATGGCTGGGCAATGCTGAAATCAAACAAAAAGAATTTACGGTGGCTAGATAGGGCTATTTTCTACTGAATGTCTCTAGGGACTCTAACAGAATCTATTTGTTTGTTTGTTTGTTTCTAAGTTTCACTTGTGTAGGGTACCTATCTCCACCCATTCGGCATGAAGTTTGTCTGTGTCCTTGGATCGCAAGTGAGTCTGCTGTAAGGGAGCACATAGGTGGTCTTGAGTTTTCATCCCTTCTTCTAGCCCTGTGTCTTTTGTTTGTAGCACTCAAAGCCGGTTCTTTCTTTCTGATGACTCTTGGCTTTTCCCTTATTGCACTTAAAAATTTTTTTTGTTCTCATTAATCTACAATCACGTGAAGAACATTATGTTTACTAGGCTTCCGATTCACCATTCCCCCCCTAAAACCTCTTAGTTCACTGAACATCAGCGTGTAGTAAGATGGTGTATAATCCCTACTGTCCTCTCTGTGTTGTACAGCCCTGCCCATGCTCCTCCCACCACACATGTTTTACACGCTAATACTAATGCCCCCTTTATTTCTCCCCGCCCTTATCCATCCCTACCCACCCAACCTGAACAGTCCCATTCCCTTTGGTAACTGTTTATCCACTTGCGGGTTCTGTGAGTCTGCTGCTATTTTTTTCCTTCAGATTTTCTTGGTTGTTATACTCCACACATGAGTGAAATCATCCGGTTCTTGTCTTTCTCTGCCTGGCCTATTTCACTGTGCATACTACCCTCTCAATCCATCCACGTTTTTGCAAATGATAGGATTTGTTTTTTTCTTACGGCTTCTTACTGCACTTTTTAAACTGGATTTCTGTCTTCTCTTTGGTCTGCAGTTTCGCTATGTACATTCACCATTGTGTCGTTGTTATAAGCAATAGCTGTGTTTTAATCCATATGTACCTATATCTATCTATCTGTCTGTCTATCTATCTATCTATCTGTCTATCAATCAATCATCTTTTTGTCTGCCCATCTGTCCTTGTGTACAGAAAAGTTAACAACATAGTCTGTGTCACTTCCTTACATTGTGCTTCCAAAAAACTTTCAAGCTATCTAGGCTGCAGGGAAAGAACTGGGTTCACCGAGACACTTGCAGGTAGAGTCAGCCGCATATTCCTACAAAACCAGGAAATTTTGTTGCAGGGTCTTGAACCCGTGTCTCTGTCCTCTCTCCTCTCTTATCTCCTTCCCCCTGGCTGACTGTATTTAGTCACATTCATTGACTAAGGTCTCCATGAAGACCAAAAGTATCCTTCCTTTGGGCCTGTTTTTGACAGAAAAGTAAACTTGTTGCTTTGCTCACCATAATGTTTGAGAGACATCGGCGTGATCTCCGATGTTAGGATGGAGCGACATATGAAAAGGAACACCAATTTCTAGACAGGAGCAGTTTGGAGCAAAGAGTGTGTTGTGGAGTGACGTGTTTATTTGAGCGTCCAAACTTCCCTTTTTATATAGTTATTACTTCTTTACATTCATGTACATCATAATGTTCTTTGATTTCATTGATTTCAAAGGCCCAGATGCATATTTTTACAGCAATTCAGTTGTTGAGGTGAGAGTAAATGAGAAGGACGTCGCTGTACCACTAAATCTATGACTGCTCACGGATGAAAAAAAAGAAAAGAATTCACGGTGGAAAGATAGGGCTATTTTCTACTGACTGTCTCTGGGGACTCAAACAGGGTCCATTTGTTTGATTGTTTGTATTTTAGTTTCACTTGTGTTTGGTACCTGTCCTCACCACTTCGGCTTGTCGTTTGTCTCTTTCCTTGGATCTCAAGTGAGTCTTCTGTAAGGTAGCATATAAGTAGTCTTGAGTTTTCGTCCTTCTTTGAACCCTGCGTCTTTTGATTTGGAGCTCTCAAAGCCTGTCCTTTTATTCTGATGATTCAGAGCTGTGCCCTTATTGCACTTAAAAAATTTATTTGTTATAATTAACCTACAATCACGTGAAGAACATTATGTTTACTAGGCTCCCACATTCACCAAGTCCCCCACAAAAACCTCTTACAATTTCTGTCAATCAGCGGAGTTGGATTCTGTTGACCCATTCACTGTGTCCCCCCACACACACCCCATTACAATCGCTGTCCATCAGCGAGTAGTAAGATGTTGTAGAATTTCTACTTATCTTCTGTGTGTTGTACAGCTCTCCCCATGCCCCCCTGAACCCACGCATTATGCATGCTAATCATAATCTCCCATTTCTTTCTCCGCGCCCTTATCCCTCCATTCCCAACCACCCTGCCAAGTCTCTTTCCCTTTCGTAACTGTTAGTCCACTTTCGGGTTCGGTGAGTCTGCTGCTGTTTTTTTCCTTTAGTGTTTCTTTGTTGTTATACTCAACACGAGTTAAATCATTTGGTACTTGTCTTTCTCCACCTGGCCTCTTTCACTGAGCATACTACCGTCTTGCTCCATTCACGTCATTGCTAATGGTACCATTTGTTTTCTTCTTATGGCTGCTAACTGCAGTTTTTAAACTGGACTTCATTCTAACTTTCTGTTTGTAGTTTCGCTATGCGTTTTCACCATTGATCTCCTGGTTATGAGCAATATCTTTGTGTTAATCGATATGTATCTGTATCTATCTATCTATCTGTCTGTTGTCTGTCTATCTATCCATCCTTCTATCTTTCTTACCATCTGTCTATCTATTATCTATCTATCTATCTATCTATCTATCTATCTATCTATCCATCTATCTATCTATCTATCTATCTATCCTTCTATCTTTCTATCTTTCTATCTATCTATCTATCTATCTATCTATCTATCTATCTATCTATCTATCCATCAATCTGTCTATCTACTTATCATCTATCTCTCATGTCTCTCTTCTATCTATGTATCTATCTATCATCTACCATCTATCTATTTATCTCTCTATCTATCTATGAATAAATCATCTTTTTTTCTGCCTATCTATCCTTATGTACAGAACAGTTAACAACATCTCCTATCTCACTCTCCTACATTATGCTTCAAAAAATCTTGCAAGGTAACAAGGCCGTAGGGATAGCACTGAGTTCATTGAGACACTTGAAGGTCGAGGCAGCCACGTGTGTTTACAAAACCAGTAAATGCTGTTGCACGGACTTGCACCCATATCTCTGTCCTCTGTAGTCTTTTAACTCCTTCTCACTTCCTGACTGTATTTAGCCACATTTAATTACTAAGTGCTCCCTGAAGACCACAGGTATCCCTCCTCTGGATTTGCTGAAGACAGAAAAGTATACATGGTGCTTTGCTCACCAACAAGTTTGAGGAACATCGGCGGTAGCACCACTGATAGGAGGAGGGACAAATAAAAAGCAACAACTATTTCTAGACAGGAGCATTTGGGAGCAATGGGAGGGTTGTGGAGATATGTGTTTGTTTGAGTGTCCAAACTTCCCTCTTTAGGTGGTTATTACTTCTTTACATTAAGAACATTATAAAACCCACTGATTTCCAAAGACCAGATGCATATTATTACAGCAATACAGGTGTTGAGTTGAGAGAAAATAAGAAGGATGTTGCTGCACCACTAAATCTATGGCTGGGCACTGCTGATACCAAACAAAAAGCATTCATGGTGGCCAGATAGGTCTATTTACTACTGACTGTCTCGGGGGCACAGACAGAATCCATTTGACTTATTGTTTGTTTTACAGATTCACTTGTGTTGGGTACCTCTCCCCACCCCTTCGGCTTGCAGTTTGTCTGTGTCCTTGAATCTCAAGTGAGTCTCCTGTAAGGGAGCACGTAGTTGTTCTTGAGTTTTCATCCCTTCTTTTAAACCTGTGTCTTTTGTTTGGAGCACTCAAAACCTGTCCTTTTACACTGATGATTCAGAGCTGTGCCCTTATTGCACTTTAAAATGGTTTTTTTGTTATCGTTAATCTACAATCACATGCACAACATTATGTTTAGTAGGATCCCCCTTTCAACAAGTTTGCCCCAACAACGTCTTACAGTCGGTGTCCTTCAGTGTAGTTGGATGCTGTAGAATACTTCACCATGTCCCCCCACACACACCCCGTTACAGTCGCTGTCCATCAGCGTGTAGTAAGATGCTGTAGAATCTCTAATTTTCTTCTCTGTGTTGTACAGCCCTCCCCATGCCCAGTCGACCCCACGCATTATTCATGCTAACAATAATGTCCCCTTTCTTTCTTCCCACCCTTTTCCCTCCCTTATCACCCACCCGGCCCAGTCCTTTTCCCTTTGGTATCTGTTAGTCCACTCTCGGGTTCTGGGATTCTGCTGCTGTTTTTTTCCATCAGTTTTTTTGTTTTTATACTCCACACATGAGGGAAATAATTTGGTACTTGTCTTTCTCCTCCTGGCCTATTTCACTGAGCATACTACCGTCTAGCTGTACCCACATCATTGTAAATGGTAGGATTTGTTTTTTTCTTATGGCTGCTTTCTTTACTTTTTAAACGGGATTTCATTCTTCCTTTTTGTTTGTAGTATCGCTGTGTGCTTTCATCATTTATCTCCCAGTTATGAGCAATAGCTTTCTGTTAATTGATATGTATCTGTATCTATCTATCTATCTATCTATCTATCTATCTATCTATCTATCTATCTATCTATCTATCTGTCTGTCTGTCTGTCTGTCTGTCTGTCTGTCTGTCTATCTATCTACCTTTAATTCCTATCTATCTATCATGGCTATCATCTATCTATCATGTCTATCATCTATCTATCTATCATCTGTCATCTATCTATCTATCTATGTATGAATCAATCATCTTTTTGTCTGCCAATCTATCCTTATGTACAGAACAGTTAACAACATAGCCTATATCACCTTTCCTACATTATGCTTCCAAAAATCTTGCAAGTTGAGTAGGCTGTATTGAGAGCACTGTGTTCACTGAGACACTTGCAGGTCGAGTAAGCAACGTGTGCTTACAAAACCGGTAAATGGTGTTGCAGGAACTTGAACCCATATCTCTGTCCTCTGTCCTCTTTTCCCTCTTTCTCGCTTGCTGACTGTATTTAGCCACATTCAATGACTAAGTGCTTCCTGAGGATCACAAGTATTCTTCGTCTGGGCCTGTTGTAGACAGTAAAGTATACTTGGTGTTTTGCTTACCACCATGTTTGAGGGAAATTGGCGTGATCACCATTGATAGGAGGAGGGTCAAATAAAAAGTAACACCTATGTCTAGACAGGAGCATTTGGGAGCAAGGAGAGTGTTGCGGATTTACGTGTTTCTTTGAGTGTCCTAACTTCCCTCAATAGGGGTTTATTGCTTCTTTAATTTCGTGAATATCATAAAACCCACTGATTTCAAAAGCCCAGACTCATATTATTACAGCAATTCTGTGGTTGAGGTGAGAAAAAATGAGAAGGACGTTGGTGTACCACTAAATCTATGGCTGGGCACTGCTGTAACCAAACAAAAAGAATTCACAGTGGCTAGATGGCGCTATTTTCTACTGAATGTCTCTGGGGACTCAAACAGAATCAATTTATTTGTTTGTTTCTCATTTTCACTTGTAGGGTACCTATCTCCACATATTCTTCATGAAGTTTGTCTGTGTCCTTGGATCGCAAGTGAGTCTGCTGTAAGGGAGCACAAAGGTGGTCTTGAGTTTTCATCCCTTCTTCTAACACTGTGTCTTTTGGTTGGAGCACTCAAAGCCTGTCCTTTTATTCTGATGATTCAGGGCTGTTCATTTATTGCATTAAAAAATTTTTTTTTGTTATCATTAAGCTACAATCACGTGAAGAACATTATGTTTTCTAGGCTTCCGATTCACTATTCCCCCCGTAAAACCTCTTACGTCTCTGCCCATCAGCATGTAGTAAGATGGTGTATAATCCCTACTGTCCTCTCTGTGTTGTACAGACCTCCCCATGCTCCTCCTACCACACATAGTATACACGCTAATACTCATGCCCCCAATGCAACCTTTCTTTCTCCCCGCCCTTATCCCTCCCTTCCCACCCAACCTACCCAGTCCCTTTCCCTTTGGTAACTGTTGGTCCACTCGCGGGTTCTGTGAGTCTGCTGCTATTTTTTTCCTTCAGATTTTCTTAGTTGTTGTACTCCACACATGAGTGAAATCATCCGTTTCTTGTCTTTCTCCACCTGGCCTATTTCTCTGAACATAGTACCCTCTAGTTCCATCCACGTTATTGTAAATGATATGATTTGTTTTCTTCTTATGGCTGCTTACTGCACTTTTTAAACTGGATTTCTGTCTTCTCTTTTGTCTGTAGTTTAGCTATGTGCTTTCTCCTTTGCTCTCCTTGTTATGAACAATAGCTAATCGATAAGTACCTATATCTATCTATCTGTCTGTCTATCTATCTATCAATCTATCAATCAGTCAATCATCTTTTTGTCTGCCCATCTGTCCTTTTGTACAGAACAGTTATCAACATAACCTGTGTCACTTGCTTATGTTGTGCTTCCAAAAATCTTTCAAGCTAACTAGTCTGCAGGGAAAGCTCTTGGTTCACCGAGACTCTTGCAGGTAGAGTCAGCCGCATATTCCTACAAAACCAGGAAAGTTTGCTGCAGGGTCTTGAACCCGTGTCTCTGTCCTCTCTCCTCTTTTATCTCCTTCTCACTTGCTGACTGTATTTAGTCACATTCATTGACTAAGATCTTCCTGATGTTCACAAGTATCCTTCCTCTGGGTCTGTTTTTGACAGAAAAGTAAACTTGGTGCTTTGCTCACCACCATGTTTGAGGGACATCGGCGTGATCACCGCTGATAGGATGGAACGACAAATGAAATTGAAAACCAATTACTAGACAGGAGCAGTTGTTAGCAAAGAGTGTTTGTGGAGTGACGTGTTTATTTGAGTGTCCAAACTTCCCTCTTTATATAGTTATTACTTCTTTACATTCATGAACATCATAAAACCCACTGATTACAAAGGCCCAGACGCATATTTTTACAGAAATTCTGTTGTTGAGGTGAGAGAAAATGAAAAGGACGTTGCTCTACCACTAAATCTATGGCTGGGCACGGATGAAATAAAAGAAAAGAATTCACGGTGGAAAGATAGGGCTATTTTCTACTGACTGTCTCTGTGGACTCAAACAGAGTCCATTTGTTTGATTGTTTGTATTTCAGTTTCACTTGTGTTGGGTACCTGTCCTCACCCCTTCGGCTTGTAGTTTGTCTGTTTCCTTGGATCTCAAGTGAGTCTCCTGTAAGGGAGCACATAAGTGGTCTTGAGTTTTCGTCCTTCTTTGAACCCTGCGTCTTTTGATTTGGAGCTCTCAAAGCCTGTCCTTTTATTCTGATGATTCAGAGCTGTGCCCTTATTGTACTTAATAATTATTTTTTGTTATCATTAACCTACAATCACTTGAGTGACATTATGTTTACTAGGCTCCACCGTTCACCAAGTCCCCCACAAAAACCTCTTACAGTTGCTGTCAGTCAGCGGAGTTGGATGCTGTAGACCCATTCACTGTTTTCCCCCACACACACCCCATTACAATCGCTGTCCATCAGCGAGTAGTAAGATGCTGCAGAATTTCTATTTGTCTTCTCTGTGTTGTACAGCCCTCCCCATGCCCCCCTGAACCAACTCATTATACATGCTAAACCTAATCTCCCATTTCTTTTCCCCGCCCTTATCCCTCCTTTCCCAACCACCCTGCCAAGTCCCTTTCCCTTTCGTAACTGTTAGTCCACTTTCGGATTCTGTGAGTCTGCTGCTATTTATTTTCCTTCAGTGTTTCTTTGTTGTTATACTCCACACGAGTTAAATCATTTGGTACTTGTCTTTCTCCACCTGGCCCCTTTCACTGAACATACTACCGTCTTGCTCCATCCACGTCATTGCTAATGGTACCATTTGTTTTCTTCTTATGGCTGCTAACTGCAGTTTTTAAACTGGACTTCATTCTAACTTTCTGTTTGTAGTTTCGCTATGTGCTTTCACCATTGATCTCCTGGTTATGAGCAATAGCTTTGTGTTAATCGAAATGTATCTGTTTCTATCTATCTATCTATCTGTCTGTCTGTCTATCTATCCATCCTTCTATCTTTCTTACTATCTATCTATCATCTATCTTTCTATCTATCTATCCTTCTATCTTTCTTTCTATGTATCTATCTTTCTATCTATTTATCTATCTTCTTATCATCTATCTCTCATGTCTCTCTTCTATCTATGTATCTATCTATCTATCATCTACCATCTATCTATCTGTCTATCTATGTAACTATGAATCAATCATCTTTTTTTCTGCCTATCTATCCTTATGTACAGAACAGTTAACAACATCGCCTATGTCAGTTCCCTATATTATGCTTCCAAGAATCTTGCAAGGTAACTAGGCCGTAGGGAGAGCACTTAGTTCATTGAGACACTTGCAGGTCAAGTCAGCCACGTGTGCTTACAAAACCAGTATGTGGTGTTGCAGGGACTTGCACCCATATCTCTGTCCTCTGTCCTATTTTAACTCCTTCTCGCTTCCTGACTGTATTTAGCCACATTCAATTGCTAAGTGCTCCCTGAAGACCACAAGTATCCCTCCTCTGGGTTTGTTGAAGACAGAAAAGTATACATTGTGCTCTGCTCACCACCAACTTTGAGGGACATCGGTGGGAGAACCGATGATAGGAGGAGGGACAAATAAAAAGGAACACCTATTTATAGACAGGAGCATTTGGGAGCAATGAGAGTGTTGTGGAGTTACGTGTTTGTTTGAGTGTCCAAATTTCCCTCTTTAGGAGGTTATTACTTCTCTACATTCAAGAACATTATAAAACCCAGTGATTTCCAATGACCAGATGCATATTATTGCAGCAATTCAGTTGTTGAGGTGATAAAAAATGAGACGGACGTTGCTGTACCACTAAATCTATGGCTGGGCACTGCTGAAACCAAACAAAAAGAATTCACGGTGGCTAGATAGGGCTATTTTGTACTGACTGTCTCTGGGTACTCAAACAGAATCCATTTGTTTGTTTCTCAGTTTCACTTGTGTTGGGTACCTGTCCCCACCCCTTCAGCTTGGAGTTTGTCTGTGTCCTTGGATCTCAAGTGAGTCTTCAGTAAGGGAGCACATATATGTTCTTGAGTTTTCATCCCTTCCTCTAACTCTGTGTCTTTTGAATGGAGCACTCAGAGTCTGTCCTTTTATTCTGACAATTTAGAGCAGTGTCCTTATTGCACTTACAAAAAATTTTTTGTTATCTTTAATCTATAATCACGTGAAGATCATTATGATCACCAAGTACAACATGTCCCCCCAAAATGCCCCATTACGGACGCTGCCCATCAGCGTAGTTGGATGCTGTAGACCCCGTCACCATGTTTCCCACCACACACACCGTTACAGTCGCTGTCCACATGCGTGTAGTAAGTTGCTGTAGAAACACTTCTCTTCTATGTGTTGCACAGCCTTCCCCATGCTCCCACCACCCCACACAGTATAAATGCTAATCCTAATGCTCCCTTTCTTTCTGCCCGCCCTTATCCCTCCCTTCCCACCCACCATGCCCATTCCCTTTCCCTTTGGTAACTGTTAGTCCACTCTCGGCTTCTGTGAGTCTGCTGCTGTTCATTTCCTTCAGTTTTTCTTTGTTTTTATACTCCACACAAGGGTGAAATCATTTGGTACTTATCTTTCTTTGCCTGGCCTATTTCACTGAGCATAGTAGTCTCTAGCTCCATCCACGTTGTTCCAAATTGTAGGATTCGTTTTTTTCTTATGGCTGCTTACTGCACTTTTCAAACTGGATTTCTGTCTTCTCTTTTGTCTGTAGTTTAGCTATGTGCTTTCACCTTTGCTCTCCTGGTTATGAGCAATAGCTTTGTGTTAATCGATACTTACCTATATTTTTCTGTCTGCCTGTCTATCTATCTATCATTCAATCAATCAGTCATCTTTTTATCTGAACATCTGTACTTGTATGCAGAACAGTTAACAAAATAGACTATGTCCCTTCCCTACGTTATGCTTACAAAAACCTTGTAAGGTAACTAGGCTGTAAGGAGAGCACTGGGTTCACCGAGACACTTGCAGGTCGAGTCAGAAGTGTACCTACAAAACCAGGAAATGGTGGTGCAGGGACTTGTACCCGTGTCTCTGTCCTCTCTCCTCTTTTATCTCCTTCTCACTTGCTGACTGTATTTAGCCACATTCATTGACTAAGTGCTCCCTGAAGACCACAGGTATCGTTCCTCTTTGACATTTGTCAACAGAAAAGTAAACTTGGTGCTTGCTCACAGACATGTTTGAGGGATATTGGCGTGATAAACCCTGATAGGAGGGAAGGACAAATAAAAAGTAACACTGATTTCTAGACAGGAGCAGTTGGGAGAGAAGAGTGTGTTGTGGAGTGAAGTGTTTATTTCAGTGTCCAAACTTCCCTCTTTACCTGGTTATTACTTCTTTACATTCGTGGACATCATAAAACCCACTGATTTCAAAGGCCCAGACCCATATTATTACAGCAATTCAGTTGTTGAGTTGAGAGAAAATGAGAAGGATGTTGCTGCACCACTAAATCTATGGCTGGGCACTGCAGATACCAAACAAAAAGCATTCACAGTGGCCATATAGGTCTATTTACTACTGACTGTCTCGGGGGCACAGACAGAATCCATTTGACTGATTGTTTGTTTTACAGATTCACTTGTGTTGGGTACCTCTCCCCACCCCTTTGGCTTGCAGTTTTTCTGTGTCCTTGGTCTCAAGTGAGTCTCCTGTAAGGGAGCACGTAGTTGTTCTTGAGTTTTCATCCCTTCTTTTAAATCAGTGTCTTTTGTTTGGAGCACTCAAAGCCTGTCCTTTTACACTGATGATTCAGAGCTGTGCCCTTATTGCACTTTAAAATTCTTTTTTTGTTATCATTAATCTACATTCACATGCAGAACATTATGTTTAGTAGGATCCCCCTTTCACAAAGTTCGCTCCAAAAACCTCTAAGAGTAGGTGTCCATCAGCATAGTTGGATGCTGTAGACTACTTCACCATGTCCCCACACACAGACCCCGTTACAGTCGGTGTCCATCAGCGTGTAGTAATATGCTGTAGAATCTCTAACTTTCTTCTCTGTGTTGTACAGCCCTCCCCATGACCAGCCAATCCCATGCATTATTCATGCTAATTATAATGTCTCCTTTCTTTGTTCCCACCCTTATCCCTCCCTTATCACCCACCCGCCCCTGTCCTTTTCTCTTTGGTATCTGTTAGTCTACTCTCAGGTTCTGGTATTCTGCTGCTTTTTTTTCCATCAGTTTTTTTTTTAATACTCCACACATGAGGGAAATCATTGGGTACTTATCTTTCTCCTCCTCTTCTTTTTCACTGAGCATACTACCGTCTAGCTCCACCCACATCATTGTAAATGGAAGGATTTGTTTTCTTCTTATGGCTGCTTATTGTACTTTTTAAACGGGATTTCACTCTTCCTTTTTGTTTGTAGTATCGCTATGTGCTTTCACCATTTATCTCCCGGTTATGAGCAATAGCTTTCTGTTAATTGATATGTATCTGTATCTATGTATGTATGTATGTATGTATGTATGTATGTATCTATCTATCTATCTATCTATCTATCTATCTATCTATCTATCATCTATCTATCTATCTATCTATCTATCTATCTATCTATCTATCTATCATCTATCTATCTATCTATCTATCTATCTATCTATCTATCTATCTATCATCTATCTATCTATCTATCTATCTATCTATCTATCTATCTATCTATCTATCTATCTATCTAATCTATCTATCATCTATCTATCTATCTATCTATCTATCTATCTATCTATCTATCTATCTATCTATCTATCTATCTATCTAATCTATCTACCTACCTATCTATCATCTATGTATCTTCTAATCTATCTATCTATCTATCTATCTATCTATCTATCTATCTATCTATCTATCTATCATCTATATTCCTATCTATCTATCATGACTATCATATATCTATCATGTCTATCATCTATCTATCATCTGCCTCTCCTCCAGGTGCTTAGGGAGAGGCAAGGCGAGCCACACCCACAACCTTATCTTTAACGGCGATGAACGCTGAGCATGTGTGGCAGGCCCCAGCTGCTGCTACTGCTGCTGCTGCAGTGATGACTCCTTTCTCTGGTCCAGTGGGGTAAGATTCCAGATCTCTTATTGTTCTCTGCCTGTGCTTTCTCTATACTGGTGTAGTTTTGTTGTATGGGGGCGGATGCTTTCGTGTCTCTGAAGGAATTAAGTATGGGTCTCAGAAATCCCTTATGTCAGTTTTCATTGTACTGTACCGTCTTCTATTTCTACATCTTTGGGGTTTCTCCCGCTGTTACTGCTTTTCCTCTGAGAGGACCTGTACCACAAGATGTTGTAGACAGAAGAGTAAACTTGGTGCTTTGCTCACCACCATGTTTGAGGGACATTGGCGTCACCGCTGATAGGAGGAGGGACAGGTAAAAAGGAACACCGAGTTCTAGACGGGAGCAGTTGGGAGCAAAGAGTGTGTTATGGAGTGACGTGTTCGTTTGAGCATCCAAACTTACCTCGGAATCTGGTTATTGCTACTTTACATTCGTAAACATCAGAAAATCCACTGATTTCAAAAGCCCAGATGCATATTATTACAGCAAGACAGTTGTTGAGGTGAGAGAAAATGAGAAGGGCCTTGCTATACCACTGAATCTATGACTGGGCACTGCCAATACCTAAGAGAAAGCATCCATTGTGGCGGGAAGAGCTATTTCCTACTGTCTATCTGGGCACTCAAACAATCTCTTTTTTTTTTTTGGTGTCAGTAATGTTCAATTACATGAGCAACATTATGGTTACTAGACTCATCATCTACCCCCCTCCCCTCCATTATCAAGTCCGCAAACCATTATAGTAGCTGTCCATCAATGTTGTAAGATGCTATAGAATCACTATGTGGCTTGTGTGTGTTTTACTGCAATTCCCGTGGGCACCCACCCATACATTATATGTGCAGATCATAATGCACCTTTTACCCCAATATCCCTAACTTCCCACCCATCCTCCCTGGTACCTTTCCCTTTGGAAACTGCAAGTCTATTCTTGGGTTTTGTGAGTCTGCTCCTGTTTTGTTCCTTCCCGTTTTTGCTTTGTTCTCATACCACACAGAGGAGTGAAATCCTAGGATACTTGTCTTTCCCCACTTGGCTTATTTCACTGAGCATAACACTCTCTAGCTCCTTCCTTGTTGTTGCAAATGGTGGTTGGATTTGCTTTCTTCTTATGGCTTACTGATATTCCATAGCGTGTATGTACCACCTCTTCTTTATCCATTCATCTCCTGATGGACACTTAGGTTGCTTCCATTTCTTGGGTATTGTAAATAGTGCTGCGATCAACATAGGGGTTCTCCTGTCCCTTTCAAACTGGGCTCCTGCACTCTTAGGGTAAATTCCTAGGAGAGGAATTCCTGGGACAAATGGTATTTCTGTTTTTTGCTTTCTTGGGGAACTTCCATACTGCTTTCCATAATGGTTGAGCTGACTGACATTCCCACCAGTAGTGTAGGAGGGTTCCCCTTTCTCCACACCCTAACCGACATCTGTTATTGTCTGTCTTTCGGGTGGTGGCCATCCTAACTGGTGTGAGGTGATACCCCATTGTGGTTTTAATGTGCTTTTCTCTGATGGATATCGATGTGGAGCGTCTCTTCATGTGCCTGACGGCCACCTGAAATTGCTTCTGTGGAGAAGTGTCTGTTAAGATCCACTGCCCATTTTGTAATTGGATTCATTTCCTTTTTGTGTGTTGAGGTTCGTGAGCTCTTAATACATGTTTTGGATGGCAACACCTCATCAAGTATGTCATCAGTGAATATATTCTCCCATACTGAAGGATGTCTTTTGGTTCTACTTATGTTGGTCAAACAGAATCTTTCTAAACCCCCTACCACTTCATTCCAAATCTCACTATTTTTTTTCCAGATCACCAACCAGACAAGAAAACAGGAACAAAGAGGAGACGCTGTGATGCAGGAACATCTTGCATAAAACTGAGAGGTGAAGTTTTGTGGAGACTGGTAGGATGCATCTTTCCATGTGCTGCTTTCAAGGGTCATAGGGAAAAAAGATTGCCAATTAGATGAAGCCCGTTGTGTTGACGTCACCTCATATCGGTGCAGCCTCGTAGCCTCTAGCCATTGATGTGAAGGCTAGCATGCGGCACTGTTGTCTTTCCTGCAGAGTTAGACGTGCGGCGTCCCCCGTTTGCAGTTCAGTCAGAGACTGTGTGCGACTGTCCTGGCACCGGCCATGGTTTACCAGAAATCTGTGCCATTCCTCCTGGGCTGTTGCAGCACCCATCTCAGAACAGGGCCTCAGCAGCGCTCCAAGGAGTGAGAGAGAGAGAGAGAATTGCGCTCGAGAGACCGTGACAATTTTATTTTCTGTAGCACCCTGAGCATGCTCCTGATGTTTATTTTGAGATCTCTTTCTCAGGAAGATTGATTTGAGTCCTGTTTCCAGGTTCCTTTGAAGGTTCATATTTGTAGGTGGCGCCCTCTAGCTCCCAGAAGCTTTAATGTCTGGAGATGCTCAGCTCTTGGGGGGATGGAAGAGGTCCCAGGGCAGCGGTGTCGGTGCCCACCCCCGCTGGGACAAAAGAGGTCTTTACTGTTTCCCGGACGCAGTGCCTGTCTCCACTGCCAGGGCTAGTTTGTGGAGCATGCAGGGAGAAGCTGACGTAGGTGCGGTTGGCCGTTTTGCAGGCCAGCGCCAGCAGGAAAGCAGGCCGTGTACTAGTTACAGTACGGTAAGGGACCTCGGAGCTGCGAGGCAAGCCAGGGGAATGAAACGCCGGAGCTCCTGAAAGCACCAACGCCTGCCGGGCAGAGTGCACCTGGGCACTTTGGCACACCTGTCCTTTCTCCTGAGCGGCATGCCCCGTGAAGGCCTTGCCCCTTTAGCAGTTCTCTCGCTGTTAGGAAGTCTCTCAGGCTGTCTGCCTTTCTTTTTCCTACACCGGCCGGATGTGGATACCTGGGTTGTCCCACAAGAGGCTGGAATCTCAAGTCTCTCGAAGTCTTCCACCTGTCTTTGCTTTCCAACCCCACCAATACTCCAGAAGGCAGCACGTGCATGGTAGGTTTGTGCTCCTAGAGCCCATCTCCAGGGCTATGCATCACACTTCTCCTTGAGGTGCCAGCCTGCCACAGCAGCGTTCTTCCCTGCTGCTCTTTCAGGATTTGTTGTAGTTGTTCTACTTAAATACAGTACGTATGTATGTGCTTTCGGTTTTGGAGGAGGTTTCCACACACCTCTCACGTGAGCCGCCATGTTTAATTACATCAGCATATCTTTTTTCTTTTTTTTTTCTGTTTCACTTGTCTTGGGAACCTGTCCCCACCCCCTCAACTTATAGTTTGTCTTCGTCCTTGGATCTGAAGTGAGTCTCCTGTAAGGGAGCACGTAGGTGGTCTTGAGTTTTCATCCCTTCTTTTATCCCTGTGTCTTTTGATTGGAGCACTCAGAGCCTGTCCATTTTTTCTGACAATTTAGAGCTGTGCCCTTATTGCAGTTAAGAACTTTTTTTCTTATCATTAATCTACAATCACTCGAAGAACATTATGATTCGCAAGTAAACCAAGTCCCCCCCAAAATCCCTGTTACAGTGGCTGTCCATCAGAGTAGTTGGATGCTGTAGACCCCTTCACCATTTCAGCACACACACACCCCGTTACAGTTGCTGTCCGTCAGTGAGTAGTGAGATGCTCTAGAATCACTACCTGTCTTCTCTATGTTCTACAGCCGTCCCCATGCTCCCCACACCTCACACATTATACATGCTAATCCTAATGTCCCCTTTATTTCTCGACGCCCTAATTAAACCCTTCCCACCTCCCCTGCCAAGTCCCTTTCCCTTTGCTAACTGTTAGTCCACTCTCGGGTTCTTTGAGTCTGATGCTGTTTTTTCCTTCAGTTTTTCTTTGTTATAATACTCCACACATGAGGGAAATCATTTGGTACATGCATTTCTCCGAATGGCCTATTTGACTGAGCATAATACAATCTAGCTCCATCCACTTTATAGCAAATGATAGGATTTGTTTTCTTCTTATGATTGCTTACAGCACTTCTTAAACTGGATTTCATTCTTCTTTTTTCTTTGTAGTTTCGCTGTGTGCTTTCACCATTGCTCTCTTGGTTATGAGCAGTAGCTTTGTGTTAATCGATATGTACCTATATCTATCTATCTGTCTGTCTACCTACCTATATATCTGTCTATCTATCAATCAATCAATCATCATTTTGTCTGCCAATCTGTCCTTGTGTACAGAACAGTTAAACACATTGTCTATGTCACTTTCCTACATTATGCTTCCAAAAATCCTGCGAGGTGTCTAGGCTGTAGGGAGAGCACTGGGTTCACAGAGACACTTGCAGTTCGAGTCGGCCACGTGTACCTACAAAACCAGGAAATGGTTGTGCAGGGACTTGAATGCGTGTCTCTATCCTCTGTCCTCTTTCATCTAATTCTCACTTGCTGTCTGTATTTAGCCACATTCATTGACTAAGTGATCCCTGAAGACCACAAGTATCCTTCCTCTGGGCCTGTTGTCGACAGAAAAGAAAACTTGTTGCTTTGCTCACCATCATGTTTGAAGGACATCGGCATGATCTCTGCTGATAGGACGGAGGGTCAAATAAAAAGGAACACCAATTTCTAGACAGGAGCAGTTTGGAGCTAAGAGTGTATTGTGGAGTGACATGTTTATTTGAGTGTCCAAACTTCACTCTTTAGGTGGCTATAAGATATTCACATTCGTGAAGATCATAAAACCAACTGATTTCAAAGGCCCAGGTGCTAATTATTACAGCAACTCAGTTGTTGACGTGAGAGAAAATGAGAAGTATGTTGCTGCACCACTAAATCTATGGCTGGGAACTGCTGAAACCAAACAAAAAGAATTCACGGTGGCCAGATAGGGCTATTTTCTGCTGACTGTCAATGGGGACTCAAACAGAGTTAATTTGTTAATTGTTTGTTTTTCAGTTTCACTCGTGTAGGGTACTAGTCCACACACCTTCGGCTTGTAGTTTGTCTGTGTCCTTGGATCTCAAGTGAGTCTCCTGTATGTAAGCACATAGGTGTCTTGAGTTTTCATCCCTTCTTTTAACACTGTGTCTTTTTTTTCCAGCACTCAGAGCATGACCTTTATTCTGAGGATTCAGAGCTGTGCCCTTATAGCAAAAAAAAATTTTTTCTTATTATTAATCTACAGTCACGTGAAAAACATGTTTTCTATGCTCCCCTTCAGCAAGTCTGCCCCAAAACCTCTTACAGTCGCTGTCCATCAGCGTAGTTGGATGCTGTAGACCCCTTCACCATGTACCCCCCCACAGACACCATTACAGTCGCTGTCCATCAGCGAGCAGTAGATGCTATATAATCTCTGCCAGTCTTCTCTGTGTTTTACAGGACTCCCCGTGCCTCTCCGACCCCACGCAATATACATGCTAAGCCTAATGCTCCAATTCTTTCTCCCCACACTTATCCCTCCCTTAAGACCCACCCTGCCCAGTCCTTTTCCCTTTGGTAACTTTTAGTCAACTCTCGGTTTCTGTGAGTGTGCTGTTGTATTTTTCCTTCAGTTTTTCTTTGTTGTTATACTCTACACATGAGTGAAATCACTTGGTACTTGTCTTTCTCCGCCTGGCTTATTTCTCTAAACATACTGCCGTCTAGCTCCATCCTCGTCATTGAAAATGGTAGTATTTGTTTTCTTCTTAAGGCTGCTTGCTGAACTTTTTAAAATGGATTTCATTCTTCCTTTTTGTTTGTAGTTTAGCTATGTGAATTCACCATTCATCTCCTGGTTATGAGCAATAGCTTTGTGTCAGTTGATATGTATGTGCAACTATCTATATAACGGTCTGTCTCTCTATCTATGTATCTATGTATCTATCTATCTGTCTATCTATCTATCTATCTATCTATCTATCTATCTATCTATCTATCTATCTTCCTATCATCTATCTATGATGTCTTTCATCTATCAATCTATGTACCTATCTATCTATCTTTCATCTGTCATCTGTCTACCTATCAATCTATGAATCAATCATCTGTTTGTATGCAAATCTATCGTTATGTACAGAACAGTTAAAAATATAGCCTATGTCACTTCCCTACATTATGCTTCCAAAAACTTGCAAGGTAACTAGGCCGTAAGGAGAACACTGGGTTCAACAAGAAACTGCAGGTCGATTCAGCCTCATGTGCTTACAAAGCCAGTAAATGGTGTTGCAGGGACTTGAACCCGTATCTCTGTCCTCTGTCCACTTATACCTCCTTCTCGCTTTCTAACTGTATTTAGCCACATTCATTGACTAAGTGCTCACTGAAGACCACAAGTATCCTTCCTCTGGGCCTGTTGTAGACAGAAGAGTATACTTGGTTTTTTACTCACCACCATGTTTGAGGGACATCGGCGTGATCACCGCTGAAAGGAAGAGGGACAAATAAAAAGGAACACCTATTTCTAGACAGGATCATTTTGGAGCAAAGTGTGTGTTGTGGAGAGACGTGTTTGTTTGAGTGTCCAAACTTCCCTCTTTATGTGGTTATTATATCCTTACAGTCGTGAACATCATAAAACCCACTGATTTCAAAAGCCCAGACGCATATTATTACAGCAATTCATTTGTTGAGGTGAGAAAAAATGATAAGGACTTTTCAGTACCACTAATTCTCTACCTGGGCACTGCTGAAACCAAACAAAAAGAATTCACGGAGGCTAGATAGGACTATTTTCTAGTGACTGTCTCTGGGGACTCAAACAGAATCCATTTGTTTCTTTGTTTATCAGATTCACTTGTATAGGATACCTGTCACCGCCCATTCAGCTTGTATTTTGTCTGTGCCTTTGGATCTCAAGTGAGTCTCCAGTATGGGAGCAAGTAGGTTTTCTTGAGTTTTCATCAGTTTTTCTAAACCTGTGTCTTTTGATTGGAGCACTGAAAGCCTGTAGTTTTATTCTGATATTTGAGAGCTGTTCTCTTACTGCACTTGGAAATTTTCTTTGTACTCATTAGTATTCAATCACATGCAGAATATTATGTTTACTAGTCTAACCCCTTCACCAAGTCCCCCTCAAATCCCAGTTACAGTCGCTGTCTATCAGCATGTACTAAGATGCTGTAGAAACAATACTTGTCTTCTCTGTGTTTTTCAACCCTACCCATGACCCACCACTCTACACATTACACATGCTAATCCTAATGCCCCCACTCTTTTTCCCCACCCTTATTACTCCCTTCCCACAAACCCTACCCAGTCCTTTTCTCTTTGGTAACTGATAGTCCACTCTCGTGTTCTGTGAGTCTGCTACTGTTTTTTCCTTCAGTTTTTCTTTGTTATCATACTCCACACATGAGTGAAATCATTTGGTACATGTATTTCTCCGCCTGGCCTATTTGACTGAGCATAATACACTATAGCTCCATCCACGTTATTGCAAATGATAGGATTGTTTTCTTCTTATGGCTGCTTACTGCACTTTTTAACTGGATTTCATTCATCTTTTTTGTTTGTAGATTCGCTATGTACTTCAACCATTGCTCTCATGATTATGAGCAATAGCTTTGTGTTAATCGATATGAACCTATATCTATCTATCTGTCTGTCTTTCAATCAATCAATCAATCAATCATCTTTCTGTCTGCCCATCTGTACTTGTGTGCAGAACAGTTAACCACATATCCTATGTCACTTTCCTACATTATGCTTCCAAAATTCCTGCAAGGTAACTAGGCTGTAGGGAGAGCACTGTGTTCACCGAGACACTTGCAGGTCATGTCGGCCGAGTGTACCTACAAAACCAGGAAATGTTTGTGCAGGGACTTGAACCCGTGTCTCTATCCTCTGTCCTCTTTCATCTCCTTCTCACTTCCTGTCTGTATTTAGCCTCATTCATTCACTAAGAGCTCCCTGAAGACCACAAGTACCTTCCTTTTTGCCTGTGGTCGACAGAAAAGTAAACTTGTTGCTTTGCTCACCACCATGTTTGAAGGACATCTATGTGAACACCACTGATAGGATGGAGGGTCAAATAAAAAGGAACACCAATTTCTAGACAGGAGCAGTTGGGAGCTAAGAGTGTATTGTGGAGTGACATGTTTATTTGAGTGTCCAAACTTCCCTCTTTAGGTGGTTATTACTTCACATTCGTGAAGATCATAAAACCCACAGAATTCAAAGGCCCAGATTCTTATTATTTCAGCAACCCAGTTGTTGAGGTGAGAGAAAATGAGAAGGACGTTGCTCCACCACTAAATCTATGGCTGGGCCTTGCTGAAAACAAACAAAAAGAATTCACGGTGGCCAGATAGTGCTATTTTCTACTGACTATCTCTGGGGCTCAAACAGAATCCATTTGTTTGATTGTTTGTTTTTCAGTTTCACTCGTGTAGGGTACTTGTCCCCACTCCTTCAGCTTGTAGTTTGTCTCTGTCCTTGGATCTCAAGTGAGTCTCCTGTAAGGAAGCACGTAGGTTTCTTGAGTTTTCATCCGTTCTTTTAACCCTGTGTCTTTTGTTTGCAGCACTCAGAGCCTGACCTTTTATTCTGATGATTCAGTGCTGTGCCCTTATTGCACTTAAAAAATTTTTTTGTTATCATTAATCTACAATCACGTGAAGAACATTATGTTTACTATGCTCCCCCTTATCCAAGTCCACCAGCAAAAACCTCTTAAAGTCGCTGTCCATCAGCATAGTTGGATGCTTTAAACTCCTTCCGCATGTACCCCTTCAAAGACACCGATACAGTCGCTGTCAATCATGGAGTAGTAAGATGCTATATAACCTCTACTAGTCTTCTCTGTGTTGTACAGCACTCCCCATGTACCGCGCGACCCCACGCAATATACATGGTAATCCTAATGCCCCCAATCTTTCTCCCCACACTTATCCCTCCCTTCAGAACCACCCTGTGCAGTCCTTTTCCCTTTGGCAACTTTTAGTCAACTCTCGGGTTCTGTGAGTATCCTGCTGTTTTTTCCCTTCAGTTTCTCTTTGTTGTTATACTCCACACATGAGTGATACCATTTGATATTGTCTTTCTCCACCTGACCTATTTTTCTGAACATACTACTGTCTAGCTCCATCCACGTCATTGCAAATGGTAGGATTTGTTTTCTTCTTATGGCTGCTTACTGCACTTTGTAAACTGGATTTCATTCTTCCTTTTTGTTTGTAGTTTAGCTATGTGATTTCACCATTCATCTCCTTGTTATGAGCAACAGCTTTGTGTCAATCGATATGTACCTGTATCTATCTATCGCTCTGTCTGTCTGTATATCTATCTAACTTTCTATATATCCTTCTTTCTATCTCTCTATCCTCTCTATTTATCTATCCATCTATCTAGCTTCCTGTCTTCTATCTACCATGTGTATCATCTATCTATCATCTGTCATCTATCTATCTATCTATGAAACAATCTTCTTTCTGTCTGTTCATCTATCCTTATGTACAGAACAGTTAACTACATCACCTATGTCACTTCCCTACATTATGCTTTCGAAAACATTGCAACGTCACTAGGCCATTGGTAGAGCACTGGGCTCACTGAGACAATTGCAGATTGAATCAGCCGCTTGTGCTTACAAAACCAGTAAATGGTGGTGCATGGACTTGAACCCGTATCCCTGTACTCTGTCCTCTTAAACCTCCTAGTCTCTTGCTAACTGTATTTAGCCACATTCATTGACTAAGTCCTCACTGAAGACCCCAATTATACTTCCTCTGGGCCTGTTGTAGATAGAAAAGTATACTTGGTGCTTTACTCACTACCATGTATGAGGGACTTTGGCATGTTCACCACTGATCGGAGGAGGGACAAATAAAAAGGAACACCTATTTCTAGACAGGAGCATTTGGGAGCTAAGTGTGTGTTGTGGAGAGACGTGTTTGGTTGAGTGTCCAAACTTCCCTCTTTACGTGGTTATTACTTCTTACAATCGTGGATATCATAAAACCCAGTGATTTCAAAAGCCCAGACGCATATTATTACAGCAATTCATTTGTTGATGTGAGAAAAATGAGAAGGACATTGCAGTACCACTAAATCTATACCTGGGCACTGCTGATACCAAACAAAAGGAATTCACGGTGGCTAGGTAGGACTATTTTCTAGTGACTGTCTCTGGGGACTCAAACAGAATCCATTTGTTTCTTTGTTTCAAAGATTCACATGTATAGGTTACCTGTCCCCTCCCCTGCAGCTCGTAGTTTGTCTGTGTCCTTGGATCACAAGTGAGTCTCCAGTAAGGGAGCACTTAGGTGATCTTAAGTTTTCATCCGTCCATCTAACCCTGTGTCTTTTGATTTTAGCAGTGAAAGCCTGTAATTTTATTCTGATATTTGATAGCTAGGCTCTTACAGCACTTTGAAATTTATTTTATTCTCATTAAAATACAATCACATGCAGAACAATATGTTTACTATTCTAATCCCTTCACCAAGTCATCGCCAAATCCCAGTTTCAGTCGCTGTCCGTCAGCATGTCGTAAGATGCTCTAGAAACACTACTTGTCTTCTCTGTGTTTGTATAGACCTCCTAATGACCAATCACCCTACAGATTATTCATGCCAATCTTATTCCCCCCATTCTTTTTTCCCGCCCTTATCAATCCCTTCCCACAAAAACTACCCAGTCCCTTTCTCTTTGGTAACTCTTAGTCCACTCTCGGGTACTGTGTATATGCTGCTGTTTCTTCCTTCAGTTTTTCTTTGTTATCGTACTCCACACATGAGTTAAATCATTTGGTACATGTATTTCTCCGACTGGCCTATTTGACTGAGCATAATACCCTCTAGCTCCATCCAAGTTATTGCCAATGATAGGATTTGTTTTCTTCTTATGGCTGCTTACTGCACTTTTTAAACTGGATTTTATTCTTCTTTTTCGTTTGTAGTTTGCTATGTGCTTCAACCATTGCTCTCATGGTTATGAGCAATAGCTTTGTGTTAATCGATATGAACCTATATCTATCTATCTGTCTGTCTATCAATCAATCAATCAATCAATCAATCAATCATCTTTCTGTCTGCCCATCTGTCCTTGTGTACAGAACATGTAACCACATATCCTATGTCACTTTCCTACATTATGCTTCCAAAAATCCTGCAAGGTAATTAGGATGTAGGGAGAGCACTGGGTTCACCGAGACACTTGCAGGTCGTGTCGGCCGAGTGTACCTACAAATCCAGGAAATGGTTGTGCAGGGTCTTGAACCCGTGTCTCTATCCTCTGTCCTCTTTCATCTCCTTCTCACTTCCTGTTTGTATATAGCCACATTCATTCACTAAGTGCTCCCTGAAGACCACAAGTATCCTTCCCCTGGGCCTGTGGACGACAGAAACGTAAAATTGTTGCTTTGCTCACCACCATGTTTGAAGGACATCTATGTGAACACCACTGATAGGATGGAGGGTCAAATAAAAAGGAACACCAATTTCTAGACAGGAGCAGTTGGGAGCTAAGAGTGTATTGTGGAGTGACATGTTTATTTGAGTGTCCAAACTTCCCTCTTTAGGTGGTTATTACTTCACATTCGTGAAGATCATAAAACCCACAGATTTCAAAGGCCCAGATTCTTATTATTTCAGCAACTCAGTTGTTGAGGTGAGAGAAAATGAGAAGGACGTTGTTCCACCACTATATCTATGGCTGGGCCTTGCTGAAAACAAACAAAAGGAGTTCACGGTGGCCAGATAGTGCTATTTTCTACTGACTGTCTCTGGGGCCTCAAACAGAATCCAATTGTTTGATTGTTTGTTTTTCAGTTTCACTCGTGTAGGGTACTTGTCCCAACACCTTCAGTTTGTAGTTTGTCTTTGTCCTTGGATCTCAAGTGAGTCTCCTGTAAGGAAGCACGAAGGTTTCTTGAGTTTTCATCCGTTCTTTTAACCCTGTGTCTTTTGTTTGCAGCACTCAGAGCCTGAACTTTTATTCTGATGATTCAGTGCTGTGCCCTTATTGCACTTAAAAAATTTTTTTTGTTATCAGTAATCTACAATCACGTGAAGAACTTTATGTTTACTATGCTCCCCCTTATCCAAGTCCACCAGCAAAACCCTCTTAAAGTCGCTGTCCATCAGCATATTTGGATGTTTTTTAACGCCTTCAGCATGTACCCCTTCAAAGACACCGATACAGTCGCTGTCATTCATGGAGTAGTAAGATGCTATATAACCTCTACTAGTCTTCTCTGTGTTGTACAGCACTCCCCATGTCCCGCGCGACCCCACGCAATATACATGGTAATCCTAATGCCCCCAATCTTTCTCCCCACACTTATCCCTCCCTTCAGAAACACCCTGTGCAGTCCTTTTCCCTTTGGCAACTTTTAGTCAACTCTCGGGTTCTGTGAGTATCCTGCTGTTTTTTTCCTTCAGTTTCTCTTTGTTGTTATACTCCACACATGAGTGATATCATTTGATATTGTCTTACTCCGCCTGACCTATTTTTCTGAACATACTACTGTCTAGCTCCATCCACGTCATTGCAAATGGTAGGATTTGTTTTCTTCTTATGGCTGCTTACTGCACTTTGTAAACTGGATTTCATTCTTCCTTTTTGTTTGTAGTTTAGCTATGTGATTTCACCATTCATCTCCTTGTTATGAGCAACAGCTTTGTGTCAATCGATATGTACCTGTATCTATCTATCGCTCTGTCTGTCTGTATATCTATCTAACTTTCTATATATCCTTCTTTCTATCTCTCTATCCTCTCTATTTATCTATCCATCTATCTAGCTTCCTGTCTTCTATCTATCATGTGTATCATCTATCTATCATCTGTCATCTATCTATCTATCTATGAAACAATCTTCTTTCTGTCTGTTCATCTATCCTTATGTACAGAACAGTTAACTACATCACCTATGTCACTTCCCTACATTATGCTTTCGAAAACATTGCAACGTCACTAGGCCATTGGTAGAGCACTGGGCTCACTGAGACAATTGCAGATTGAATCAGCCGCTTGTGCTTACAAAACCAGTAAATGGTGGTGCATGGACTTGAACCCGTATCCCTGTACTCTGTCCTCTTAAACCTCCTAGTCTCTTGCTAACTGTATTTAGCCACATTCATTGACTAAGTCCTCACTGAAGACCCCAATTATACTTCCTCTGGGCCTGTTGTAGATAGAAAAGTATACTTGGTGCTTTACTCACTACCATGTATGAGGGACTTTGGCATGTTCACCACTGATCGGAGGAGGGACAAATAAAAAGGAACACCTATTTCTAGACAGGAGCATTTGGGAGCTAAGTGTGTGTTGTGGAGAGACGTGTTTGGTTGAGTGTCCAAACTTCCCTCTTTACGTGGTTATTACTTCTTACAATCGTGGATATCATAAAACCCAGTGATTTCAAAAGCCCAGACGCATATTATTACAGCAATTCATTTGTTGATGTGAGAAAAATGAGAAGGACATTGCAGTACCACTAAATCTATACCTGGGCACTGCTGATACCAAACAAAAGGAATTCACGGTGGCTAGGTAGGACTATTTTCTAGTGACTGTCTCTGGGGACTCAAACAGAATCCATTTGTTTCTTTGTTTCAAAGATTCACATGTATAGGTTACCTGTCCCCTCCCCTGCAGCTCGTAGTTTGTCTGTGTCCTTGGATCACAAGTGAGTCTCCAGTAAGGGAGCACTAAGGTGATCTTAAGTTTTCATCCGTCCATCTAACCCTGTGTCTTTTGATTTTAGCAGTGAAAGCCTGTAATTTTATTCTGATATTTGATAGCTAGGCTCTTACTGCACTTTGAAATTTATTTTATTCTCATTAATATACAATCACATGCAGAACAATATGTTTACTATTCTAATCCCTTCACCAAGTCATCGCCAAATCCCAGTTTCAGTCGCTGTCCGTCAGCATGTCGTAAGATGCTCTAGAAACACTACTTGTCTTCTCTGTGTTTGTATAGCCCTCCTAATGACCAATCACCCTACAGATTATTCATGCCAATCTTATTCCCCCCATTCTTTTTTCCCGCCCTTATCAATCCCTTCCCACAAAAACTACCCAGTCCCTTTCTCTTTGGTAACTCTTAGTCCACTCTCGGGTACTGTGTATATGCTGCTGTTTCTTCCTTCAGTTTTTCTTTGTTATCGTACTCCACACATGAGTTAAATCATTTGGTACATGTATTTCTCCGACTGGCCTATTTGACTGAGCATAATACCCTCTAGCTCCATCCAAGTTATTGCCAATGATAGGATTTGTTTTCTTCTTATGGCTGCTTACTGCACTTTTTAAACTGGATTTTATTCTTCTTTTTCGTTTGTAGTTTGCTATGTGCTTCAACCATTGCTCTCATGGTTATGAGCAATAGCTTTGTGTTAATCGATATGAACCTATATCTATCTATCTGTCTGTCTATCAATCAATCAATCAATCAATCAATCAATCATCTTTCTGTCTGCCCATCTGTCCTTGTGTACAGAACATGTAACCACATATCCTATGTCACTTTCCTACATTATGCTTCCAAAAATCCTGCAAGGTAATTAGGCTGTAGGGAGAGCACTGGGTTCACCGAGACACTTGCAGGTCGTGTCGGCCGAGTGTACCTACAAATCCAGGAAATGGTTGTGCAGGGTCTTGAACCCGTGTCTCTATCCTCTGTCCTCTTTCATCTCCTTCTCACTTCCTGTCTGTATATAGCCACATTCATTCACTAAGTGCTCCCTGAAGACCACAAGTATCCTTCCCCTGGGCCTGTGGACGACAGAAACGTAAAATTGTTGCTTTGCTCACCACCATGTTTGAAGGACATCTATGTGAACACCACTGATAGGATGGAGGGTCAAATAAAAAGGAACACCAATTTCTAGACAGGAGCAGTTGGGAGCTAAGAGTGTATTGTGGAGTGACATGTTTATTTGAGTGTCCAAACTTCCCTCTTTAGGTGGTTATTACTTCACATTCGTGAAGATCATAAAACCCACAGATTTCAAAGGCCCAGATTCTTATTATTTCAGCAACTCAGTTGTTGAGGTGAGAGAAAATGAGAAGGACGTTGTTCCACCACTATATCTATGGCTGGGCCTTGCTGAAAACAAACAAAAGGAGTTCACGGTGGCCAGATAGTGCTATTTTCTACTGACTGTCTCTGGGGCCTCAAACAGAATCCAATTGTTTGATTGTTTGTTTTTCAGTTTCACTCGTGTAGGGTACTTGTCCCAACACCTTCAGTTTGTAGTTTGTCTTTGTCCTTGGATCTCAAGTGAGTCTCCTGTAAGGAAGCACGAAGGTTTCTTGAGTTTTCATCCGTTCTTTTAACCCTGTGTCTTTTGTTTGCAGCACTCAGAGCCTGAACTTTTATTCTGATGATTCAGTGCTGTGCCCTTATTGCACTTAAAAATTTTTTTTGTTATCAGTAATCTACAATCACGTGAAGAACTTTATGTTTACTATGCTCCCCCTTATCCAAGTCCACCAGCAAAACCCTCTTAAAGTCGCTGTCCATCAGCATATTTGGATGTTTTTTAACGCCTTCAGCATGTACCCCTTCAAAGACACCGATACAGTCGCTGTCATTCATGGAGTAGTAAGATGCTATATAACCTCTACTAGTTTTCTCTGTGTTGTACAGCACTCCCCATGTCCCGCGCGACCCCAGGCAATATACATGGTAATCCTAATGCCCCCAATCTTTCTCCCCACACTTATCCCACCCTTCAGAAACACCCTGTGCAGTCCTTTTCCCTTTGGCAACTTTTAGTCAACTCTCGGGTTCTGTGAGTATCCTGCTGTTTTTTTCCTTCAGTTTCTCTTTGTTGTTATACTCCACACATGAGTGATATCATTTGATATTGTCTTACTCCGCCTGACCTATTTTTCTGAACATACTACTGTCTAGCTCCATCCACGTCATTGCCAATTTTAGGATTTGTTTTCTTCTTATGGCTGCTTACTGCACTTTGTAAACTGGATTTCATTCTTCCTTTTTGTTTGTAGATTAGCTATGTGATTTCACCATTCATCTCCTGGTTATGAGCAACAGCTTTGTGTCAATCGATATGTATCTGTATCTATCTATCGCTCTGTCTGTCTGTATATCTATCTATCTTTCTATATATCCTTCTTTCTATCTCTCTATCGTCTCTATTTATCTATCCATCTTTCTAGCTTCCTGTCTTCTATCATGTGTATAATCTATCTATCATCTGTCATCTATCTATCTGTCTGTCTATGAAACAATCTTCTTTCTGTCTGTCCATCTATCCTTATGTACAGAACAGTTAACTACATCACCTATGTCACTTCCCTACATTATGCTTTCAAAAACATTGCAAGGTCACTAGGCCGTAGGGAGAGCACTGGGCTCACTGAGACCATTGCAGATCGAATCAGCCGCGTGTGCTTACAAAACCAGTAAATGGTGGTGCAGGGACTTGAACCCGTATCTCTGTCCTCTGTCCTCTTAAACCTCCTTCTCGCTTGCTAACTGTATTTAGCCACATTCATTGACTATGTCCTCACTGAAGACCCCAATTATACTTCCTCTGGGCCTGTTGTAGACAGAAAAGTATACTTGGTGCTTTACTCACCACCATGTTTGAGGGACATTGGTATGTTCACCACTGATAGGAGGAGGGACAAATAAAAAGGAACACCTATTTCTAGACAGGAGCATTTGGGAGCAAAGCTTGTGTTGTGGAGAGACGTGTTTGGTTGAGTGTCCAAACTTCCCTCTTTATGTGGTTATTACTTGTTTACAATCGTGGATATCATAAAACCCAGTGATTTCAAAAGCCCAGACGCATATTATTACAGCAATTCATTTGTTGATGTGAGAAAAATGAGAAGGACATTGCAGTACCACTAAATCTATACCTGGGCACTGCTGATACCAAACAAAAGGAATTCACGGTGGCTAGGTAGGACTATTTTCTAGTGACTGTCTCTGGGGTCTCAAACAGAATCCATTTGTTTCTTTGTTTCAAAGATTCACTTGTATAGGGTACCTGTCCCCGCCCCTTCAGCTTGTAGTTTGTCTGAGTCCTTGGATCACAAGTGAGTCTCCAGTAAGGGAGCACTTAGGTGATCTTGAGTTTTCATCAGTTCTTCTATCCCTGTGTCTTTTGATTGGAGCAGTGAAAGCCTGTACTTTTATTCTGATATTTGATAGCTAGGCTCTTACTGCACTTTGAAATTTTTTTTGTTCTCATTAATATACAATCACATGCAGAACAATATGTTAACTAGTCTAACACCTTCACCAAGTCCTCGCCAAATCCCAGTTTCATTCGCTGTCCGTCAACGTGTCGTAAGATGCTCTAGAATCACTACTTGTCTTCTCTGTGTTGTATAGCCCTCCCAATGACCCTTCACCCAACACATTATTCATGCTAATCCTAATGCCCCCATTCTTTTTCCCCGCCCTTATCAATCCCTTCCCACAAACACTACCCAGTCCCTTTCTCTTTGGTAACTGTTAGTCCACTCTCGGGTACTGTGTATATGCTGCTGTTTCTTCCTTCAGTTTTTCTTTGTTATCGTACTCCACACATGAGTTAAATCATTTGGTACATGTATTTCTCCGACTGGCCTATTTGACTGAGCATAATACCCTCTAGCTCCATCCAAGTTATTGCCAATGATAGGATTTGTTTTCTTCTTATGGCAGCTTACTGCACTTTGTAAACTGGATTTTATTCTTCTTTTTCGTTTGTAGTTTGCTATGTGCTTCAACCATTGCTCTCATGGTTATGATCAATAGCTTTGTGTTTATCGATATGAACCTATATCTATCTGTCTGTCTATCAATCAATCAATCAATCAATCAATAAATCATCTTTCTGTCTGCCCATCTGTCCTTGTGTACAGAACAGTTAACCACATATCCTATGTCACTTTAATACATAATTCTTCCAAAAATCCTGCAAGTTAACTAGGCTGTAGGGAGAGCACTGGGTTCACCGAGACACTTGCAGGTCGTGTCGGCCGAGTGTACTTACAAAACCAGGAAATGGTTGTGCAGGGAGTTGAACCCGTGTCTCTATCCTCTGTCCTCTTTCATCTCCTTCTCACTTCCTGTCTGTATATAGCCACATTCATTCACTAAGTGCTCCCTGAAGACCACAAGTATCCTTCCTCTGGGCCTGTGGACGACAGAAACGTAAAATTGTTGCTTTGCTCACCACCATGTTTGAAGGACATCTATGTGAACACCACTGATAGGATGGAGGGTCAAATAAAAAGGAACACCAATTTCTAGACAGGAGCAGTTGGGAGCTAAGAGTGTATTGTGGAGTGACATGTTTATTTGAGTGTCCAAACTTCCCTCTTTAGGTGGTTATTACTTCACATTCGTGAAGATCATAAAACCCACAGAATTCAAAGGCCAGATTCTTATTATTTCAGCAACCCAGTTGTTGAGGTGAGAGAAAATGAGAAGGACCTTGCTCCACCACTAAATCTATGGCTGGGCCTTGCTGAAAACAAACAAAAAGAGTTAACGGTGGCCAGATAGTGCTATTTTCTACTGACTGTCTCTGGGGGCTCAAACAGAATCCATTTGTTTGATTGTTTGTTTTTCAGTTTCACTCGTGTAGGGTACTTTTCCCCACACCTTCAGCTTGTAGTTTGTCTTTGTCCTTGGATCTCAAGTGAGTCTCCTGTAAGGAAGCACGAAGGTTTCTTGAGTTTTCATCCGTTCTTTTAACCCTGTGTCTTTTGTTTGCAGCACTCAGAGCCTGACCTTTTATTCTGATGATTCAGTGCTGTGCCCTTATTGCACTTAAAAAATTTTTTTTGTTATCATTAATCTACAATCACGTGAAGAACATTATGTTTACTATGCTCCCCCTTATCCAAGTCCACCAGCAAAAACCTCTTAAAGTCGCTGTCCATCAGCATAGTTGGATGCTTTAAACCCCTACAGCATGTACCCCATCAAAGACACTGATACAGTCGCTGTCAATCATGGAGTAGTAAGATGCTATATAACCTCTACTAGTCTTCTCTGTGTTGTACAGCACTACCCATGTCCCACGCGTCCCCACGCAATATACATGGTAATCCTAATGCCCCCAAACTTTCTCCCCACACTTATCCCTCCCTTCAGAACCACCCTGTGCAGTCCTTTTCCCTTTGGCAACTTTTAGTCAACTCTCGGGTTCTGTGAGTATCCTGCTGTTTTTTTCCTTCAGTTTCTCTTTGTTGTTATACTCCACACATGAGTGATATCATTTGATATTGTCTTTCTCCGCCTGACCTATTTTTCTGAACATACTACTGTCTATCACCATCCACGTCATTGCAAATCGTAGGATTTGTTTCCTTCTTATGGCTGCTTACTGCACTTTGTAAACTGGATTTCATTCTTCCTTTTTGTTTGTAGTTTAGCTATGTGATTTCACCATTCATCTCCTGGTTATGAGCAACAGCTTTGTGTCAGTCGATATGTATCTGTATCTATCTATCGCTCTGTCTGTCTGTATATCTATCTATCTTTCTATATATCCTTCTTTCTATCTCTCTATCCTCTCTATTTACCTATCCATCTATCTAGCTTCCTGTCTTCTATCATGTGTATAATCTATCGATCATCTGTCATCTATCTATCTGTCTATCTATGAAACAATCTTCTTTCTGTCTGTCCATCTATCCTTATGTACAGAACCGTTAACTACATCAACTATGTCACTTCCCTACATTATGCTTTCAAAAACATTGCAAGGTCACTAGGCCGTAGGGAGAGCACTGGGCTCACTGAGACAATTGCAGATCGAATCAGCCGCGTGTGCTTACAAAACCAGTAAATGGTGGTGCAGGGACTTGAACCCGTATCTCTGTCCTCTGTCCTCTTAAACCTCCTTCTCGCTTGCTAACTGTATTTAGCCACATTCATTGACTAAGTCCTCACTGAAGACAGCAATTATACTTCCTCTGGGCCTGTTGTAGACAGAAAAGTATACTTGGTGCTTTACTCACCACCATGTTTGAGGGACATTGGCATGTTCACCACTGATAGGAGGAGGGACAAATAAAAAGGAACACCTTTTTCTAGACAGGAGCATTTGGGAGCAAAGTGTGTGTTGTGGAGAGACGTGTTTGGTTGAGTGTCCAAACTTCCCTCTTTATGTGGTTATTACTTCTTTACAATCGTGGATATCATAAAACCCACTGATTTCAAAAGCCCAGACGCATATTATTACAGCAATTCATTTGTTGATGTGAGAAAAATGAGAAGGACATTGCAGTACCACTAAATCTATACCTGGGAACTGCTGATACCAAACAAAAGGAATTCACGGTGGCTAGGTAGGACTATTTTCTAGTGACTGTCTCTGGGGTCTCAAACAGAATCCATTTGTTTCTTTGTTTCAAAGATTCACTTGTATAGGGTACCTGTCCCCGCCCCTTCAGCTTGTAGTTTGTCTGAGTCCTTGGATCACAAGTGAGTCTCCAGTAAGGGAGCACTTAGGTGATCTTGAGTTTTCATCAGTTCTTCTAACCCTGTGTCTTTTGATTGGAGCAGTGAAAGCCTGTACTTTTATTCTGATATTTGATAGCTAGGCTCTTACTGCACTTTGAAATTTTTTTTGTTCTCATTAATATACAATCACATGCAGAACAATATGTTAACTAGTCTAACGCCTTCACCAAGTCCTCGCCAAATCCCAGTTTCAGTCGCTGTCCGTCAGCGTGTCGTAAGATGCTCTAGAATCACTACTTGTCTTCTCTGTGTTGTATAGCCTTCCCAATGACCCTTCACCCAACACATTATTCATGCTAATCCTAATGCCCCCATTCTTTTTCCCCGCCCTTATCTATCCCTTCCCACAAACACTACCCAGTCCCTTTCTCTTTGGTAACTGTTAGTCCACTCTCGGGTACTGTGTATATGCTGCTGTTTCTTCCTTCAGTTTTTCTTTGTTATCGTACTCCACACATGAGTTAAATCATTTGGTACATGTATTTCTCCGACTGGCCTATTTGACTGAGCAAAATACCCTCTAGCTCCATCCAAGTTATTGAAAATGATAGGATTTGTTTTCTTCTTATGGCAGCTTACTGCACTTTTTAAACTGGATTTTATTCTTCTTTTTCGTTTGTAGTTTGCTATGTGCTTCAACCATTGCTCTCATGGTTATGATCAATAGCTTTGTGTTAATCGATATGAACCTATATCTATCTATCTGTCTGTCTACCAATCAATCAATCAATCAATCAATCAATCATCTTTCTGTTTGCCCATCTGTCCTTGTGTACAGAACAGTTAACCACATATCCGATGTCACTTTAATACATAATTCTTCCAAAAATCCTGCAAGGTAACTAGGCTGTAGGGAGAGCACTGGGTTCACCGAGACACTTGCAGGTCGTGTCGGCCGAGTGTACCTACAAAACCAGGAAATGGTTGTGCAGGGACTTGAACCCGTGTCTCTATCCTCTGTCCTCTTTCATATCCTTCTCACTTCCTGTCTGTATATAGCCACATTCATTCACTAAGTGCTCCCTGAAGACAACAAGTATCCTTCCTCTGGGCCTGTGGACGACAGAAACATAAAATTGTTGCTTTGCTCACCACCATGTTTGAAGGACATCTATGTGAACACCACTGATAGGATGGAGGGTCAAATAAAAAGAACACCAATTTCTAGACAGGAGCAGTTGGGAGCTAAGAGTGTATTGTGGAGTGACATGTTTATTTGAGTCTCCAAACTTCCCTCTTTAGGTGGTTATTACTTCACATTCGTGAAGATCATAAAACCCACAGATTTCAAAGGCCCAGATTCTTATTATTTCAGCAACCCAGTTGATGAGGTGAGAGAAAATGAGAAGGACGTTGCTCCACCACTAAATCTATGGCTGGGCCTTGCTGAAAACAAACAAAAAGAGTTCACGGTGGCCAGATAGTGCTATTTTCTACTGACTGTCTCTGGGAGCTCAAACAGAATCCATTTGTTTGATTGTTTGTTTTTCAGTTTCACTCGTGTAGGGTACTTGTCCCCACACCTTCAGCTTGTAGTTTGTCTTTGTCCTTGGATCTCAAGTGAGTCTCCTGTAAGGAAGCACGTAGGTTTCTTGAGTTTTCATCCGTTCTTATAACCCTGTGTCTTTTGTTTGCAGCACTCAGAGCCTGACCTTTTATTCTGATGATTCAGTGCTGTGCCCTTATTGCACTTAAAAAATTTTTTTTGTTATCATTAATCTTCAATCACGTGAAGAACATTATGTTTACTATGCTCCCCCTTATCCAAGTCCACCAGCAAAAACCTCTTAAAGTCGCTGTCCATCAGCATAGTTGGATGCTTTAAACCCCTTCAGCATGTACCCCTTCAAAGACACCGATACAGTCGCTGTCAATCATGGAGTAGTAAGATGCTATATAACCTCTACTAGTCTTCTCTGTGTTGTACAGCAATCCCCATGTCCTGCGCGACCACACGCAATATACATGGTAATCCTAATGCCCCCAATCTTTCTCCCCACACTTATCCCTCCCTTCAGAACCACCCTGTGCAGTCCTTTTCCCTTTGGCAACATTTAGTCAACTCTCGGGTTCTGTGAGTATCCTGCTGTTTTTTTCCTTCAGTTTCTCTTTGTTGTTATACTCCACACATGAGTGATATCATTTGATATTGGCTTTCTCTGCCTGACCTATTTTTCTGAACATACTACTGTCTAGCTCCATCCACGTCATTGCAAAAGGTAGGATTTGTTTTCTTCTTATGGCTGCTTACTGCACTTAGTAGACTGGATTTCATTCTTCCTTTTTGTTTGTAGTTTAGCTATGTGATTTCACCATTAATCTCCTGGTTATGAGCAACAACTTTGTGTCAATCGATATGTATCTGTATCTATCTATCGCTCTGTCTGTCTGTATATCTATCTATCTTTCTATATATCCTTCTTTCTATCTCTCTATCCTCTCTATTTATCTATGCATCTATCTAGCTTCCTGTCTTCTATCATGTGTATAATTTATCGATCATCTGTCATCTATCTCTCTGTCTATCTATGAAACAATCTTCTTTCTGTCTGTCCATCTATCCTTATGTACAGAACAGTTAACTACATCAACTATGTCACTTCCCTACATTATGCTTTCAAAAACATTGTAAGGTCACTAGGCCGTAGGGAGAGCACTGGGCTCACTGAGACAATTGCAGATCGAATCAGCCGCGTGTGCTTACAAAACCAGTAAATGGTGGTGCAGGGACTTGAACCCGTATCTCTGTCCTCTGTCCTCTTAAACCTCCTTCTCGCTTGCTAACTGTATTTAGCCACATTCCTTGACTAAGTCCTCACTGAAGACCCCAATTATACTTCCTCTGGGCCTGTTGTAGTCAGAAAAGTATACTTGGTGCTTTACTCACCACCATGTTTGAGGGACATTGGCATGTTCACCACTGATAGGAGGAGGGACAAATAAAAAGGAACACCTATTTCTAGACAGGAGCATTTGGGAGCAAAGTGTGTGTTGTGGAGAGACGTGTTTGGTTGAGTGTCCAAACTTCCCTCTTTATGTGGTTATTACTTGTTTACAATCGTGGATATCATAAAACCCAGTGATTTCAAAAGCCCAGACGCATATTATTACAGCAATTCATTTGTTGATGTGAGAAAAATGAGAAGGACATTGCAGTACCACTAAATCTATACCTGGGCACTGCTGATACCAAACAAAAGGAATTCACGGTGGCTAGGTAGGACTATTTTCTAGTGACTATCTCTGGGGTCTCAAACAGAATCCATTTGTTTCTTTGTTTCAAAGATTCACTTGTATAGGGTACCTGTCCCCGCCCCTTCAGCTTTTATTTTGTCTGAGTCCTTGGATCACAAGTGAGTCTCCAGTAAGTGAGCACTTAGGTGATCTTGAGTTTTCATCAGTTCTTCTAACCCTGTGTCTTTTGATTGGAGCAGTGAAAGCCTGTACTTTTATTCTGATATTTGATAGCTAGGCTCTTACTGCACTTTGAAATTTTTTTTTGTTCTCATTAATATACAATCACATGCAGAACAATATGTTAACTAGTCTAACCCCTTCAACAAGTCCTCGCCAAATGCCAGTTTCAGTCGCTGTCCGTCAGCGTGTCGTAAGATGCTCTAGAATCACTACTTCTCTTCTCTGTGTTGTATAGCCCTCCCAATGACCCTTCACCCTACACATTATTCATGCTAATCCTAATGCCCCCATTCTTTTTCCCCGCCCTTATCAATCCCTTCCCACAAACACTACCCAGTCCCTTTCTCTTTGGTAACTGTTAGTCCACTCTCGGGTACTGTGTATATGCTGCTGTTTCTTCCTTCAGTTTTTCTTTGTTATCGTACTCCACACATGAGTTAAATCATTTGGTACATGTATTTCTCCGACTGGCCTATTTGACTGAGCATAATACCCTCTAGCTCCATCCAAGTTATTGCCAATGATAGGATTTGTTTTCTTCTTATGGCAGCTTACTGCTCTTTTTAAACTGGATTTTATTCTTCTTTTTCGTTTGTAGTTTGCTATGTGCTTCAACCATTGCTCTCATGGTTACGAGCAATAGCTTTGTGTTAATCGATATGAACCGATATCTTTCTATCTGTCTGTCTATCAATCAATCAATCAATCAATCAATCATCTTTCTGTCTGCCTATCTGTCCTTGTGTACAGAACAGGTATCCACATATCCTATGTCACTTTCCTACATTATGCTTCCAAAAATCCTGCAAGGTAACTAGGCTGTAGGGAGAGCACTGGGTTCACCGAGACACTTGCAGGTCGTGTCGACCGAGTGTACCTACAAAAAAAGGAAATGGTTGTGCAGAGACTTGAACCCGTGTCTCTATCCTCTGTCCTCTTTCATCTCCTTCTCACTTCCTGTCTGTATATAGCCACATTCATTCACTAAGTGATCCCTGAAGACCACAAGTATCCTTCCTCTGGGCCTGTGGACGACAGAAACGTAAAATTGTTGCTTTGCTCACCACCATGTTTGAAGGACATCTATGTGAACACCACTGATAGGATGGAGGGTCAAATAAAAAGGAACACCAATTTCTAGACAGGAGCAGTTGGGAGCTAAGAGTGTATTGTGGAGTGACATGTTTATTTGAGTGTCCAAACTTCCCTCTTTAGGTGGTTATTACTTCACATTCGTGAAGATCATAAAACCCACAGATTTCAAAGGCCCAGATTCTTATTATTTCAGCAACCCAGTTGTTGAGGTGAGAGAAAATGAGAAGGACGTTGTTCCACCACTAAATCTATGGCTGGGCCTTGCTGAAAACAAACAAAAAGAATTCACGGTGGCCAGATAGTGCTATTTTCTACTGACTGTCTCTGGGGGCTCAAACAGAATCCATTTGTTTGATTGTTTGTTTTTCGGTTTCACTCGTGTAGGGTACTTGTCCCCACACCTTCACCTTGTAGTTTGTCTTTGTCCTTGGATCTCAAGTGAGTCTCCTGTAAGGAAGCACGTAGGTTTCTTGAGTTTTCATCCGTTCTTTTAACCCTGTGTCTTTTGTTAGCAGCACTCAGAGCCTGACCTTTTATTCTGATGATTCAGTGCTGTGCCCTTATTGCTCTTAAAAATTTTTTTTTGTTATCATTAATCTACAATCACGTGAAGAACATTATGTTTAGTATGCTCCCCCTTATCCAAGTCCACCAGCAAAAACCTCTTAAAGTCGCTGTCCATCAGCATAGTTGGATGCTTTAAACCCCTTCAGCATGTACCCCTTCAAAGACACCGATACAGTCGCTGTCAATCATGGAGTAGTAAGATCCTATATAAACTCTACTAGTCTTCTCTGTGCTGTACAGCTCTCCCCATGTCCCGCGCGACCCCACGCAATATACATGGTAATCCTAATGCCCCCAATCTTTCTCCCCACACTTATCCCTCCCTTCAGAACCACCCTGTGCAGTCCTTTTCCCTTTGGCAACTTTTAGTCAACTCTCGGGTTCTGTGAGTATCCTGCTGTTTTTTTCCTTCAGTTTCTCTTTGTTGTTATACTCCACACATGAGTGATATCATTTGATATTGTCTCGCCGCCTGACCTATTTTTCTGAACATACTACTGTCTAGCTCCATCCACGTCATTGCAAATGGTAGGATTTGTTTTCTTCTTATGGCTGCTTACTGCACTTAGTAGACTGGATTTCATTCTTCCTTTTTGTTTGTAGTTTAGCTATGTGATTTCACCATTAATCTCCTGGTTATGAGCAACAACTTTGTGTCAATCGATATGTATCTGTATCTATCTATCGCTCTGTCTGTCTGTATATCTATCTATCTTTCTATATATCCTTCTTTCTATCTCTCTATCCTCTCTATTTATCTATCCATCTATCTAGCTTCCTGTCTTCTATCATGTGTATAATCTATCGATCATCTGTCATCTATCTCTCTGTCTATCTATGAAACAATCTTCTTTCTGTCTGTCCATCTATCCTTATGTACAGAACAGTTAACTACATCAACTATGTCACTTCCCTACATTATACTTTCGAAAACATTGTAAGGTCACTAGGCCGTAGGGAGAGCACTGGGCTCACTGAGACAATTGCAGATCGAATCAGCCGCGTGTGCTTACAAAACCAGTAAATGGTGGTGCAGGGACTTGAACCCGTATTTCTGTCCTCTGTCCTCGTAAACCTCCTTCTCGCTTGCTAACTGTATTTAGCCACATTCATTGACTAAGTACTCACTGAAGACCCCAATTATACTTCCTCTGGGCCTGTTGTAGGCAGAAAAGTATACTTGGTGCTTTACTCACCACCATGTTTGAGGGACAGTGGTATGTTCACCACTGATAGGAGGAGGGACAAATAAAAAGGAACACCTATTTCTAGACAGGAGCATTTGGGAGCAAAGTGTGTGTTGTGGAGAGACGTGTTTGGTTGAGTGTCCAAACTTCCCTCTTTATGTGGTTATTACTTCTTTACAATCGTGGATATCATAAAACCCAGTGATTTCAAAAGCCCAGACGCATATTATTACAGCAATTCATTTGTTGATGTGAGAAAAATGAGAAGGACATTGCAGTACCACTAAATCTATACCTGGGCACTGCTGATACCAAACAAAAGGAATTCACGGTGGCTAGGTAGGACTATTATCTAGTGACTGTCTCTGGGATCTCAAACAGAATCCATTTGTTTCTTTGTTTCAAAGATTCACTTGTATAGGGTACCTGTCCCCGCCCCTTCAGCTTGTAGTTTGTCTGAGTCCTTGGATCACAAGTGAGTCTCCAGTAAGGGAGCACTTAGGTGATCTTGAGTTTTCATCAGTTCTTCTAAAACTGTGTCTTTTGATTGGAGCAGTGAAAGCCTGTACTTTTATTCTGATATTTGATAGCTAGGCTCTTACTGCACTTTGAAATTTTTTTTGTTCTCATTAATATACAATCACATGCAGAACAATATGTTAACTAGTCTAACCCCTTCACCAAGTCCTCGCCAAATGCCAGTTTCAGTCGCTGTCCGTCAGCGTGTCGTAAGGTGCTCTTGAATCACTACTTGTCTTCTCTGTGTTGTATAGCCCTCCCAATGACCCTTCACCCTACACATTATTCATGCTAATCCTAATGCCCCCATTCTTTTTCCCCGCCCTTATCAATCCCTTCCCACAAACACTACCCAGTCCCTTTCTTTTTTTTAACTCTTAGTCCACTCTCGGGTACTGTGTATATGCTGCTGTTTCTTCCTTCAGTTTTTCTTTGTTATCGTACTCCACACATGAGTTAAATCATTTGGTACATGTATTTCTCCGACTGGACTATTTGACTGAGCATAATACCCTCTAGCTCCATCCAAGTTATTGCCAATGATAGGATTTGTTTTCTTCTTATGGCAGCTTACTGCTCTTTTTAAACTGGATTTTATTCTTCTTTTTCGTTTGTAGTTTGCTTTGTGCTTCAACCATTGCTCTCATGGTTATGAGCAATAGCTTTGTGTTAATCGATATGAACCTATATCTATCTATCTGTCTGTCTATCAGTCAATCAATCAATCAATCAATCATCTTTCTGTCTGCCCATCTGTCCTTGTGTACAGAACTGGTAACCACATATCCTATGTCACTTTCCTACATTATGCTTCCAAAAATCCTGCTAGTTAACTAGGCTGTAGGGAGAGCACTGTGTTCACCGAGACACTTGCATGTCGTGTCGGCCGAGTGTACCTACAAAACCAGGAAATGGTTGTGCAGGGACTTGAACCCGTGTCTCTATCCTCTGTCCTCTTTCATCTCCTTCTCACTTCCTGTCTGTATATAGCCACATTCATTCACTAAGTGCTCCCTGAAGACCACAAGTATCCTTCCTCTGGGCCTGTGGACGACAGAAACGTAAAATTGTGGCTTTGCTCACCACCATGTTTGAAGGACATCTATGTGAACACCACTGATAGGATGGAGGGTCAAATAAAAAGGAACACCAATTTCTAGACAGGAGCAGTTGGGAGCTAAGAGTGTATTGTGGAGTGACATGTTTATTTGAGTGTCCAAACTTCCCTCTTTAGGTGGTTATTACTTCACATTCGTGAAGATCATAAAACCCACAGATTTCAAAGGCCCAGATTCTTATTATTCCAGCAACCCAGTTGTTGAGGTGAGAGAAAATGAGAAGGACGTTGCTCCACCACTAAATCTATGGCTGGGCCTTGCTGGAAACAAACAAAAAGAGTTCACGGTGGCCAGATAGAGCTATTTTCTACTGACTGTCTCTGGGGGCTCTAACAGTATCCATTTGTTTGATTGTTTGTTTTTCAGTTTCACTCGTGTAGGGTACTTGTCCCCACACCTTCAGCTTGTAGTTTGTCTTTGTCCTTGGATCTCAAGTGAGTCTCCTGTAAGGAAGCACGTAGGTTTCTTGAGTTTTCATCCGTTCTTTTAAACCTGTGTCTTTTGTTTGCAGCACTCAGAGCCTGACCTTTTATTCTGATGATTCAGTGCTGTGCCCTTATTGCACTTAAAAAATTTTTTTTGTTATCATTAATCTACAATCACGTGAAGAACATTATGTTTACTATGCTCCCCCTTATCCAAGTCCACCAGCAAAAACCTCTTAAAGTCGCTGTCCATCAGCATAGTTGGATGCTTTAAACCCCTTCAGCATGTACCCCTTCAAAGACACCGGTACAGTCGGTGTCAATCATGGAGTAGTAAGATGCTATATAACCTCTACTAGTCTTCTCTGTGTTGTACAGCACTCCCCATGTCCCGCGCGACCCCACGCAATATACATGGTAATCCTAATGCCCCCAATCTTTCTCCCCACACTTATCCCTCCCTTCAGAACCACCCTGTGCAGTCCTTTTCCCTTTGGCAACTTTTAGTCAACTCTTGGGTTCTGTGAGTATATTGCTGTTTTTTCCTTCAGTTTCTCTTTGTTGTTGTACTCCACACATGAGTGATATCATTTGATATTGTCTTTCTCCGCCTGACCTATTTATCTGAACATACTACTGTCTAGCTCCATCCACGTCATTGCAAATGGTAGGATTTGTTTTCTTCTTATGGCTGCTTACTGCACTTTGTAAACTGGATTTCATTCTTCCTTTTTGTTTGTAGGTTAGCTATGTGATTTCACCATTCATCTCCTGGTTATGAGCAACAGCTTTGTGTCAATCGATATGTATCTGTATCTATCTATCGCTCTGTCTGTCTGTATATCTATCTATCTTTCTATATATCCTTCTTTCTATCTCTCTATCCTCTCTATTTATCTATCCATCTATCTAGCTTCCTGTCTTCTATCATGTGTATAATCTATCGATCATCTGTCATCTATCTATCTGTCTATCTATGAAACAATCTTCTTTCTGTCTGTCCATCTATCCTTATGTAGAGAACAGTTAACTACATCAACTATGTCACTTCCCTACATTATGCTTTCAAAAACATTGCAAGGTCACTAGGACGTAGGGAGAGCACTGGGCTCACTGAGACCATTGCAGATCGAATCAGCCGCGTGTGCTTACAAAACCAGTAAATGGTGGTGCAGGGACTTGAACCCGTATCTCTGTCCTCTGTCCTCTTAAACCTCCTTCTCGCTTGCTAACTGTATTTAGCCACATTTATTGACTAAGTCCTCACTGAAGACCCCAATTATGCTTCCTCTGGGCCTGTTGTAGACAGAAAAGTATACTTGGTGCTTTACTCACCACCATGTTTGTTGGACATTGGCATGTTCACCACTGATAGGAGGAGGGACAAATAAAAAGGAACACCTATTTCTAGACAGGAGCATTTGGGAGCAAAGTGTGTGTTGTGGAGAGACGTGTTTGGTTGAGTGTCCAAACTTCCCTCTTTATGTGGTTATTACTTGTTTACAATCGTGGATATCATAAAACCCAGTGATTTCAAAAGCCCAGACGCATATTATTACAGCAATTCATTTGTTGATGTGAGAAAAATGAGAAGGACATTGCAGTACCACTAAATCTATACCTGGGCACTGCTGATACCAAACAAAAGGAATTCACGGTGGCTAGGTAGGACTATTTTCTAGTGACTGTCTCTGGGGTCTCAAACAGAATCCATTTGTTTCTTTGTTTCAAAGATTCACTTGTATAGGGTACCTGTCCCCGCCCCTTCAGCTTTTAGTTTGTCTGAGTCCTTGGATCACAAGTGAGTCTCCAGTAAGGGAGCACTTAGGTGATCTTGAGTTTTCATCAGTTCTTCCAACCCTGTGTCTTTTGATTGGAGCAGTGAAAGCCTGTACTTTTATTCCGATATTTGATAGCTAGGCTCTTACTGCACTTTGAAATTTTTTTTTGTTCTCATTAATATACAATCACATGCAGAACAATATGTTAACTAGTCTAACCCCTTCACCAAGTCCTCGCCAAATGCCAGTTTCAGTCGCTGTCCGTCAGCGTGTCGTAAGATGCTCTAGAATCACTACTTGTCTTCTCTGTGTTGTATAGCCCTCCCAATGACCCTTCACCCTACACATTATTCATGCTAATCCTAATGCCCCCATTCTTTTTCCCCGCCCTTATCAATCCCTTCCCACAAACACTACCCAGTCCCTTTCTTTTTTTTAACTCTTAGTCCACTCTCGGGTACTGTGTATATGCTGCTGTTTCTTCCTTCAGTTTTTCTTTGTTATCGTACTCCACACATGAGTTAAATCATTTGGTACATGTATTTCTCCGACTGGCCTATTTGACTGAGCATAATACCCTCTAGCTCCATCCAAGTTATTGCCAATGATAGGATTTGTTTTCTTCTTATGGCAGCTTACTGCACTTTTTAAACTGGATTTTATTCTTCTTTTTCGTTTGTAGTTTGCTATGTGCTTCAACCATTGCTCTCATGGTTATGATCAATAGCTTTGTGTTAATCGATATGAACCTATATCTATCTATCTGTCTGTCTATCAATCAATCAATCAATCAATCAATCAATCAATCATCTTTCTGTTTGCCCATCTGTCCTTGTGTACAGAACAGTTAACCACATATCCGATGTCACTTTAATACATAATTCTTCCAAAAATCCTGCAAGGTAACTAGGCTGTAGGGAGAGCACTGGGTTCACGGAGACACTTGCAGGTCGTGTCGGCCGAGTGTACCTACAAAACCAGGAAATGGTTGTGCAGGGACTAGAACCCGTGTCTCTATCCTCTGTCCTCTTTCATATCCTTCTCACTTCCTGTCTGTGTATAGCCACATTCATTCACTAAGTGCTCCCTGAAGACAACAAGTATCCTTCCTCTGGGCCTGTGGACGACAGAAACATAAAATTGTTGCTTTGCTCACCACCATGTTTGAAGGACATCTATGTGAACACCACTGATAGGATGGAGGGTCAAATAAAAAGAACACCAATTTCTAGACAGGAGCAGTTGGGATCTAAGAGTGTATTGTGGAGTGACATGTTTATTTGAGTGTCCAAACTTACCTCTTTAGGTGGTTATTACTTCACATTCGTGAAGATCATAAAACCCACAGATTTCAAAGGCCCAGATTCTTATTATTTCAGCAACCCAGTTGTTGAGGTGAGAGAAAATGAGAAGGACGTTGCTCCACCACTAAATCTATGGCTGGGCATTGCTGAAAACAAACAAAAAGAGTTCACGGTGGCCAGATAGTGCTATTTTCTACTGACTGTCTCTGGGGGCTCAAACAGAATCCATTTGTTTGATTGTTTGTTTTTCAGTTTCACTCGTGTAGGGTACTTGTCCCCACACCTTCAGCTTGTAGTTTGTCTTTGTCCTTGGATCTCAAGTGAGTCTCCTGTAAGGAAGCACGTAGGTTTCTTGAGTTTTCATCCGTTCTTATATCCCTGTGTCTTTTGTTTGCAGCACTCAGAGCCTGACCTTTTATTCTGATGATTCAGTGCTGTGCCCTTATTGCACTTAAAAAATTTTTTTTGTTATCATTAATCTTCAATCACGTGAAGAACATTATGTTTACTATGCTCCCCCTTATCCAAGTCCACCAGCAAAAACCTCTTAAAGTCGCTGTCCATCAGCATAGTTGGATGCTTTAAACCCCTTCAGCATGTACCCCTTCAAAGACACCGATACAGTCGCTGTCAATCATGGAGTAGTAAGATGCTATATAACCTCTACTAGTCTTCTCTGTGTTGTACAGCACTCCCCATGTCCCGCGTGACCACACGCAATATACATGGTAATCCTAATGCCCCCAATCTTTCTCCCCACACTTATCCCTCCCTTCAGAACCACCCTGTGCAGTCCTTTTCCCTTTGGCAACATTTAGTCAACTCTCGGGTTCTGTGAGTATCCTGCTGTTTTTTTCCTTCAGTTTCTCTTTGTTGTTATACTCCACACATGAGTGATATCATTTGATATTGGCTTTCTCTGCCTGACCTATTTTTCTGAACATACTACTGTCTAGCTCCATCCACGTCATTGCAAAAGGTAGGATTTGTTTTCTTCTTATGGCTGCTTACTGCACTTAGTAGACTGGATTTCGTTCTTCCTTTTTGTTTGTAGTTTAGCTATGTGATTTCACCATTAATCTCCTGGTTATGAGCAACAACTTTGTGTCAATCGATATGTATCTGTATCTATCTATCGCTCTGTCTGTCTGTATATCTATCTATCTTTCTATATTTCCTTCTTTCTATCTCTCTATCCTCTCTATTTATCTATCCATCTATCTAGCTTCCTGTCTTCTATCATGTGTATAATCTATCGATCATCTGTCATCTATCTCTCTGTCTATCTATGAAACAATCTTCTTTCTGTCTGTCCATCTATCCTTATGTACAGAACAGTTAACTACATCAACTATGTCACTTCCCTACATTATGCTTTAAAAAACATTGTAAGGTCACTAGGCCGTAGGGAGAGCACTGGGCTCACTGAGACAATTGCAGATCGAATCAGCCGTGTGTGCTTACAAAACCAGTAAATGGTGGTGCAGGTACTTGAACCCGTATCTCTGTCCTCTGTCCTCTTAAACCTCCTTCTCGCTTGCTAACTGTATTTAGCCACATTCCTTGACTAAGTCCTCACTGAAGACCCCAATTATACTTCCTCTGGGCCTGTTGTAGTCAGAAAAGTATACTTGGTGCTTTACTCACCACCATGTTTGAGGGACATTGGCATGTTCACCACTGATAGGAGGAGGGACAAATAAAAAGGAACACCTATTTCTAGACAGGAGCATTTGGGAGCAAAGTGTGTGTTGTGGAGAGACGTGTTTGGTTGAGTGTCCAAACTTCCCTCTTTATGTGGTTATTACTTGTTTACAATCGTGGATATCATAAAACCCAGTGATTTCAAAAGCCCAGACGCATATTATTACAGCAATTCATTTGTTGATGTGAGAAAAATGAGAAGGACATTGCAGTACCACTAAATCTATACCTGGGCACTGCTGATACCAAACAAAAGGAATTCACGGTGGCTAGGTAGGACTATTTTCTAGTGACTATCTCAGGGGTCTCAAACAGAATCCATTTGTTTCTTTGTTTCAAAGATTCACTTGTATAGGGTACCTGTCCCTGCCCCTTCAGCTTTTATTTTGTCTGAGTCCTTGGATCACAAGTGAGTCTCCAGTAAGTGAGCACTTAGGTGATCTTGAGTTTTCATCAGTTCTTCTAACCCTGTGTCTTTTGATTGGAGCAGTGAAAGCCTGTACTTTTATTCCGATATTTGATAGCTAGGCTCTTACTGCACTTTGAAATTTTTTTTTGTTCTCATTAATATACAATCACATGCAGAACAATATGTTAACTAGTCTAACCCCTTCACCAAGCCCTCGCCAAATGCCAGTTTCAGTCGCTGTCCGTCAGCGTGTCGTAAGATGCTCTAGAATCACTACTTCTCTTCTCTGTGTTGTATAGCCCTCCCAATGACCCTTCACCCTACACATTATTCATGCTAATCCTAATGCCCCCATTCTTTTTCCCCGCCCTTATCAATCCCTTCCCACAAACACTACCCAGTCCCTTTCTCTTTGGTAACTGTTAGTCCACTCTCGGGTACTGTGTATATGCTGCTGTTTCTTCCTTCAGTTTTTCTTTGTTATCGTACTCCACACATGAGTTAAATCATTTGGTACATGTATTTCTCCGACTGGCCTATTTGACTGAGCATAATACCCTCTAGCTCCATCCAAGTTATTGCCAATGATAGGATTTGTTTTCTTCTTATGGCAGCTTACTGCTCTTTTTAAACTGGATTTTATTCTTCTTTTTCGTTTGTAGTTTGCTATGTGCTTCAACCATTGCTCTCATGGTTATGAGCAATAGCTTTGTGTTAATCGATATGAACCTATATCTATCTATCTGTCTGTCTATCAATCAATCAATCATCTTTCTGTCTGCCTATCTGTCCTTGTGTACAGAACAGGTATCCACATATCCTATGTCACTTTCCTACATTATGCTTCCAAAAATCCTGCAAGGTAACTAGGCTGTAGGGAGAGCACTGGGTTCACCGAGACACTTGCAGGTCGTGTCGGCCGAGTGTACCTACAAAACCAGGAAATGGTTGTGCAGAGACTTGAACCCGTGTCTCTATCCTCTGTCCTCTTTCATCTCCTTCTCACTTCCTGTCTGTATATAGCCACATTCATTCACTAAGTGATCCCTGAAGACCACAAGTATCCTTCCTCTGGGCCTGTGGACGACAGAAACGTAAAATTGTTGCTTTGCTCACCACCATGTTTGAAGGACATCTATGTGAACACCACTGATAGGATGGAGGGTCAAATAAAAAGGAACACCAATTTCTAGACAGGAGCAGTTGGGAGCTAAGAGTGTATTGTGGAGTGACATGTTTATTTGAGTGTCCAAACTTCCCTCTTTAGGTGGTTATTACTTCACATTCGTGAAGATCATAAAACCCACAGATTTCAAAAGCCCAGATTCTTATTATTTCAGCAACCCAGTTGTTGAGGTGAGAGAAAATGAGAAGGACGTTGTTCCACCACTAAATCTATGGCTGGGCCTTGCTGAAAACAAACAAAAAGAATTCACGGTGGCCAGATAGTGCTATTTTCTACTGACTGTCTCTGGGGGCTCAAACAGAATCCATTTGTTTGATTGTTTGTTTTTCGGTTTCACTCGTGTAGGGTACTTGTCCCCACACCTTCACCTTGTAGTTTGTCTTTGTCCTTGGATCTCAAGTGAGTCTCCTGTAAGGAAGCACGTAGGTTTCTTGAGTTTTCATCCGTTCTTTTAACCCTGTGTCTTTTGTTAGCAGCACTCAGAGCCTGACCTTTTATTCTGATGATTCAGTGCTGTGCCCTTATTGCTCTTAAAAATTTTTTTTTGTTATCATTAATCTACAATCATGTGAAGAACATTATGTTTAGTATGCTCCCCCTTATCCAAGTCCACCAGCAAAAACCTCTTAAAGTCGCTGTCCATCAGCATAGTTGGATGCTTTAAACCCCTTCAGCATGTACCCCTTCAAAGACACCGATACAGTCGCTGTCAATCATGGAGTAGTAAGATGCTATATAAACTCTACTAGTCTTCTCTGTGTTGTACAGCTCTCCCCATGTCCCGCGCGACCCCACGCAATATACATGGTAATCCTAATGCCCCCAATCTTTCTCCCCACACTTATCCCTCCCTTCAGAACCACCCTGTGCAGTCCTTTTCCCTTTGGCAACTTTTAGTCAACTCTCGGGTTCTGTGAGTATCCTGCTGTTTTTTTCCTTCAGTTTCTCTTTGTTGTTATACTCCACACATGAGTGATATCATTTGATATTGTCTCTCCGCCTGACCTATTTTTCTGAACATACTACTGTCTAGCTCCATCCACGTCATTGCAAATGGTAGGATTTGTTTTCTTCTTATGGCTGCTTACTGCACTTAGTAGACTGGATTTCATTCTTCCTTTTTGTTTGTAGTTTAGTATGTGATTTCACCATTAATCTCCTGGTTATGAGCAACAACTTTGTGTCAATCGATATGTATCTGTATCTATCTATCGCTCTGTCTGTCTGTATATCTATCTATCTTTCTATATATCCTTCTTTCTATCTCTCTATCCTCTCTATTTATCTATCCATCTATCTAGCTTCCTGTCTTCTATCATGTGTATAATCTATCGATCATCTGTCATCTATCTCTCTGTCTATCTATGAAACAATCTTCTTTCTGTCTGTCCATCTATCCTTATGTACAGAACAGTTAACTACATCAACTATGTCACTTCCCTACATTATGCTTTCGAAAACATTGTAAGGTCACTAGGCCGTAGGGAGAGCACTGGGCTCACTGAGACAATTGCAGATCGAATCAGCCGCGTGTGCTTACAAAACCAGTAAATGATGGTGCAGGGACTTGAACCCGTATCTCTGTCCTCTGTCCTCGTAAACCTCCTTCTCGCTTGCTAACTGTATTTAGCCACATTCATTGACTAAGTACTCACTGAAGACCCCAATTATACTTCCTCTGGGCCTGTTGTAGGCAGAAAAGTATACTTGGTGCTTTACTCACCACCATGTTTGAGGGACAGTGGTATGTTCACCACTGATAGGAGGAGGGACAAATAAAAAGGAACACCTATTTCTAGACAGGAGCATTTGTGAGCAAAGTGTGTGTTGTGGAGAGACGTGTTTGGTTGAGTGTCCAAACTTCCCTCTTTATGTGGTTATTACTTCTTTACAATCGTGGATATCATAAAACCCAGTGATTTCAAAAGCCCAGACGCATATTATTACAGCAATTCATTTGTTGATGTGAGAAAAATGAGAAGGACATTGCAGTACCACTAAATCTATACCTGGGCACTGCTGATACCAAACAAAAGGAATTCACGGTGGCTAGGTAGGACTATTTTCTAGTGACTGTCTCTGGGATCTCAAACAGAATCCATTTGTTTCTTTGTTTCAAAGATTCACTTGTATAGGGTACCTGTCCCCGCCCCTTCAGCTTGTAGTTTGTCTGAGTCCTTGGATCACAAGTGAGTCTCCAGTAAGGGAGCACTTAGGTGATCTTGAGTTTTCATCAGTTCTTCTAAAACTGTGTCTTTTGATTGGAGCAGTGAAAGCCTGTACTTTTATTCTGATATTTGATAGCTAGGCTCTTACTGCACTTTGAAATTTTTTTTGTTCTCATTAATATACAATCACATGCAGAACAATATGTTAACTAGTCTAACCCCTTCACCAAGTCCTCGCCAAATGCCAGTTTCAGTCGCTGTCCGTCAGCGTGTCGTAAGGTGCTCTAGAATCACTACTTGTCTTCTCTGTGTTGTATAGCCCTCCCAATGACCCTTCACCCTACACATTATTCATGCTAATCCTAATGCCCCCATTCTTTTTCCCCGCCCTTATCAATCCCTTCCCACAAACACTACCCAGTCCCTTTCTTTTTTTTAACTCTTAGTCCACTCTCGGGTACTGTGTATATGCTGCTGTTTCTTCCTTCAGTTTTTCTTTGTTATCGTACTCCACACATGAGTTAAATCATTTGGTACATGTATTTCTCCGACTGGCCTATTTGACTGAGCATAATACCCTCTAGCTCCATCCAAGTTATTGCCAATGATAGGATTTGTTTTCTTCTTATGGCAGCTTACTGCTCTTTTTAAACTGGATTTTATTCTTCTTTTTCGTTTGTAGTTTGCTTTGTGCTTCAACCAATGCTCTCATGGTTATGAGCAACAGCTTTGTGTTAATCGATATGAACCTATATCTATCTATCTGTCTGTCTATCAGTCAATCAATCAATCAATCAATCATCTTTCTGTCTGCCCATCTGTCCTTGTGTACAGAACTGGTAACCACATATCCTATGTCACTTTCCTACATTATGCTTCCAAAAATCCTGCTAGGTAACTAGGCTGTAGGGAGAGCACTGTGTTCACCGAGACACTTGCAGGTCGTGTCGGCCGAGTGTACCTACAAAACCAGGAAATGGTTGTGCAGGGACTTGAACCCGTGTCTCTATCCTCTGTCCTCTTTCATCTCCTTCTCACTTCCTGTCTGTATATAGCCACATTCATTCACTAAGTGCTCCCTGAAGACCACAAGTATCCTTCCTCTGGGCCTGTGGACGACAGAAACGTAAAATTGTTGCTTTGCTCACCACCATGTTTGAAGGACATCTATGTGAACACCACTGATAGGATGGAGGGTCAAATAAAAAGGAACACCAATTTCTAGACAGGAGCAGTTGGGAGCTAAGAGTGTATTGTGGAGTGACATGTTTATTTGAGTGTCCAAACTTCCCTCTTTAGGTGGTTATTACTTCACATTCGTGAAGATCATAAAACCCACAGATTTCAAAGGCCCAGATTCTTATTATTCCAGCAACCCAGTTGTTGAGGTGAGAGAAAATGAGAAGGACGTTGCTCCACCACTAAATCTATGGCTGGGCCTTGCTGGAAACAAACAAAAAGAGTTCACGGTGGCCAGATAGCGCTATTTTCTACTGACTGTCTCTGGGGGCTCTAACAGTATCCATTTGTTTGATTGTTTGTTTTTCAGTTTCACTCGTGTAGGGTACTTGTCCCCACACCTTCAGCTTGTAGTTTGTCTTTGTCCTTGGATCTCAAGTGAGTCTCCTGTAAGGAAGCACGTAGGTTTCTTGAGTTTTCATCCGTTCTTTTAACCCTGTGTCTTTTGTTTGCAGCACTCAGAGCCTGACCTTTTATTCTGATGATTCAGTGCTGTGCCCTTATTGCACTTAAAAAATTTTTTTTGTTATCATTAATCTACAATCACGTGAAGAACATTATGTTTACTATGCTCCCCCTTATCCAAGTCCACCAGCAAAAACCTCTTAAAGTCGCTGTCCATCAGCATAGTTGGATGCTTTAAACCCCTTCAGCATGTACCCCTTCAAAGACACCGGTACAGTCGGTGTCAATCATGGAGTAGTAAGATGCTATATAACCTCTACTAGTCTTCTCTGTGTTGTACAGCACTCCCCATGTCCCGCGCGACCCCACGCAATATACATGGTAATCCTAATGCCCCCAATCTTTCTCCCCACACTTATCCCTCCCTTCAGAACCACCCTGTGCAGTCCTTTTCCCTTTGGCAACTTTTAGTCAACTCTCGGGTTCTGTGAGTATCCTGCTGTTTTTTTCCTTCCGTTTCTCTTTGTTGTTATACTCCACACATGAGTGATATCATTTGATATTGTCTTTCTCCGCCTGACCTATTTATCTGAACATACTACTGTCTAGCTCCATCCACGTCATTGCAAATGGTAGGATTTGTTTTCTTCTTATGGCTGCTTACTGCACTTTGTAAACTGGATTTCATTCTTCCTTTTTGTTTGTAGTTTAGCTATGTGATTTCACCATTCATCTCCTGGTTATGAGCAACAGCTTTGTGTCAATCGATATGTATCTGTATCTATCTATCGCTCTGTCTGTCTGTATATCTATCTATCTTTCTATATATCCTTCTTTCTATCTCTCTATCCTCTCTATTTATCTATCCATCTATCTAGCTTCCTGTCTTCTATCATGTGTATAATCTATCGATCATCTGTCATCTATCTATCTGTCTATCTATGAAACAATCTTCTTTCTGTCTGTTCATCTATCCTTATGTACAGAACAGTTAACTACATCAACTATGTCACTTCCCTACATTATGCTTTCAAAAACATTGCAAGGTCACTAGGCCGTAGGGAGAGCACTGGGCTCACTGAGACAATTGCAGATCGAATCAGCCGCGTGTGCTTACAAAACCAGTAAATGGTGGTGCAGGGACTTGAACCCGTATCTCTGTCCTCTGTCCTCTTAAACCTCCTTCTCGCTTGCTAACTGTATTTAGCCACATTTATTGACTAAGTCCTCACTGAAGACCCCAATTATGCTTCCTCTGGGCCTGTTGTAGACAGAAAAGTATACTTGGTGCTTTACTCACCACCATGTTTGAGGGACATTGGCATGTTCACCACTGATAGGAGGAGGGACAAATAAAAAGGAACACCTATTTCTAGACAGGAGCATTTGGGAGCAAAGTGTGTGTTGTGGAGAGACGTGTTTGGTTGAGTGTCCAAACTTCCCTCTTTATGTGGTTATTACTTGTTTACAATTGTGGATATCATAAAACCCAGTGATTTCAAAAGCCCAGACGCATATTATTACAGCAATTCATTTGTTGATGTGAGAAAAATGAGAAGGACATTGCAGTACCACTAAATCTATACCTGGGCACTGCTGATACCAAACAAAAGGAATTCACGGTGGCTAGGTAGGACTATTTTCTAGTGACTGTCTCTGGGGTCTCAAACAGAATCCATTTGTTTCTTTGTTTCAAAGATTCACTTGTATAGGGTACCTGTCCCCGCCCCTTCAGCTTTTAGTTTGTCTGAGTCCTTGGATCACAAGTGAGTCTCCAGTAAGGGAGCACTTAGGTGATCTTGAGTTTTCATCAGTTCTTCCAACCCTGTTTCTTTTGATTGGAGCAGTGAAAGCCTGTAGTTTTATTCCGATATTTGATAGCTAGGCTCTTACTGCACTTTGAAATTTTTTTTTGTTCTCATTAATATACAATCACAGGCAGAACAATATGTTAACTAGTCTAACCCCTTCACCAAGTCCTCGCCAAATGCCAGTTTCAGTCGCTGTCCGTCAGCGTGTCGTAAGATGCTCTAGAATCACTACTTGTCTTCTCTGTGTTGTATAGCCCTCCCAATGACCCTTCACCCTACACATTATTCATGCTAATCCTAATGCCCCCATTCTTTTTCCCCGCCCTTATCAATCCCTTCCCACAAACACTACCCAGTCCCTTTCTTTTTTTTAACTCTTAGTCCACTCTCGGGTACTGTGTATATGCTGCTGTTTCTTCCTTCAGTTTTTCTTTGTTATCGTACTCCACACATGAGTTAAATCATTTGGTACATGTATTTCTCCGACTGGCCTATTTGACTGAGCATAATACCCTCTAGCTCCATCCAAGTTATTGCCAATGATAGGATTTATTTTCTTCTTATGGCTGCTTACTGCACTTTTTAAACTGGATTTTATTCTTCTTTTTCTTTTGTAGTTTGCTATGTGCTTCAACCATTGCTCTCATGGTTATGAGCAATAGCTTTGTGTTAATCGATATGAACCTATATCTATCTATCTGTCTGTCTATCAATCAATCAATCATCTTTCTGTCTTCCCATCTGTCCATGTGTACAGAACAGGTAACCACATATCCTATGTCACTTTCCTACATTATGCTTCCAAAAATCCTGCAAGCTAACTAGGCTGTAGGGAGAGCACTGGGTTCACCGAGACCCTTGCAGGTCGTGTCGGCCGAGTGTACCTACAAATCCAGGAAATGGTTGTGCAGGGACTTGAACCCGTGTCTCTATCCTCTGTCCTCTTTCATCTCCTTCTCACTTCCTGTCTGTATATAGCCACATTCATTCACTAAGTGCTCCCTGAAGACCACAAGTATCCTTAATCTGGGCCTGTGGACGACAGAAACGTAAAATTGTGGCTTTGCTCACCACCATGTTTGAAGGACATCTATGTGAACACCACTGATAGGATGGAGGGTCAAATAAAAAGGAACACCAATTTCTAGACAGGAGCAGTTGGGAGCTAAGAGTGTATTGTGGAGTGACATGTTTATTTGAGTGTCCAAACTTCCCTCTTTAGGTGGTTATTACTTCACATTCGTGAAGATCATAAAACCCACAGATTTCAAAGGCCCAGATTCTTATTATTTCAGCAACCCAGTTGTTGAGGTGAGAGAAAATGAGAAGGACGTTGCTCCACCACTAAATCTATGGCTGGGCCTTGCTGAAAACAAACAAAAAGAGTTCACGGTGGCCAGATAGTGCTATTTTCTACTGACTGTCTCTGGGGTCTCAAACAGAATCCATTTGTTTGATTGTTTGTTTTTCAGTTTCACTCGTGTAGGGTACTTGTCCCCACACCTTCAGCTTGTAGTTTGTCTTTGTCCTTGGATCTCAAGTGAGTCTCCTGTAAGGAAGCACGTTGGTTTCTTGAGTTTTCATCCGTTCTTTTAACCCTGTGTCTTTTGTTTGCAGCACTCAGAGCCTGACCTTTTATTCTGATGATTCAGTGCTGTGCCCTTATTGCACTTAAAAATTTTTTTTTGTTATCATTAATCTACAATCACGTGAAGAACATTATGTTTAGTATGCTCCCCCTTATCCAAGTCCACCAGCAAAAACCTCTTAAAGTCGCTGTCCATCAGCATAGTTGGATGCTTTAAACCCCTTCAGCATGTACCCCTTCAAAGACACCGATACAGTCGCTGTCAATCATGGAGTAGTAAGATGCTATATAACCTCTACTAGTCTTCTCTGTGTTGTACAGCTCTCCCCATGTCCCGTGCGACCCCACGCAATATACATGGTAATCCTAATGCCCCCAATCTTTCTCCCCACACTTATCCCTCCCTTCAGAACCACCCTGTGCAGTCCTTTTCCCTTTGGCAACTTTTAGTCAACTCTCGGGTTCTGTGAGTATCCTGCTGTTTTTTTCCTTCAGTTTCTCTTTGTTGTTATACTCCACACATGAGTGATATCATTTGATATTGTCTTTCTCCGCCTGACCTATTTTTCTGAACATACTACTGTCTAGCTCCATCCACGTCATTGCAAATGATAGGATTTGTTTTCTTCTTATGGCTGCTTACTGCACTTAGTAGACTGGATTTCATTCTTCCTTTTTGTTTGTAGTTTAGCTATGTGATTTCACCATTAATCTCCTGGTTATGAGCAACAACTTTGTGTCAATCGATATGTATCTGTATCTATCTATCGCTCTGTCTGTCTGTATATCTATCTATCTTTCTATATATCCTTCTTTCTATCTCTCTATCCTCTCTATTTATCTATCAATCTATCTAGCTTCCTGTCTTCTATCATGTGTATAATCTATCGATCATCTGTCATCTATCTCTCTGTCTATCTATGAAACAATCTTCTTTCTGTCTGTCCATCTATCCTTATGTACACAACAGTTAACTACATCAACTATGTCACTTCCCTACATTATGCTTTCGAAAACATTGTAAGGTCACTAGGCCGTAGGGAGAGCACTGGGCTCACTGAGACAATTGCAGATCGAATCAGCCACGTGTGCTTACAAAACCAGTAAATGGTGGTGCAGGTTCCTGAACCCGTATCTCTGTCCTCTGTCCTCTTAAACCTCCTTCTCGCTTGCTAACTGTATTTAGCCACATTCATTGACTAAGTACTCACTGAAGACCCCAATTATACTTCCTCTGGGCCTGTTGTAGACAGAAAAGTATACTTGGTGCTTTACTCACCACCATGTTTGAGGGACATTGGCATGTTCACCACTGATAGGAGGAGGGACAAGTAAAAAGGAACACCTATTTCTAGACAGGAGCATTTGGGAGCAAAGTGTGTGTTGTGGAGAGACGTGTTTGGTTGAGTGTCCAAACTTCCCTCTTTATGTGGTTATTACTTCTTTACAATCGTGGATGTCATAAAACCCAGTGATTTCAAAAGCCCAGACGCATATTATTACAGCAATTCATTTGTTGATGTGAGAAAAATGAGAAGGACATTGCAGTACCACTAAATCTATACCTGGGCACTGCTGATACCAAACAAAAGGAATTCACGGTGGCTAGGTAGGACTATTTTCTAGTGACTGTCTCTGGGATCTCAAACAAAATCCATTTGTCTCTTTGTTTCAAAGATTCACTTGTATAGGGTACCTGTCCCCGCCCCTTCAGCTTGTAGTTTGTCTCAGTCCTTGGATCACAAGTGAGTCTCCAGTAAGGGAGCACATAGGTGATCTTGAGTTTTCATCAGTTCTTCTAAAACTGTGTCTTTTGTTTGGAGCAGTGAAAGCCTGTAGTTTTATTCCGATATTTGATAGCTAGGCTCTTACTGCACTTTGAAATTTTTTTTTGTTCTCATTAATATACAATCACAGGCAGAACAATATGTTAACTAGTCTAACCCCTTCACCAAGTCCTCGCCAAATGCCAGTTTCAGTCGCTGTCCGTCAGCGTGTCGTAAGATGCTCTAGAATCACTACTTGTCTTCTCTGTGTTGTATAGCCCTCCCAATGACCCTTCACCCTACACATTATTCATGCTAATCCTAATGCCCCCATTCTTTTTCCCCGCCCTTATCAATCCCTTCCCACAAACACTACCCAGTCCCTTTCTTTTTTTTAACTCTTAGTCCACTCTCGGGTACTGTGTATATGCTGCTGTTTCTTCCTTCAGTTTTTCTTTGTTATCGTACTCCACACATGAGTTAAATCATTTGGTACATGTATTTCTCCGACTGGCCTATTTGACTGAGCATAATACCCTCTAGCTCCATCCAAGTTATTGCCAATGATAGGATTTATTTTCTTCTTATGGCTGCTTACTGCACTTTTTAAACTGGATTTTATTCTTCTTTTTCTTTTGTAGTTTGCTATGTGCTTCAACCATTGCTCTCATGGTTATGAGCAATAGCTTTGTGTTAATCGATATGAACCTATATCTATCTATCTGTCTGTCTATCAATCAATCAATCATCTTTCTGTCTTCCCATCTGTCCATGTGTACAGAACAGGTAACCACATATCCTATGTCACTTTCCTACATTATGCTTCCAAAAATCCTGCAAGCTAACTAGGCTGTAGGGAGAGCACTGGGTTCACCGAGACCCTTGCAGGTCGTGTCGGCCGAGTGTACCTACAAATCCAGGAAATGGTTGTGCAGGGACTTGAACCCGTGTCTCTATCCTCTGTCCTCTTTCATCTCCTTCTCACTTCCTGTCTGTATATAGCCACATTCATTCACTAAGTGCTCCCTGAAGACCACAAGTATCCTTCCTCTGGGCCTGTGGACGACAGAAACGTAAAATTGTGGCTTTGCTCACCACCATGTTTGAAGGACATCTATGTGAACACCACTGATAGGATGGAGGGTCAAATAAAAAGGAACACCAATTTCTAGACAGGAGCAGTTGGGAGCTAAGAGTGTATTGTGGAGTGACATGTTTATTTGAGTGTCCAAACTTCCCTCTTTAGGTGGTTATTACTTCACATTCGTGAAGATCATAAAACCCACAGATTTCAAAGGCCCAGATTCTTATTATTTCAGCAACCCAGTTGTTGAGGTGAGAGAAAATGAGAAGGACGTTGCTCCACCACTAAATCTATGGCTGGGCCTTGCTGAAAACAAACAAAAAGAGTTCACGGTGGCCAGATAGTGCTATTTTCTACTGACTGTCTCTGGGGTCTCAAACAGAATCCATTTGTTTGATTGTTTGTTTTTCAGTTTCACTCGTGTAGGGTACTTGTCCCCACACCTTCAGCTTGTAGTTTGTCTTTGTCCTTGGATCTCAAGTGAGTCTCCTGTAAGGAAGCACGTTGGTTTCTTGAGTTTTCATCCGTTCTTTTAACCCTGTGTCTTTTGTTTGCAGCACTCAGAGCCTGACCTTTTATTCTGATGATTCAGTGCTGTGCCCTTATTGCACTTAAAAATTTTTTTTTGTTATCATTAATCTACAATCACGTGAAGAACATTATGTTTAGTATGCTCCCCCTTATCCAAGTCCACCAGCAAAAACCTCTTAAAGTCGCTGTCCATCAGCATAGTTGGATGCTTTAAACCCCTTCAGCATGTACCCCTTCAAAGACACCGATACAGTCGCTGTCAATCATGGAGTAGTAAGATGCTATATAACCTCTACTAGTCTTCTCTGTGTTGTACAGCTCTCCCCATGTCCCGTGCGACCCCACGCAATATACATGGTAATCCTAATGCCCCCAATCTTTCTCCCCACACTTATCCCTCCCTTCAGAACCACCCTGTGCAGTCCTTTTCCCTTTGGCAACTTTTAGTCAACTCTCGGGTTCTGTGAGTATCCTGCTGTTTTTTTCCTTCAGTTTCTCTTTGTTGTTATACTCCACATATGAGTGATATCATTTGATATTGTCTTTCTCCGCCTGACCTATTTTTCTGAACATACTACTGTCTAGCTCCATCCACGTCATTGCAAATGATAGGATTTGTTTTCTTCTTATGGCTGCTTACTGCACTTAGTAGACTGGATTTCATTCTTCCTTTTTGTTTGTAGTTTAGCTATGTGATTTCACCATTAATCTCCTGGTTATGAGCAACAACTTTGTGTCAATCGATATGTATCTGTATCTATCTATCGCTCTGTCTGTCTGTATATCTATCTATCTTTCTATATATCCTTCTTTCTATCTCTCTATCCTCTCTATTTATCTATCAATCTATCTAGCTTCCTGTCTTCTATCATGTGTATAATCTATCGATCATCTGTCATCTATCTCTCTGTCTATCTATGAAACAATCTTCTTTCTGTCTGTCCATCTATCCTTATGTACACAACAGTTAACTACATCAACTATGTCACTTCCCTACATTATGCTTTCGAAAACATTGTAAGGTCACTAGGCCGTAGGGAGAGCACTGGGCTCACTGAGACAATTGCAGATCGAATCAGCCACGTGTGCTTACAAAACCAGTAAATGGTGGTGCAGGTTCCTGAACCCGTATCTCTGTCCTCTGTCCTCTTAAACCTCCTTCTCGCTTGCTAACTGTATTTAGCCACATTCATTGACTAAGTCCTCACTGAAGACCCCAATTATACTTCCTCTGGGCCTGTTGTAGACAGAAAAGTATACTTGGTGCTTTACTCACCACCATGTTTGAGGGACATTGGCATGTTCACCACTGATAGGAGGAGGGACAAGTAAAAAGGAACACCTATTTCTAGACAGGAGCATTTGGGAGCAAAGTGTGTGTTGTGGAGAGACGTGTTTGGTTGAGTGTCCAAACTTCCCTCTTTATGTGGTTATTACTTCTTTACAATCGTGGATGTCATAAAACCCAGTGATTTCAAAAGCCCAGACGCATATTATTACAGCAATTCATTTGTTGATGTGAGAAAAATGAGAAGGACATTGCAGTACCACTAAATCTATACCTGGGCACTGCTGATACCAAACAAAAGGAATTCACGGTGGCTAGGTAGGACTATTTTCTAGTGACTGTCTCTGGGATCTCAAACAAAATCCATTTGTCTCTTTGTTTCAAAGATTCACTTGTATAGGGTACCTGTCCCCGCCCCTTCAGCTTGTAGTTTGTCTCAGTCCTTGGATCACAAGTGAGTCTCCAGTAAGGGAGCACATAGGTGATCTTGAGTTTTCATCAGTTCTTCTAAAACTGTGTCTTTTGTTTGGAGCAGTGAAAGCCTGTACTTTTATTCTGATATTTGATAGCTAGGCTCTTACTGCACTTTGAAATTTTTTTTGTTCTCATTAATATACAATCACATGCAGAACAATATGTTAACTAGTCTAACCCCTTCACCAAGTCCTCGCCAAATGCCAGTTTCAGTCGCTGTCCGTCAGCGTGTCGTAAGATGCTCTATAATCACTACTTGTCTTCTCTGTGTTGTATAGCCCTACCAAAGACCCTACACCCTACACATTATTCATGCTAATCCTAATGCCCCCATTCTTTTTCCCCGCCCTTATCAATCCCTTCCCACAAACACTACCCAGTCCCTTTCTCTTTGGTAACTCTTAGTCCACTCTCGGGTACTGTGTATATGCTGCTGTTTCTTCCTACAGTTTTTCTTTGTTATCGTACTCCACACATGAGTTAAATCATTTGGTACATGTATTTCTCCGACTGGCCTATTTGACTGAGCATAATACCCTCTAGCTCCATCCAAGTTATTGCCAATGATAGGATTTGTTTTCTTCTTATGGCTGCTTACTGCACTTTTTAAACTGGATTTTATTCTTCTTTTTCGTTTGTAGTTTGCTATGTGCTTCAACCATTGCTCTCATGGTTATGAGCAATAGCATTGTGTTAATCGATATGAACCTATATCTATCTATCTGTCTGTCTATCTGTCAATCAATCAATCAATCAATCATCTTTCTGTCTGCCCATCTGTCCTTGTGTACAGAACTGGTAAACACATATCCTATGTCACTTTCCTACATTATGCTTCCAAAAATCCTGCTAGGTAACTAGGCTTTAGGGAGAGCACTCTGTTCACCGAGACACTTGAAGGTCGTGTCGGCCGAGTTTACCTACAAAACCAGGAAATGGTTTTGCAGGGACTTGAACCCGTGTCTCTATCCTCTGTCCTCTTTCATCTCTTTCTCACTTCCTGTCTGTATATAGCCACATTCATTCACTAAGTGCTCCCTGAAGACCACAAGTATCCTTCCTCTGGGCCTGTGGACGACAGAAACGTAAAATTGTTGCTTTGCTCACCACCATGTTTGAAGGACATCTATGTGAACACCACTGATAGGATGGAGGGTCAAATAAAAAGGAACACCAATTTCTAGACAGGAGCAGTTGGGAGCTAAGAGTGTATTGTGGAGTGACATATTTATTTGAGTGTCCAAACTTCCCTCTTTAGGTGGTTATTACTTCACATTCGTGAAGATCATAAAACCCACAGATTTCAAAGGCCCAGATTCTTATTATTTCAGCAACCCAGTTGTTGAGGTGAGAGATAATGAGAAGGACGTTGCTCCACCACTAAATCTATGGCTGGGCCTTTCTGAAAACAAACAAAAAGAATTCACGGTGGCCAGATAGTGCTATTTTCTACTGACTGTCTCTGGGGGCTCTAACAGTATCCATTTGTTTGATTGTTTGTTTTTCAGTTTCACTCGTGTAGGGTACTTGTCCCCACACCTTCAGCTTGTAGTTTGTCTTTGTCCTTGGATCTCAAGTGAGTCTCCTGTAAGGAAGCACGTAGGTTTCTTGAGTTTTCATCCGTTCTTTTAACCCTGTGTCTTTTGTTTGCAGCACTCAGAGCCTGACCTTTTATTCTGATGATTCAGTGCTGTGCCCTTATTGCACTTAAAAATTTTTTTTTGTTATCATTAATCTACAATCACGTGTAGAACATTATGTTTAGTATGCTCCCCCTTATCCAAGTCCACCAGCAAAAACCTCTTAAAGTCGCTGTCCATCAGCATAGTTGGATGCTTTAAACCCCTTCAGCATGTACCCCTTCAAAGACACCGGTACAGTCGCTGTCAATCATGGAGTAGTAAGATGCTATATAACCTCTACTGGTCTTCTTTGTGTTATACAGCACTCCCCATGTCCCGCGGGACCCCACGCAATATACATGGTAATCCTAATGTCCCCATTCTTTCTCCCCGCACTTATCCCTCCATTCAGAACCACTCTGCCCAGTCCTTTTCCCTTTGGCAACTTTTAGTCAACTCTCGGGTTCTGTGAGTATCCTGCTGTTTTTTCCTTCAGTTTCTCTTTGTTGTTATACTCCACACATGAATGATATCATTTGATATTGTCTTTCTCCACCTGACCTATTTTTCTGAACATACTACTGTCTAGCTCCATCCATGTCATTGCAAATGGTAGGATTTGTTTTCTTCTTATGGCTGCTTACTGCACTTTGTAAACTGGATGTCATTCTTCCTTTTTGTTTGTAGTTTAGCTATGTGATTTCACCATTCATCTCCTGGTTATGAGCAACAGCTTTGTGTCAATCAATATGTATCTGTATCTATCTATCTCTCTGTCTGTATATCTATCTTTCTATATATCCTTCTTCCTATCTCTCTATCCTCTCTATTTATCTATCCATCTATCTAGCTTCCTGTCTTCTATCTATCATGTGTATCATCTATATATCATCATTCATCTATCTATCTGTCTATCTATGAAACAATATTCTTTCTGTCTGTCCATCTATCCTTATGTACAGAACAGTTAACTACATCACCTATGTCACTTCCCTACATTTTGCTTCCAAAAACTTTGCAAGGTCACTAGGCCGTAGGGAGAGCACTGGTCTCACTGAGACAATTGCATATCGAATCAGCCGCGTGTGCTTACAAAACCAGTAAATGGTGGTGCAGGGATTTGTAACCGTATCCCTTTCCTCTGTCCTCTTAAACCTCCTTCTCGCTTGCTAACTGTATTTAGCCACATTCATTGACTAAGTCCTCACTGAAGACCCCAATTATACTTCCTCTGGGCCTGTTGTAGACAGAAAAGTAAACTTGGTGCTTTACTCACCACCATGTTTGAGGGACATTGGCATGTTCACCACTGATAGGAGGAGGGACTAATAAAAAGGAACACCTATTTCTAGACAGGAGCATTTGGGAGCAAAGCGTGTGTTGTTTAGAGATGTGTTTGGTTGAGTGTCCAAACTTCCCTCTTTATGTGGTTATTACTTCTTTACAATCGTGGATATCATAAAACCCAGTGATTTCAAAAGCCCAGACGCATATTATTGCAGCAATTCATTTGTTGATGTGAGAAAAATGAGAAGGACATTGCAGTACCACTAAATCTATACCTGGGCACTGCTGATACCAAACAAAAGGAATTCACGGTGGCTAGGTAGGACTATTTTCTAGTGACGGTCTCTGGGATCTCAAACAGAATCCATTTGTTTCTTTGTTTCAAAAATTCACTTGTATAGGGTACCTGTCCCCGCCCCTTCAGCTTGTAGTTTGTCTGTGTCCTTGGATCACAAGTGAGTCTCCTGTAAGGGAGCACTTATGTGATCTTGAGTTTTCATCAGTTCTTCTAACCCTGTGTCTTTTGATTGGAGCAGTGAAAGCCTGTACTTTTATTCTGACATTTGATAGCTAGGCTCTTACTGCACTTTGAAATTTTTTTTGTTCTCATTAATATACAATCACATGCAGAACAATATGTTAACTAGTCTAACCCCTTCACCAAGTCCTCGCCAAATCCCAGTTTCAGTCGCTGTCCGTCAGCGTGTCGTAAGATGCTCTATAATCACTACTTGTCTTCTCTGTGTTGTATAGCCCTCCCAATGACCCTTCACCCTACACATTATTCATGCTAATCCTAATGCCCCCATTCTTTTTCCCCGCCCTTATCAATCCCTTCCCACAAACACTACCCAGTCCCTTTCTCTTTGGTAACTGTTAGTCCACTCTCGGGTACTTTGTATATGCTGCTGTTTCTTCATTCAGTTTTTCTTTGTTATCTTACTCCACACATGAGTTAAATCATTTGGTACATGTATTTCTCCGACTGGACTATTTGACTGAGCATAATACCCTATAGCTCCATCGAAGTTACTGCCAATGATAGGATTTGTTTTCTTCTTATGGCAGCTTACTGCACTTTTTAAACTGGATTTTATTCTTCTTATCCGTTTGTAGTTTGCTATGTGCTTCAACCATTGCTCTCCTGGTTATGAGCAGTAGCTTTGTGTTAATCGATATGTACCTATATCTATCTGTCTGTCTATTTATTTATCAATCAATCAATCATCTTTTTGTCTGCCCATCTTTCCTTGTGTACAGAACAGTTAACCATATATCTTATATCATTTTCGTACTCTATGCTTCCAAAAAATCCTGCAAAGTATCTAGGCTGTAGAGAGACCACTGGGTTCACTGAGACACTTGCATGTCGTGTCGGCCGAGTGTACCTACAAAACCAGGAAATGGTTGTGCAGGGACTTGAACCCGTGTCTCTATCCTCTGTCCTCTTTCATCTCCTTCTCACTTCCTGTCTGTATATAGCCACATTCATTCACTAAGTGCTCCCTGAAGACCACAAGTATCCTTCCTCTGGGCCTGTGGACGACAGAAACGTAAAATTGTTGCTTTGCTCACCACCATGTTTGAAGGACATCTATGTGAACACCACTGATAGGATGGAGGGTCAAATAAAAAGGAACACCAATTTCTAGACAGGAGCAGTTGGGAGCTAAGAGTGTATTGTGGAGTGACATATTTATTTGAGTGTCCAAACTTCCCTCTTTAGGTAGTGTTTAGATCTTCATATTCGTGAACATCATAAAACCCACTGATTTCAAAGGCCCAGATGCTTATTATTACAGCAACTCAGTTGTTGAGGTGAGAGAAAATGAGAAGTATGTTGCTGCACCACTAAATCAATGGCTGGGAACGGCTGAAACCAAACAAAAAGAATTCACGGTGCCCAGATAGGGCTATTTTCTTTTGACTGCCCCAGGGGACACAAACAGAATCCATTTGTTTGATTGTTTGTTTTTCAGTTTCACTCGTGAAGCGTACTTATCCACATACCTTCGGCTTGTAGTTTGTCTTTGTCCTTGGATCTCAATTGAGTCTCCTGTAAGTAAGCACGTAGGTATCTTGAGTTTTCATCCCTTCTTTTAACCCTGTGTCTTTTGTTTGCTGCACTCAGTGCCTGACCTTTTATTCTGATAATTCAGAGCTGTGCACTTATTGCACTTAAAGAATTATTTTTACCATTAAGCTAAAATCACTTGAAGAACATTATGTTTACTATGCTCACCCCTTCACCAAGTACCCTGAAAAACCTCTTCAGTCGCTGTCGATCTGCGTAGTTGGATGCTGTAGACCCCTTCACCATGTCCCTCCCAACAGACCCCGTTACATTCGCTGTCCATCAGTGAGTAGTAAGATGCTATATGATCTCTAATAGCCTTCTCTGTGTTGTACAGCACTCCCCATGCCCCCAAGACACCAAACATTGTACACGCTAAAACTAATGCCCCCATACTTTCTCCTCACACTTATCCCTCCCTTCAGACCCACGCTGCCCATTCCTTTTCCCTTTGGTAACTTTTTGTCAGCTGCAGGGGATATCCGAGGCCCCATGCAGGGAGCACCCTGGCGGGCCTGCGGGGTCCGTGGTATTTACATGCCCAGTAGTATGCCTTTTTGCCTGTGCACCGATGTTACCTCGGTGGCCCTGCTTGGTGGCCCATCTTCAGAGAGTATGGGTGTAGTCACTTGTTAAGGGAACTGCCTTTTGGTGATACGCGGGGTTCTTCTGGTCCAGTGGCCCATGGACTTGCTGAGGTGGCAGCCCAGCTAGCTTGTGGGGAAACTGCTCCCCTCTGCTGTCAAGGTCGAGGTGGAATTTCAGTGCATTTACGCATTTAGATGTGAGTGAGGTCTATCTGAATTGGAATAGTAGCGTTGAGAGCTATGTTTCCAGGCCCCTCAACTTGTAGTTCATCTTCGTCCTTGGATCTCATGTTAGTCTCCTGTAAGGGAGCACGTAGGTGGTCTTGAGTTTTCATCCCTTCTTTTAACCCTGTGTCTTTTCATTGGAGTCCTGAAGAGCCTGTCCTTTTATTCTGAGAATTGAGAGCTATGTCCTTGTTGCACTTTAAAAATTTTTTTTGTTTTCATTAATCCACAATCACGCAAAGAACATTATGTTCACCAAGTACACCACGTCCCCCCAAAAAACCCCATTACAGTAGCTGTCCATCAGCATAGTTGGATGCTGTAGAACACTTCACCATGTCCCCCCCACACCCCGTTACAGTCGCTTTCCATCAGCGTGTAGTAAGATGCTATAGAATCATACTGGTCTTCTCTGTGTTGTACAGCCCTCCCCATGCTCCCCCCACCCACATATTATACATGCTGATCCTAATGCCCCCTTTCTTTAACCCTACATTTATCAAACCCTTCCTACCCACCCTGCCTAGTCCCTTTCCCTTTGTTAGCTGTTAATCCACTCTTGGGTTCTGTGAGTCTGCTGCTGTTTTTTTCCTTCAGTTTTTCTTTGTTCTTATACTCAACACATGAGTGAAATCATTTGGTACTTGTCTTTCTCCGCATGGCCTTTTTCACTGAGCATAATATCCTCTAGCTCCATCCACGTTGTTCAAATGGTAGGATTTTTTTCTTCTTACGGCTGCTTACTGTACTATTTAAACAAGATTTCTGTCTTCTCTTTTGTCTGTAGTTTCGCTATGTGCTTTCACCATTGCTCTCCTCGTTATTAGCAATAAATTTACGTTAATCAATATGTACCTATATCTATCTATCCATCTGTCTGTCTATCAATCTATCTATCTATCTATCTATCTATCTATCTATCTATCTATCTATCTATCTAACTATCTATCTTCCTATCATCTATCTATGATGTCTATCATCAATCTATGTACCTAACTATCTATCTTTCATCTGTCGTCTGTCTACCTGTCTATCTATGAATCAATCATCTTTTTGTCTGCCCATCTATCCTTATGTACAGAACAGTTAACAACATCCCCCGTGTCACTTCCCTACATTATGCTTCAAAAAATCTTTCAAGGTAAAGATTCTGTAGGAAGAGCACTCGGTTCACCGAGATACTTGCAGGTTGAGTCAGCCACGTGTACCTACAAAACCAGTAAATGGTTGTGCAGGGACTTGAACCTGTGTCTGTATCCTCTATTATCTTCTTCTCAATGGCTGAATCTATTTAGCCACATTCATTGACTAATTGCTCCGTGAAGACCACAAGTATTGTTCCTCTGGGCCTGTTGTGCACAGAAAGAAAACTTGGTGCTTTGCTCACCACCATGTTTGAGGGACATCGGCGTGATCACCGCTGATAGGATGGAACGACAAATGTAAAGGAACACCAGTTGCTAGACAGGAGCAGTTGCTAGCAAAGAGTGTGTTGTGGAGTGACGTGTTTATTTCAGTGTCCAAACTTCCCTCTTTATATAGTTATTACTTCTTTACATTCATGAACTTCATAAAACCCACTGATCTCAAAGGTCCAGACGTATACTTTTACAGCAATTCAATTGTTGAGTTGAGAGAAAATGAGAAAGACGTTGCTGTACCACTAAATCTATGGCTGGGCAATGCTGAAACCAAACAAAAAGAATTCACGTTGGCCAGATAGGGCTTTTTTCTACTGACTGTCTCTGTGGACTTAAACAGAATCCATTCTAGGATTGTTTGTTTTTCAGTTTCACTGTGTTGGGTACCTGTACACACCCCTTCGGCTTTTAGATTGTCTGTGTCCTGGATCTCAAGAGAGTCTCCTGTAAGTAAGGGAGCACGAAGGCTGTCTTGAGTTTTCATCCCTTCTTTTAACCCTGTGTCATTTGTTTGGAGCACTCAAAGCCTGTCCTTTTATTCTGATGATTCAGAGCTGTGCCCTTATTGCACTTAAAAAATTGTTTTTGTTATCATTAATCTACAATCACGTGAAGAACATTATGTTTACTACACTCCCCCCTTCACCAAGTTCCTCCCAAAAACCTCTTACAGTTGCTGTCAGTTAGCAGAGATGGATGCTGTAGACCCGTTCACGATGTACCCCCCAACACACCCCATTACAGTCGCTGTCCTTCAGCGTGTAGTAAGATGCTGCAGAATATCTACTTGTCTTCTCTGTGTTGTACAGCACTCGCCATGCGACCCTGCCCTCACGCATTATACATGCTTATCCTAATGTCCCTTTTCTTTCTCCCCACCTTTATCCCTCCCTTCCCAACCACCCTTCTCAGTCCTTTTCCCTTTGGTAACTGTTACTCCATATTCGGGTTCTGTGAGTCTGTTGCTGTTTTGTTTTTTCAGTGTTTCTTTGTTGTTATACTCCACCCATGAGTGAAATCATTTGGTACTTGTCTTTCTCCGCCTGGAATATTTCACTGAGCATACTACCGTCTCGCTCCATCCACGTCATTGCAAATGGTAGCATTTGTTTTCTTCTTATGGCTGCAAACGGCAGTTTTTAAACTGGACTTCATTCTTCCTTTTAGGTTGTAGTTTCGCTATGTGCTTTCACCATTGATCTCCTTTTTATGAGCAGTAGCTTTGTGTTATTTAATATGTATCTGTATGTATCTTTCTATCTATCTATCTTTCTGTCCTTCTATCTTTCTATATATCTATCTATCTTTCTATCTATCTATCTATCTATCGTCTATCTGTCTATCAATCTATGTTCCTATCTATCTATCATGTCTATCGTCGGTCTATCTGTCATCTGTCATCTATCTATCTATCTATGAATCAATCATCTTTTTGTCTGGCCATCTATCCTTATGTACAGGACAGTTAACAACATCGTCTATGTCAGATAACTACATTAAGCTTCCAAAAATATTGCAAAGTAACTAGTCCTTAGGGAGAGCACTGGGTTCACTGAGACGCTTCCAGGTCGAGTCAGCCGCTTGTGCTTACAAATCCAGTAATTTATGGTGGTGCAGGGACTTGCACCCATCTCTCTGTCCTCTGTCCTCTTTTACCTCCTTCTCGGTTGCTGACTGTATTCAGCCACATTCGTTGACTAAGTGCTTCAAGAAGACCAGAACTATCCTTCCTCTGGGCCTGTTTAGACAGAAAAGTATACTTGGTGCTTTGCTCACCACCAACTTTGAGGGACAATGGCATGATCACCGCTGATAGGAGGAGGGACAAATAAAAAGAACACCTATTTCTAGGCAGCAGCATTTTGGAGCAAAGAGAGTGTTGTGGAGTTACGTGTTTGTTTGAGTGTCCAAACTATCCTCTTTAGGTGGTTATTACTACTTTACTTTCAAGAACATCATAAAATCCACTGATTTCAAAAGCCCAGACACATATTATTACAGCAATTCAGTTTTTGTGGTGAGAAAAATTGAGAAGGACGTTGCTGTACCACTAAATCTATGGCTGGGCACTGCTGAATCCAAACAAAAAGAATTCACAGTGTCTAGATAGGGCTATTTTCTACTGACTGTCTCTGGGGACTCAAACAAAATCCATTTGTTGGTTTGTTTGCTTTTCAGTTACACTTGTGTAGGGTTGCTGTCCCCACCCCTTAGGATTGTAGTTTGTCTGTGTCTTTGGATCTCAAGTGAGTCTCCTATAGGGGAGCACTTAGGTGATCTTGAGTTTTCATCCCTTCTTTTAACCCTGTGTCTTTTGTTTGTAGCTCGCAAAGCCTGTTTTATTGCTGTGCCCATATTGCACTTAAAAACATTTTTTTTATCATTAATCTGCAATCACGTGAAGAACATCATATTTACTAGGCTCCCACCTTCACCAAGTCCCCACCAAAACCTCTTACAGTCGTTGTCATAAGCATTGTTGTATGCTGTAGACTGCTTCACCATGTCCCCCCACAAACACCCCATTACAGTCGCTGTCCATCAGCCTGTAGTAAATGCTGTCGGTTTTCTACTTGTCTTCTCTGTGTTGTACATCCCTCCCATTGCCCCCCCGAGCCCACGCATTATACATGTTAATCCTAATGTCCCCTTTCTTCTCCCTGCCCTTATCCCTCCCTTCCCACACACCCTGCCCATTCCCTTTCCCTTTGGTAACTGTTATTGAACTCTCGGGTTCTGTGAGTCTGCTGCTGTTTATTTCCTCCTGTTTTTCTTTGTTTTCATACTCCACACATGAGTGAAATCATTGGCTACTTGTCTTTCTAAACCTGGTATATATCACTGAGCATGCTACCGTCTAGCTACATTCACATCCTTGCAAATGGTAGGATTTGTTTTCTTCTTATGGCTGCTTACTGCACTTTTTAAACTGGGCTTCATTCTTCCTTTTTGTTTGTAGTTTCCCTATGTGCTTTCACCATTGTTCTGTTGGTTATGAGCAATAGCTTTGTGTTAATCGTTATGTATCTGAATCTGTGTAACTGTCTATCTATCAATCTATCTATCTATATATCCTTCTATCTTTCTATCTATGTATCTCTCTATCTATCTTCCTATCATCTATGTATCGTGTCTATCATCTATCTATAATCTCTCATCTATCTATGTATCTATGAATCAATCATCTTTGTGTCTTCCCATCTATCCTTATGTACAGAACAGTTAACAACATCGCCTATGTCACTTCCCTACATTATGCTTCCAAAAATCTTGCCAAGTAACTAGGACGTATGGAGAGCACTGGGTACACTGAGACAATTGCAGGTCGAGTCTGCCGCGTGTGCTTACAAAACCAGTAAATGGTTGTCCAGGGACTTGAACCCATATCTCTGTCCTCTGTCCTCTTTTACCTCCTTCTCGCCTGCTGACTCTAACTTGCCACAATAATTGACTAAGTCTTCCCTGAAGACCACAAGTATCCATTCTCTGGGCCTGTTATAGTCAGAAAAGTATACTTGGTGCTTTGCTCATCACCAAGTATGAAGGACATCGGCGTGATCAACTCTGATAGGAGGAGGGACAAATAAAAATGAACACCTATTTCTAGACAGGAGCAGTTTTGAACAAAGAGTGTGTTGTGGAGTGACGTGTTTATTTGAGTGTCCAACCTTCACTCTTAAGTGGTTATTTCTTTTTTACATTCATGAACATCATAAAACGCACTGATTTCAAAAGCCCAGACGCATTTTATTACAGCAATTCTGTTATTGAGGTGAGAAAAATTGAGAAGGACTTTTCTGTACAAAGGAATCTATTTCTGGGCACTGCTGAAACCAAACAAAAAAAAATTCATGGTGGCCAGCTAGGGCTATTTTCTACTGACTGTCTCTGGGGACTCAAACAGAATCCATTTGTTTGTTTGTTTGTTTCTCAGTTTCACTTTTTTTGGGTACCTGTCACCGCCCCTTCAGCTTTTAATTTGTCCGTGTCCTGGGATCTCAAGTGAGTCTCCTGTAAGGGAGCACATACATGATCTTGAGTGAATGATAGCTTAGTTTAGTAAGATGCTTTCCTATCTACCTACCTATCTATCTCTTTACCTATCTATGTAATCTTTCTATCTATCTGTCATCTATCTATGTATGGTCTGTCATCTATCTACTATCATCTGTGTATCTATCTAATTGATCTATCATCTATATGTATGTATATCAGTCGAATCTATGTATCAATCATTTGTCTCTCTCTATATCTGTTTTCTCACTTTTGTCACGTTCTGTCCCTAGGTGCACTTTGATTCCTCTGTGTCCTTCTCAGTGTCAATTCCTTGTGTTTTTTTTGTGAGTTAGCTTTGTGTTTGGGTCTTGGGAGTAGTGGACTTGGGTGGGAACTTCTCCTGCGTAGGTGGCACGAGTCTGCTGGGTGTGGATAGTGTGGTTGGTGGGCTGCGCTCTTGATACTGTGCAGCCCAGTGCCCTCCAGCTGCTCTGCCCCAGGGCCGTTCCTGCTGTGGCGGCTGCATGAGCTGCAGGGGATATCCGAGGCCCCATGCAGGGAGCACCCTGGCGGGCCTGAGGGGTCCGTGGTAGGTACATGCCCAGTAGTATGTCTTTTTGCCTGTGCACTGATGTTACCTCGGTGGCCCTGCTTGGTGGCCCATCTTCAGAGAGTATGTGTGTAGTCACTGGTTAAGGGAACTGCCTTTTGGTGACACGCAGGGTCCTTCTGGGCCAGTGGCCCATGGACTTGCTGAGGTGGCAGCCCTGCTAGCTTGTGGGGAAACTGCTCCCCTCTGCTGTCAAGGTGGAGGTGGAATTTCAGTGCATTTACGTATTTAGATGTGAGTGAGGTCTATCTGAATTGGAATAGTAGCGTTGAGAGCTATGTTTCCAGGCCCCTCAACTTGTAGTTCATCTTCGTCCTTGGATCTCATGTTAGTCTCCTGTAAGGGAGCACGTAGGTGGTCTTGAGTTTTCATCCCTTCTTTTAACCTTGTGTCTTTTCATTGTAGTCCTTAAGAGCCTGTCCTTTTATTCTTAGAATTGAGAGCTATGTCCTTATTGCACTTTAAAAAATTTTTTTGTTATCATTAATCCACAATCACGCAAAGAACATTATGTTAACCAAGTACACCACGTCCCCAACAAAAACCCCATTACAGTAGCTGTCCTTCAGCATAGTTGGATGCTGTAGACCCCTTCACCATGTCCCCCCAACACCCCGTTACAGTCGCTTTCCATCAGCGTGTAGTAAGATGCTGTAGAATCACTACTGGTCTTCTCTGTGTTGTACAGCCCTCCCCATGCTCCCCCCACCCACACATTATACATGCTGATCCTAATTACCCCTTTCTTTTTCCCCACATTTATCAAACCATTCCCACCCACCCTGCCTAGTTCCTTTCCCTTTGGTAGCTGTTAGTCCACTCTTGGGTTCTGTGAGTCTGCTGCTGTTTTTTTCCTTCAGTTTTTCTTTGTTCTTATACTCAACACATGAGTGAAATCATTTGGTACTTGTCTTTCTCCGCATGGCCTTTTTCACTGAACATAATATCCTCTAGATCCATCCACGTTGTTCAAATTGTAGGATTTTTTTCTTCTTACGGCTGCTTACTGAACTTTTTAAACTAGATTTCTGTCTTCTCTTTTGTCTGTAGTTTCGCTATGTGCTTTCACCATTGCTCTCCTCGTTATTAGCAATAAATTTACGTTAATCAATATGTACCTATATCTATCTATACATCTGTCTGTCTGTCTATCTATCTGTCTATCTATCTATCTATCTATCTATCTTCCTATCATCTATCGATGATGTCTATCATCAATCTATGTACCTATCTATCTATCTTTCATCTGTCGTCTCTCTAGCTATCTATCTATGAATCAATCATCTTTTAGTCTGCCCATCTATCCTTATGTACAGAACAGTTAACAACATCGCCTTTGTCACTTCCCTACATTATGCTTCCAAAAATCTTTCAAGGTAACTAGGCTGTAGAAAGAGCACTCGGTTCACTGAGATACTTCCAGGTCGAGTCAGCCACGTGTGCCTACAAATCCAGTAAGTGGTTGTGCAGGGACTTGAACCTGTGTCTGTATCCTCTATTATCTTCTTCTCACTGGCTGACTCTATTTAGCCACATTCATTGACTAAGTGCTCCGTGAAGACCACAGGTATTGTTCCTCTGGGCCTGTTGTCCACAGAAAGAAAACTTGGTGCTTTGCTCACCACCATGTTTGAGGGACATCGGCGTGATCACCGCTGATAGGATGGAACGACAAATGAAAAGGAACACCAGTTGCTAGACAGGAGCAGTTGGGAGCAAAGAGTGTGTTGTGGAGTGACGTGTTTATTTCAGTGTCCAAACTTCCCTCTTTATATAGTTATTCCTTCTTTAAATTCGTGAACTTCATAAAACCCACTGATCTCAAAGGACCAGATGTATACTTTTACAGCAATTCAATTGTTGAGTTGAGAGAAAATGAGAAAGACGTTGCTGTACCACTAAATCTATGGCTGGGCAATGCTGAAACCAAACAAAAAGAATTCACGTTGGCCAGATAGGGCTTTTTTCTACTGACTGTCTCTGTGGACTTAAACAGAATCCATTCTAGGATTGTTTGTTTTTCAGTTTCACTGTGTTGGGTACCTGTACACACCCCTTCGGCTTTTAGATTGTCTGTGTCCTGGATCTCAAGAGAGTCTCCTTTAAGTAAGGGAGCACGAAGGTGGTCTTGAGTTTTCATCCCTTCTTTTAACCCTGTGTCATTTGTTTGGAGCACTCAAAGCCTGTCCTTTTATTCTGATGATTCAGAGCTGTGCCCTTATTGCACTTAAAAAATTGTTTTTGTTATCATTAATCTACAATCACGTGAAGAACATTATGTTTACTACACTCCCCCCTTCACCAAGTTCCTCCCAAAAACCTCTTACAGTTGCTGTCAGTTAGCAGAGATGGATACTGTAGACCCGTTCACGATGTACCCCCCAACACACCCCATTACAGTCGCTGTCCTTCAGCGTGTAGTAAGATGCTGCAGAATATCTACTTGTCTTCTCTGTGTTGTACAGCACTCGCCATGCGACCCTGCCCTCACGCATTATACATGCTTATCCTAATGTCCCTTTTCTTTCTCCCCACCTTTATCCCTCCCTTCCCAACCACCCTTCTCAGTCCTTTTCCCTTTGGTAACTGTTACTCCATATTCGGGTTCTGTGAGTCTGTTGCTGTTTTGTTTTTTCAGTGTTTCTTTGTTTTTATACTCCACCCATGAGTGAAATCATTTGGTACTTGTCTTTCTCCGCCTGGAATATTTCACTGAGCATACTACCATCTCGCTCCATCCACGTCATTGCAAATGGTAGCATTTGTTTTCTTCTTATGGCTGCAAACGGCAGTTTTTAAACTGGACTTCATTCTTCCTTTTAGGTTGTAGTTTCGCTATGTGCTTTCACCATTGATCTCCTTTTTATGAGCAGTAGCTTTGTGTTATTTAATATGTATCTGTATGTATCTTTCTATCTATCTATCTTTCTGTCCTTCTATCTTTCTATCTATCTATCTATCTATCTATCATCTATCTGTCTATCAATCTATGTTCCTATCTATCTATCATGTCTATCGTCGGTCTATCTGTCATCTGTCATCTATCTATCTATCTATGAATCAATCATCTTTTTGTCTGGCCATCTATCCTTATGTACAGGACAGTTAACAACATCGTCTATGTCAGATAACTACATTATGCTTCCAAAAATATTGCAAAGTAACTAGTCCTTAGGGAGAGCACTGGGTTCACTGAGACGCTTCCAGGTCGAGTCAGCCGCTTGTGCTTACAAATCCAGTAATTTATGGTGGTGCAGGGACTTGCACCCATCTCTCTGTCCTCTGTCCTCTTTTACCTCCTTCTCGGTTGCTGACTGTATTCAGCCACATTCGTTGACTAAGTGCTTCAAGAAGACCAGAACTATCCTTCCTCTGGGCCTGTTTAGACAGAAAAGTATACTTGGTGCTTTGCTCACCACCAACTTTGAGGGACAATGGCATGATCACCGCTGATAGGAGGAGGGACAAATAAAAAGAACACCTATTTCTAGGCAGCAGCATTTTGGAGCAAAGAGAGTGTTGTGGAGTTACGTGTTTGTTTGAGTGTCCAAACTATCCTCTTTAGGTGGTTATTACTACTTTACTTTCAAGAACATCATAAAATCCACTGATTTCAAAAGCCCAGACACATATTATTACAGCAATTCAGTTTTTGAGGTGAGAAAAATTGAGAAGGACGTTGCTGTACCACTAAATCTATGGCTGGGCACTGCTGAATCCAAACAAAAAGAATTCACAGTGTCTACGTAGGGCTATTTTCTACTGACTGTCTCTGGGGACTCAAACAAAATCCATTTGTTGGTTTGTTTGCTTTTCAGTTACACTTGTGTAGGGTTGCTGTCCCCACCCCTTAGGATTGTAGTTTGTCTGTGTCTTTGGATCTCAAGTGAGTCTCCTATAGGGGAGCACTTAGGTGATCTTGAGTTTTCATCCCTTCTTTTAACCCTGTGTCTTTTGTTTGGAGCTCGCAAAGCCTGTTTTATTGCTGTGCCCATATTGCACTTAAAAACATTTTTTTTATCATTAATCTGCAATCACGTGAAGAACATCATATTTACTAGGCTCCCACCTTCACCAAGTCCCCACCAAAACCTCTTACAGTCGTTGTCCATAAGCATTGTTGTATGCTGTAGACTGCTTCACCATGTCCCCCCACAAACACCCCATTACAGTCGCTGTCCATCAGCCTGTAGTAAATGCTGTCGGTTTTCTACTTGTCTTCTCTGTGTTGTACATCCCTCCCTTTGCCCCCCCGAGCCCACGCATTATTCATGTTAATCCTAATGTCCCCTTTCTTCTCCCTGCCCTTATCCCTCCCTTCCCACACACCCTGCCCATTCCCTTTCCCTTTGGTAACTGTTATTGAACTCTCGGGTTCTGTGAGTCTGCTGCTGTTTATTTCCTCCTGTTTTTCTTTGATTTTATACTCCACACATGAGTGAAATCATTGGCTACTTGTCTTTCTAAACCTGGTATATATCACTGAGCATGCTACCGTCTAGCTACATTCACATCCTTGCAAATGGTAGGATTTGTTTTCTTCTTATGTCTGCTTACTGCACTTTTTAAACTGGGCTTCATTCTTCCTTTTTGTTTGTAGTTTCCCTATGTGCTTTCACCATTGATCTGTTGGTTATGAGCAATAGCTTTGTGTTAATCGTTATGTATCTGAATCTGTGTAACTGTCTGTCTATCTATCAATCTATCTATCTATATATCCTTCTATCTTTCTATCTATGTATCTCTCTATCTATCTTCCTATCATCTATGTATCGTGTCTATCATCTATCTATAATCTCTCATCTATCTATGTATCTATGAATCAATCATCTTTGTGTCTTCCCATCTATCCTTATGTACAGAACAGTTAACAACATCGCCTATGTCACTTCCCTACATTGTGCTTCCAAAAATCTTGCCAAGTAACTAGGACGTATGGAGAGCACTGGGTACACTGAGACAATTGCAGGTCGAGTCTGCCGCGTGTGCTTACAAAACCAGTAAATGGTTGTCCATGGACTTGAACCCATATCTCTGTCCTCTGTCCTCTTTTACCTCCTTCTCGCCTGCTGACTCTAACTTGCCACAATAATTGACTAAGTCTTCCCTGAAGACCACAAGTATCCATTCTCTGGGCCTGTTATAGTCAGAAAAGTATACTTGGTGCTTTGCTCATCACCAAGTATGAAGGACATCGGCGTGATCAACTCTGATAGGAGGAGGGACAAATAAAAATGAACACCTATTTCTAGACAGGAGCAGTTTTGAACAAAGAGTGTGTTGTGGAGTGACGTGTTTATTTGAGTGTCCAACCTTCACTCTTAAGTGGTTATTTCTTTTTTACATTCATGAACATCATAAAACGCACTGATTTCAAAAGCCCAGACGCATTTTATTAAAAGCAATTCTGTTATTGAGGTGAGAAAAATTGAGAAGGACTTTGCTGTACAAAGGAATCTATTTCTGGGCACTGCTGAAACCAAACAAAAAAAAATTCATGGTGGCCAGCTAGGGCTATTTTCTACTGACTGTCTCTGGGGACTCAAACAGAATCCATTTGTTTGTTTGTTTGTTTCTCAGTTTCACTTTTTTTGGGTACCTGTCACCGCCCCTTCAGCTTTTAATTTGTCCGTGTCCTGGGATCTCAAGTGAGTCTCCTGTAAGGGAGCACATACATGATCTTGAGTGAATGATAGCTTAGTTTAGTAAGATGCTTTCCTATCTACCTACCTATCTATCTCTTTACCTATCTATGTAATCTTTCTATCTATCTGTCATCTATCTATGTATGGTCTGTCATCTATCTACTATCATCTGTGTATCTATCTAATTGATCTATCATCTATATGTATGTATATCAGTCGAATCTATGTATCAATCATTTGTCTCTCTCTATATCTGTTTTCTCACTTTTGTCACGTTCTGTCCCTAGGTGTACTTTGATTCCTCTGTGTCCTTCTCAGTGTCAATTCCTTGTGTTTGTTTTTGTGAGTTAGCTTTGTGTTTGGGTCTTGAGAGGAGTGGCCTTGGGTGGGAACTTCTCCTGCGTAGGTGGCACGAGTCTGCTGGGTGTGGATAGTGTGGTTGGTGGGCTGAGCTCTTGATACTGTGCAGCCCAGTGCCCTCCAGCTGCTCTGCCCCAGGGCCGTTCCTGCTGTGGCGGCTGCATGAGCTGCAGGGGATATCCGAGGCCCCATGCAGGGAGCACCCTGGCGGGCCTGAGGGGTCCGTGGTAGGTACATGCCCAGTAGTATGTCTTTTTGCCTGTGCACTGATGTTACCTCGGTGGCCCTGCTTGGTGGCCCATCTTCAGAGAGTATGTGTGTAGTCACTGGTTAAGGGAACTGCCTTTTGGTGACACGCAGGGTCCTTCTGGTCCAGTGCCCATGGACTTGCTGAGGTGGCAGCCCTGCTAGCTTGTGGGGAAACTGCTCCCCTCTGCTGTCAAGGTGGAGGTGGAATTTCAGTGCATTTACGTATTTAGATGTGAGTGAGGTCTATCTGAATTGGAATAGTAGCGTTGAGAGCTATGTATCCAGGCCCCTCAACTTGTAGTTCATCTTCGTCCTTGGATCTCATGTTAGTCTCCTGTAAGGGAGCACGTAGGTGGTCTTGAGTTTTCATCCCTTCTTTTAACCCTGTGTCTTTTCATTGTAGTCCTTAAGAGCCTGTCCTTTTATTCTTAGAATTGAGAGCTATGTCCTTATTGCACTTTAAAAAATTTTTTTGTTATCATTAATCCACAATCACGCAAAGAACATTATGTTAACCAAGTACACCACGTCCCCAACAAAAACCCCATTACAGTAGCTGTCCATCAGCATAGTTGGATGCTGTAGACCCCTTCACCATGTCCCCCCAACACCCCGTTACAGTCGCTTTCCATCAGCGTGTAGTAAGATGCTGTAGAATCACTACTGGTCTTCTCTGTGTTGTACAGCCCTCCCCATGCTCCCCCCACCCACACATTATACATGCTGATCCTAATGCCCCCTTTCTTTTTCCCCACATTTATCAAACCCTTCCCACTCACCCTGCCTAGTTCCTTTCCCTTTGGTAGCTGTTAGTCCACTCTTGGGTTCTGTGAGTCTGCTGCTGTTTTTTTCCTTCAGTTTTTCTTTGTTGTTATACTCAACACATGAGTGAAATCATTTGGTACTTGTCTTTCTCCGCATGGCCTTTTTCACTGAACATAATATCCTCTAGATCCATCCACGTTGTTCAAATGGTAGGATTTTTTTCTTCTTACGGCTGCTTACTGAACTTTTTAAACTAGATTTCTCTCTTCTCTTTTGTCTGTAGTTTCGCTATGTGCTTTCACCATTGCTCTCCTCGTTATTAGCAATAAATTTACGTTAATCAATATGTACCTATATCTATCTATACATCTGTCTGTCTGTCTATCTGTCTATCTATCTATCTATCTATCTATCTATCTATCTATCTATCTTCCTATCATCTATCGATGATGTCTATCATCAATCTATGTACCTATCTATCTATCTTTCATCTGTCGTCTCTCTAGCTATCTATCTATGAATCAATCATCTTTTTGTCTGCCCATCTATCCTTATGTACAGAACAGTTAACAACATCGCCTTTGTCACTTCCCTACATTATGCTTCCAAAAATCTTTCAAGGTAACTAGGCTGTAGAAAGAGCACTCGGTTCACTGAGATACTTCCAGGTCGAGTCAGCCACGTGTACCTACAAATCCAGTAAGTGGTTGTGCAGGGACTTGAACCTGTGTCTGTATCCTCTATTATCTTCTTCTCACTGGCTGACTCTATTTAGCCACATTCATTGACTAAGTGCTCCGTGAAGACCACAGGTATTGTTCCTCTGGGCCTGTTGTCCACAGAAAGAAAACTTGGTGCTTTGCTCACCACCATGTTTGAGGGACATCGGCGTGATCACCGCTGATAGGATGGAACGACAAATGAAAAGGAACACCAGTTGCTAGACAGGAGCAGTTGGGAGCAAAGAGTGTGTTGTGGAGTGACGTGTTTATTTCAGTGTCCAAACTTCCCTCTTTATATAGTTATTCCTTCTTTAAATTCGTGAACTTCATAAAACCCACTGATCTCAAAGGTCCAGACGTATACTTTTACAGCAATTCAATTGTAGAGTTGAGAGAAAATGAGAAAGACGTTGCTGTACCACTAAATCTATGGCTGGGCAATGCTGAAACCAAACAAAAAGAATTCACGTTGGCCAGATAGGGCTATTTTCTACTGACTGTCTCTGTGGACTCAAACAGAATCCATTCTAGGATTGTTTGTTTTTCAGTTTCACTGTGTTGGGTACCTGTACACACCCCTTCGGCTTTTAGATTGTCTGTGTCCTTGGATCTCAAGAGAGTCTCCTGTAAGTAAGGGAGCACGAAGGTGGTCTTGAGTTTTCATCCCTTCTTTTAACCCTGTGTCATTTGGTTGGAGCACTCAAAGCCTGTCCTTTTGTTCTGATGATTCAGAGATGTGCCCTTATTGCACTTAAAAAATTGTTTTTGTTATCATTAATCTACAATCACGTGTAGAACATTATGTTTCCTAGACTCCCCCCTTCACCAAATCCCTCCCAAAAACCTCTTACAGTTGCTGTCAGTTAGCAGAGATGGATGCTGTAGACCCGTTCACGATGTACCCCCCCACACACCCCATTACAGTCGCTGTCTTTCAGCGTGTAGTAAGATGCTGTAGAATATCTACTTGTCTTCTCTGTGTTGTACAGCACTCGCCATGCGACCCCGCCCTCACGCATTATACATGCTTATCCTAATCTCCCTTTTCTTTCTCCCCACCTTTATCCCTCCCTTCCCAACCAACCTTCTCAGTCCTTTTCCCTTTGGTAACTGTTACTCCACATTCGGGTTCTGTGAGTCTGCTGCTGTTTTGTTTTTTTCAGTGTTTCTTTGTTGTTATACTCCACACATGAGTGAAATCATTTGGTACTTGTCTTTCTCCGCCTGGAATATTTCACTGAGCATACTACCGTCTCGCTCCATCCACGTCATTGCAAATGGTAGCGTTTGTTTTCTTCTTATGGCTGCAAACGGCAGTTTTTAAACTGGACTTCATTCTTCCTTTTAGTTTGTAGTTTCGCTATGTGCTTTCACCATTGATCTCCTTTTTATGAGCAGTAGCTTTGTTTTATTTAATATGTATCTGTATGTATCTTTCTATCTATCTATCTGTCTATCTATCTATCTGTCTATCCTTCTATCTTTCAATTTATCTATCTATCTTTCTATCTATCTTTCTATCTATCATCTGTCTATCAATCTATCTTCCTATCTACCTATCATGTCTATCGTCTGTCTATCTGTCATCTGTCATCTATCTATCTATCTATGAATCAATCATCTTTTTGTCTGGCCATCTATCCTTATGTACAGGACAGTTAACCACATCATCTATGTCAGTTCCCTACATTATGCTTCCAAAAATATTGCAAAGTAACTAGTCCTTAGGGAGAGCACTGGGTTCACTGAGACGCTTCCAGGTCGAGTCAGCCGCTTGTGCTTACAAATCCAGTAATTTATGGTGGTGCAGGGACTTGCACCCATCTCTCTGTCCTCTGTCCTCTTTTACCTCCTTCTCGCTTGCTGACTGTATTCAGCCACTTTCGTTGACTAAGTGCTTCCAGAAGACCACAACTCTCCTTCCTCTGGGCCTGTTTAGACAGAAAAGTATACTTGGTGCTTTGCTCACCACCAACTTTGAGGGACAATGGCATGATCACCGCTGATAGGAGGAGGGACAAATAAAAAGAACACCTATTTCTAGGCAGCAGCATTTTGGAGCAAAGAGAGTGTTGTGGAGTTACGTGTTTGTTTGAGTGTCCAAACTATCCTCTTTAGGTGGTTATTACTACTTTACTTTCAAGAACATCATAAAATCCACTGATTTCAAAAGCCCAGACACATATTATTACAGCAATTCAGTTGTTGAGGTGAGAAAAAATGAGAAGGACGTTGCTGTACCACTAAATCTATGGCTGGGCACTGCTGAAACCAAACAAAAAGAATTCACGGTGTCTAGATAGGGCTATTTTCTACTGACTGTCTCTGGGGACTCAAACAAAATCCATTTGTTGGTTTGTTTGCTTTTCAGTTACACTTGTGTAGGGTTGCTGTCCCCACCATTTCGGATTGTAGTTTGTCTGTGTCTTTGGATCTCAAGTGAGTCTCCTATAGGGGAGCACTTAGGTGATCTTGAGTTTTCATCCCTTCTTTTAACCCTGTGTCTTTTGTTTGGAGCTCGCAAAGCCTGTTTTATTGCTGTGCCCATATTGCACTTAAAAAAATTTTTTTTTATCATTAATCTGCAATCACGTGAAGTACGTCATATTTACTAGGCTCCCACCTTCACCAAGTCCCCACCAAAACCTCTTACAGTCGTTGTCCATAAGCATTGTTGTATGCTGTAGACTGCTTCACCATGTTGCCCCACAAACACCCCATTACAGTCGCTGTCCATCAGCGTGTAGTAAATGCTGTAGAATCTCTACTTGTCTTCTCTGTGTTGTACATCCCTCCCTTTGCCCCCCCGAGCCCACGCATTATACATGTTAATCCTAATGTCCCCTTTCTTCTCCCTGCCCTTATCCCTCCCTTCCCACACACCCTGCCCATTCCCTTTCCCTTTGGTAACTTTTATTGAACTCTCGGGTTCTGTGAGTCTGCTGCTGTTTATTTCCTCCAGTTTTTCTTTGTTGTTATACTCCACACATGAGTGAAATCATTGGCTACTTGTCTTTCTCCACCTGGTATATATCACTGAGCATGCTACCGTCTAGCTACATCCACATCCTTGCAAATGGTAGGATTTGTTTTCTTCTTATGGCTGCTTACTGCACTTTTTAAACTGGACTTCATTCTTCCTTTTTGTTTATAGTTTCCCTATGTGCTTTCACCATTGATCTGTTGGTTATGAGCAATAGCTTTGTGTTAAACGATATCTATCTGAATCTGTGTAACTGTCTGTCTATCTATCAATCTATCTATCTATCCTTCTATCTTTCTATCTATGTATCTCTCTATCTTCCTATCATCTATCTATCGTGTCTATCATCTATCTATAATCTCTCATCTATCTATGTATCTATGAATCAATCATCTTTTTGTCTTCCCATCTATCCTTATGTACAGAACAGTTAACAACATCGCCTATGTCACTTCCCTACATTATGCTTCCAAAAATCTTGCCAAGTAACTAGGACGTATGGTGAGCACTGGGTACACTGAGACAATTGCAGGTCGAGTCTGCCGCGTGTGCTTACAAAACCAGTAAATGGTTGTCCAGGGACTTGAACCCATATCTCTGTCCTCTGTCCTCTTTTACCTCCTTCTCGCCTGCTGACTCTAATTTGCCACAATAATTGACTAAGTCTTCCCTAAAGACTAAAAGTATCCTTCCTCTGGGCCTGAAGTAGTCAGAAAAGTATACTTGGTGCTTTTGCTCATCAGCAAGTATGAAGGACATTGGCGTGATCACCTCTGATAGGAGGAGGGACAAATAAAAATGAACACCTATTTCTAGACAGGAGCAGTTTTGAACAAAGAGTGTGTTGTGGAGTGACGTGTTTATTTGAGTGTCCAACCTTCACTCTTAAGTGGTTATTTCTTTTTTACATTCATGAACATCATAAAACGCACTGATTTCAAAAGCCCAGACGCATTTTATTACAGCATTTCTGTTATTGAGGTGAGAAAAATTGAGAAGGACTTCGCTGTACAACGGTATCTATTTCTGGGCACTGCTGAAACCAAACAAAAAAAAATTCATGGTGGCCAGCTAGGGCTATTTTCTACTGACTGTCTCTGGGGACTCAAACAGAATCCATTTGTTTGTTTGTTTGTTTCTCAGTTTCACTTTTTTTGGGTACCTGTCACCGCCCCTTCAGCTTTTAATTTGTACGTGTCCTGGGATCTTAAGTGAGTCTCCTGTAAGGTAGCACATACATGATCTTGAGTGAAAGATAGCTTAGTTTAGTATGATGCTTTCCTATCTACCTACTTATCTATCTCTTTACCTATGTAATCTTTCTATCTATCTGTCATCTCTCTACTATCATCTGTGTATCTATCTAATTAATCTATCATCTATATGTATGTATATCAGTCGAATCGATGTATCAATCATTTGTCTCTCTATATATCTGTTTTCTCACTTTTGTCACGTTCTGTCCCTAGGTGCACTTTGATTCCTCTGTGTCCTTCTCAGTGTCAATTCCTTGTGTTTGTTTTTGTGAGTTAGCTTTGTGTTTGGGTCTTGAGAGGAGTGGCCTTGGGTGGGAACTTCTCCTGCGTAGGTGGCACGAGTCTGCTGGGTGTGGATAGTGTGGTTGGTGGGCTGCGCTCTTGATACTGTGCAGCCCAGTGCCCTCCAGCTGCTCTGCCCCAGGGCCGTTCCTGCTGTGGCGGCTGCATGAGCTGCAGGGGATATCCGAGGCCCCATGCAGGGAGCACCCTGGCGGGCCTGAGGGGTCCGTGGTAGGTACATGCCCAGTAGTATGTCTTTTTGCCTGTGCACCGATGTTACCTCGGTGGCCCTGCTTGGTGGCCCATCTTCAGAGAGTATGTGTGTAGTCACTGGTTAAGGGAACTGCCTTTTGGTGACACGCAGGGTCCTTCTGGGCCAGTGGCCCATGGACTTGCTGAGGTGGCAGCCCTGCTAGCTTGTGGGGAAACTGCTCCCCTCTGCTGTCAAGGTGGAGGTGGAATTTCAGTGCATTTACGTATTTAGATGTGAGTGAGGTCTATCTGAATTGGAATAGTAGCGTTGAGAGCTATGTTTCCAGGCCCCTCAACTTGTAGTTCATCTTCGTCCTTGGATCTCATGTTAGTCTCCTGTAAGGGAGCACGTAGGTGGTCTTGAGTTTTCATCCCTTCTTTTAACCCTGTGTCTTTTCATTGTAGTCCTTAAGAGCCTGTCCTTTTATTCTTAGAATTGAGAGCTATGTCCTTATTGCACTTTAAAAAATTTTTTTGTTATCATTAATCCACAATCACGCAAAGAACATTATGTTAACCAAGTACACCACGTCCCCAACAAAAACCCCATTACAGTAGCTGTCCATCAGCATAGTTGGATGCTGTAGACCCCTTCACCATGTCCCCCCAACACCCCGTTACAGTCGCTTTCCATCAGCGTGTAGTAAGATGCTGTAGAATCACTACTGGTCTTCTCTGTGTTGTACAGCCCTCCCCATGCTCCCCCCACCCACACATTATACATGCTGATCCTAATGCCCCCTTTCTTTTTCCCCACATTTATCAAACCCTTCCCACTCACCCTGCCTAGTTCCTTTCCCTTTGGTAGCTGTTAGTCCACTCTTGGGTTCTGTGAGTCTGCTGCTGTTTTTTTCCTTCAGTTTTTCTTTGTTGTTATACTCAACACATGAGTGAAATCATTTGGTACTTGTCTTTCTCCGCATGGCCTTTTTCACTGAACATAATATCCTCTAGATCCATCCACGTTGTTCAAATGGTAGGATTTTTTTCTTCTTACGGCTGCTTACTGAACTTTTTAAACTAGATTTCTCTCTTCTCTTTTGTCTGTAGTTTCGCTATGTGCTTTCACCATTGCTCTCCTCGTTATTAGCAATAAATTTACGTTAATCAATATGTACCTATATCTATCTATACATCTGTCTGTCTGTCTATCTGTCTATCTATCTATCTATCTATCTATCTATCTATCTATCTATCTATCTATCTATCTTCCTATCATCTATCGATGATGTCTATCATCAATCTATGTACCTATCTATCTATCTTTCATCTGTCGTCTCTCTAGCTATCTATCTATGAATCAATCATCTTTTTGTCTGCCCATCTATCCTTATGTACAGAACAGTTAACAACATCGCCTTTGTCACTTCCCTACATTATGCTTCCAAAAATCTTTCAAGGTAACTAGGCTGTAGAAAGAGCACTCGGTTCACTGAGATACTTCCAGGTCGAGTCAGCCACGTGTACCTACAAATCCAGTAAGTGGTTGTGCAGGGACTTGAACCTGTGTCTGTATCCTCTATTATCTTCTTCTCACTGGCTGACTCTATTTAGCCACATTCATTGACTAAGTGCTCCGTGAAGACCACAGGTATTGTTCCTCTGGGCCTGTTGTCCACAGAAAGAAAACTTGGTGCTTTGCTCACCACCATGTTTGAGGGACATCGGCGTGATCACCGCTGATAGGATGGAACGACAAATGAAAAGGAACACCAGTTGCTAGACAGGAGCAGTTGGGAGCAAAGAGTGTGTTGTGGAGTGACGTGTTTATTTCAGTGTCCAAACTTCCCTCTTTATATAGTTATTCCTTCTTTAAATTCGTGAACTTCATAAAACCCACTGATCTCAAAGGTCCAGACGTATACTTTTACAGCAATTCAATTGTTGAGTTGAGAGAAAATGAGAAAGACGTTGCTGTACCACTAAATCTATGGCTGGGCAATGCTGAAACCAAACAAAAAGAATTCACGTTGGCCAGATAGGGCTATTTTCTACTGACTGTCTCTGTGGACTCAAACAGAATCCATTCTAGGATTGTTTGTTTTTCAGTTTCACTGTGTTGGGTACCTGTACACACCCCTTCGGCTTTTAGATTGTCTGTGTCCTTGGATCTCAAGAGAGTCTCCTGTAAGTAAGGGAGCACGAAGGTGGTCTTGAGTTTTCATCCCTTCTTTTAACCCTGTGTCATTTGGTTGGAGCACTCAAAGCCTGTCCTTTTATTCTGATGATTCAGAGATGTGCCCTTATTGCACTTAAAAAATTGTTTTTGTTATCATTAATCTACAATCACGTGTAGAACATTATGTTTCCTAGACTCCCCCCTTCACCAAGTCCCTCCCAAAAACCTCTTACAGTTGCTGTCAGTTAGCAGAGATGGATGCTGTAGACCCGTTCACGATGTACCCCCCCACACACCCCATTACAGTCGCTGTCTTTCAGCGTGTAGTAAGATGCTGTAGAATATCTACTTGTCTTCTCTGTGTTGTACAGCACTCGCCATGCGACCCCGCCCTCACGCATTATACATGCTTATCCTAATCTCCCTTTTCTTTCTCCCCACCTTTATCCCTCCCTTCCCAACCAACCTTCTCAGTCCTTTTCCCTTTGGTAACTGTTACTCCACATTCGGGTTCTGTGAGTCTGCTGCTGTTTTGTTTTTTTCATTGTTTCTTTGTTGTTATACTCCACACATGAGTGAAATCATTTGGTACTTGTCTTTCTCCGCCTGGAATATTTCACTGAGCATACTACCGTCTCGCTCCATCCACGTCATTGCAAATGGTAGCGTTTGTTTTCTTCTTATGGCTGCAAACGGCAGTTTTTAAACTGGACTTCATTCTTCCTTTTAGTTTGTAGTTTCGCTATGTGCTTTCACCATTGATCTCCTTTTTATGAGCAGTAGCTTTGTTTTATTTAATATGTATCTGTATGTATCTTTCTATCTATCTATCTGTCTATCTATCTATCTGTCTATCCTTCTATCTTTCAATTTATCTATCTATCTTTCTATCTATCTTTCTATCTATCATCTGTCTATCAATCTATCTTCCTATCTACCTATCATGTCTATCGTCTGTCTATCTGTCATCTGTCATCTATCTATCTATCTATGAATCAATCATCTTTTTGTCTGGCCATCTATCCTTATGTACAGGACAGTTAACCACATCATCTATGTCAGTTCCCTACATTATGCTTCCAAAAATATTGCAAAGTAACTAGTCCTTATGGAGAGCACTGGGTTCACTGAGACGCTTCCAGGTCGAGTCAGCCGCTTGTGCTTACAAATCCAGTAATTTATGGTGGTGCAGGGACTTGCACCCATCTCTCTGTCCTCTGTCCTCTTTTACCTCCTTCTCGCTTGCTGACTGTATTCAGCCACTTTCGTTGACTAAGTGCTTCCAGAAGACCACAACTCTCCTTCCTCTGGGCCTGTTTAGACAGAAAAGTATACTTGGTGCTTTGCTCACCACCAACTTTGAGGGACAATGGCATGATCACCGCTGATAGGAGGAGGGACAAATAAAAAGAACACCTATTTCTAGGCAGCAGCATTTTGGAGCAAAGAGAGTGTTGTGGAGTTACGTGTTTGTTTGAGTGTCCAAACTATCCTCTTTAGGTGGTTATTACTACTTTACTTTCAAGAACATCATAAAATCCACTGATTTCAAAAGCCCAGACACATATTATTACAGCAATTCAGTTGTTGAGGTGAGAAAAAATGAGAAGGACGTTGCTGTACCACTAAATCTATGGCTGGGCACTGCTGAAACCAAACAAAAAGAATTCACGGTGTCTAGATAGGGCTATTTTCTACTGACTGTCTCTGGGGACTCAAACAAAATCCATTTGTTGGTTTGTTTGCTTTTCAGTTACACTTGTGTAGGGTTGCTGTCCCCACCATTTCGGATTGTAGTTTGTCTGTGTCTTTGGATCTCAAGTGAGTCTCCTATAGGGGAGCACTTAGGTGATCTTGAGTTTTCATCCCTTCTTTTAACCCTGTGTCTTTTGTTTGGAGCTCGCAAAGCCTGTTTTATTGCTGTGCCCATATTGCACTTAAAAAAATTTTTTTTTATCATTAATCTGCAATCACGTGAAGTACGTCATATTTACTAGGCTCCCACCTTCACCAAGTCCCCACCAAAACCTCTTACAGTCGTTGTCCATAAGCATTGTTGTATGCTGTAGACTGCTTCACCATGTTGCCCCACAAACACCCCATTACAGTCGCTGTCCATCAGCCTGTAGTAAATGCTGTAGAATCTCTACTTGTCTTCTCTGTGTTGTACATCCCTCCCTTTGCCCCCCCGAGCCCACGCATTATACATGTTAATCCTAATGTCCCCTTTCTTCTCCCTGCCCTTATCCCTCCCTTCCCACACACCCTGCCCATTCCCTTTCCCTTTGGTAACTTTTATTGAACTCTCGGGTTCTGTGAGTCTGCTGCTGTTTATTTCCTCCAGTTTTTCTTTGTTGTTATACTCCACACATGAGTGAAATCATTGGCTACTTGTCTTTCTCCACCTGGTATATATCACTGAGCATGCTACCGTCTAGCTACATCCACATCCTTGCAAATGGTAGGATTTGTTTTCTTCTTATGGCTGCTTACTGCACTTTTTAAACTGGACTTCATTCTTCCTTTTTGTTTATAGTTTCCCTATGTGCTTTCACCATTGATCTGTTGGTTATGAGCAATAGCTTTGTGTTAAACGATATCTATCTGAATCTGTGTAACTGTCTGTCTATCTATCAATCTATCTATCTATCCTTCTATCTTTCTATCTATGTATCTCTCTATCTTCCTATCATCTATCTATCGTGTCTATCATCTATCTATAATCTCTCATCTATCTATGTATCTATGAATCAATCATCTTTTTGTCTTCCCATCTATCCTTATGTACAGAACAGTTAACAACATCGCCTATGTCACTTCCCTACATTATGCTTCCAAAAATCTTGCCAAGTAACTAGGACGTATGGTGAGCACTGGGTACACTGAGACAATTGCAGGTCGAGTCTGCCGCGTGTGCTTACAAAACCAGTAAATGGTTGTCCAGGGACTTGAACCCATATCTCTGTCCTCTGTCCTCTTTTACCTCCTTCTCGCCTGCTGACTCTAATTTGCCACAATAATTGACTAAGTCTTCCCTAAAGACTAAAAGTATCCTTCCTCTGGGCCTGAAGTAGTCAGAAAAGTATACTTGGTGCTTTTGCTCATCAGCAAGTATGAAGGACATTGGCGTGATCACCTCTGATAGGAGGAGGGACAAATAAAAATGAACACCTATTTCTAGACAGGAGCAGTTTTGAACAAAGAGTGTGTTGTGGAGTGACGTGTTTATTTGAGTGTCCAACCTTCACTCTTAAGTGGTTATTTCTTTTTTACATTCATGAACATCATAAAACGCACTGATTTCAAAAGCCCAGACGCATTTTATTACAGCATTTCTGTTATTGAGGTGAGAAAAATTGAGAAGGACTTCGCTGTACAACGGTATCTATTTCTGGGCACTGCTGAAACCAAACAAAAAAAAATTCATGGTGGCCAGCTAGGGCTATTTTCTACTGACTGTCTCTGGGGACTCAAACAGAATCCATTTGTTTGTTTGTTTGTTTCTCAGTTTCACTTTTTTTGGGTACCTGTCACCGCCCCTTCAGCTTTTAATTTGTCCGTGTCCTGGGATCTTAAGTGAGTCTCCTGTAAGGTAGCACATACATGATCTTGAGTGAAAGATAGCTTAGTTTAGTATGATGCTTTCCTATCTACCTACTTATCTATCTCTTTACCTATGTAATCTTTCTATCTATCTATCTGTCATCTCTCTACTATCATCTGTGTATCTATCTAATTAATCTATCATCTATATGTATGTATATCAGTCGAATCTATGTATCAATCATTTGTCTCTCTATATATCTGTTTTCTCACTTTTGTCACGTTCTGTCCCTAGGTGCACTTTGATTCCTCTGTGTCCTTCTCAGTGTCAATTCCTTGTGTTTGTTTTTGTGAGTTAGCTTTGTGTTTGGGTCTTGAGAGGAGTGGCCTTGGGTGGGAACTTCTCCTGCGTAGGTGGCACGAGTCTGCTGGGTGTGGATAGTGTGGTTGGTGGGCTGCGCTCTTGATACTGTGCAGCCCAGTGCCCTCCAGCTGCTCTGCCCCAGGGCCGTTCCTGCTGTGGCGGCTGCATGAGCTGCAGGGGATATCCGAGGCCCCATGCAGGGAGCACCCTGGCGGGCCTGAGGGGTCCGTGGTAGGTACATGCCCAGTAGTATGTCTTTTTGCCTGTGCCCCGATGTTACCTCGGTGGCCCTGCTTGGTGGCCCATCTTCAGAGAGTATGTGTGTAGTCACTGGTTAAGGGAACTGCCTTTTGGTGACACGCAGGGTCCTTCTGGGCCAGTGGCCCATGGACTTGCTGAGGTGGCAGCCCTGCTAGCTTGTGGGGAAACTGCTCCCCTCTGCTGTCAAGGTGGCGGTGGAATTTCAGTGCATTTACGTATTTAGATGTGAGTGAGGTCTATCTGAATTGGAATAGTAGCGTTGAGAGCTATGTTTCCAGGCCCCTCAACTTGTAGTTCATCTTCGTCCTTGGATCTCATGTTAGTCTCCTGTAAGGGAGCACGTAGGTGGTCTTGAGTTTTCATCCCTTCTTTTAACCCTGTGTCTTTTCATTGTAGTCCTTAAGAGCCTGTCCTTTTATTCTTAGAATTGAGAGCTATGTCCTTATTGCACTTTAAAAAATTTTTTTGTTATCATTAATCCACAATCACGCAAAGAACATTATGTTAACCAAGTACACCACGTCCCCAACAAAAACCCCATTACAGTAGCTGTCCATCAGCATAGTTGGATGCTGTAGACCCCTTCACCATGTCCCCCCAACACCCCGTTACAGTCGCTTTCCATCAGCGTGTAGTAAGATGCTGTAGAATCACTACTGGTCTTCTCTGTGTTGTACAGCCCTCCCCATGCTCCCCCCACCCACACATTATACATGCTGATCCTAATGCCCCCTTTCTTTTTCCCCACATTTATCAAACCCTTCCCACTCACCCTGCCTAGTTCCTTTCCCTTTGGTAGCTGTTAGTCCACTCTTGGGTTCTGTGAGTCTGCTGCTGTTTTTTTCCTTCAGTTTTTCTTTGTTGTTATACTCAACACATGAGTGAAATCATTTGGTACTTGTCTTTCTCCGCATGGCCTTTTTCACTGAACATAATATCCTCTAGATCCATCCACGTTGTTCAAATGGTAGGATTTTTTTCTTCTTACGGCTGCTTACTGAACTTTTTAAACTAGATTTCTCTCTTCTCTTTTGTCTGTAGTTTCGCTATGTGCTTTCACCATTGCTCTCCTCGTTATTAGCAATAAATTTACGTTAATCAATATGTACCTATATCTATCTATACATCTGTCTGTCTGTCTATCTGTCTATCTATCTATCTATCTATCTATCTATCTATCTATCTATCTATCTTCCTATCATCTATCGATGATGTCTATCATCAATCTATGTACCTATCTATCTATCTTTCATCTGTCGTCTCTCTAGCTATCTATCTATGAATCAATCATCTTTTTGTCTGCCCATCTATCCTTATGTACAGAACAGTTAACAACATCGCCTTTGTCACTTCCCTACATTATGCTTCCAGAAATCTTTCAAGGTAACTAGGCTGTAGAAAGAGCACTCGGTTCACTGAGATACTTCCAGGTCGAGTCAGCCACGTGTACCTACAAATCCAGTAAGTGGTTGTGCAGGGACTTGAACCTGTGTCTGTATCCTCTATTATCTTCTTCTCACTGGCTGACTCTATTTAGCCACATTCATTGACTAAGTGCTCCGTGAAGACCACAGGTATTGTTCCTCTGGGCCTGTTGTCCACAGAAAGAAAACTTGGTGCTTTGCTCACCACCATGTTTGAGGGACATCGGCGTGATCACCGCTGATAGGATGGAACGACAAATGAAAAGGAACACCAGTTGCTAGACAGGAGCAGTTGGGAGCAAAGAGTGTGTTGTGGAGTGACGTGTTTATTTCAGTGTCCAAACTTCCCTCTTTATATAGTTATTCCTTCTTTAAATTCGTGAACTTCATAAAACCCACTGATCTCAAAGGTCCAGACGTATACTTTTACAGCAATTCAATTGTTGAGTTGAGAGAAAATGAGAAAGACGTTGCTGTACCACTAAATCTATGGCTGGGCAATGCTGAAACCAAACAAAAAGAATTCACGTTGGCCAGATAGGGCTATTTTCTACTGACTGTCTCTGTGGACTCAAACAGAATCCATTCTAGGATTGTTTGTTTTTCAGTTTCACTGTGTTGGGTACCTGTACACACCCCTTCGGCTTTTAGATTGTCTGTGTCCTTGGATCTCAAGAGAGTCTCCTGTAAGTAAGGGAGCACGAAGGTGGTCTTGAGTTTTCATCCCTTCTTTTAACCCTGTGTCATTTGGTTGGAGCACTCAAAGCCTGTCCTTTTATTCTGATGATTCAGAGATGTGCCCTTATTGCACTTAAAAAATTGTTTTTGTTATCATTAATCTACAATCACGTGTAGAACATTATGTTTCCTAGACTCCCCCCTTCACCAAGTCCCTCCCAAAAACCTCTTACAGTTGCTGTCAGTTAGCAGAGATGGATGCTGTAGACCCGTTCACGATGTACCCCCCCACACACCCCATTACAGTCGCTGTCTTTCAGCGTGTAGTAAGATGCTGTAGAATATCTACTTGTCTTCTCTGTGTTGTACAGCACTCGCCATGCGACCCCGCCCTCACGCATTATACATGCTTATCCTAATCTCCCTTTTCTTTCTCCCCACCTTTATCCCTCCCTTCCCAACCAACCTTCTCAGTCCTTTTCCCTTTGGTAACTGTTACTCCACATTCGGGTTCTGTGAGTCTGCTGCTGTTTTGTTTTTTTCAGTGTTTCTTTGTTGTTATACTCCACACATGAGTGAAATCATTTGGTACTTGTCTTTCTCCGCCTGGAATATTTCACTGAGCATACTACCGTCTCGCTCCATCCACGTCATTGCAAATGGTAGCGTTTGTTTTCTTCTTATGGCTGCAAACGGCAGTTTTTAAACTGGACTTCATTCTTCCTTTTAGTTTGTAGTTTCGCTATGTGCTTTCACCATTGATCTCCTTTTTATGAGCAGTAGCTTTGTTTTATTTAATATGTATCTGTATGTATCTTTCTATCTATCTATCTGTCTATCTATCTATCTGTCTATCCTTCTATCTTTCAATTTATCTATCTATCTTTCTATCTATCTTTCTATCTATCATCTGTCTATCAATCTATCTTCCTATCTACCTATCATGTCTATCGTCTGTCTATCTGTCATCTGTCATCTATCTATCTATCTATGAATCAATCATCTTTTTGTCTGGCCATCTATCCTTATGTACAGGACAGTTAACCACATCATCTATGTCAGTTCCCTACATTATGCTTCCAAAAATATTGCAAAGTAACTAGTCCTTAGGGAGAGCACTGGGTTCACTGAGACGCTTCCAGGTCGAGTCAGCCGCTTGTGCTTACAAATCCAGTAATTTATGGTGGTGCAGGGACTTGCACCCATCTCTCTGTCCTCTGTCCTCTTTTACCTCCTTCTCGCTTGCTGACTGTATTCAGCCACTTTCGTTGACTAAGTGCTTCCAGAAGACCACAACTCTCCTTCCTCTGGGCCTGTTTAGACAGAAAAGTATACTTGGTGCTTTGCTCACCACCAACTTTGAGGGACAATGGCATGATCACCGCTGATAGGAGGAGGGACAAATAAAAAGAACACCTATTTCTAGGCAGCAGCATTTTGGAGCAAAGAGAGTGTTGTGGAGTTACGTGTTTGTTTGAGTGTCCAAACTATCCTCTTTAGGTGGTTATTACTACTTTACTTTCAAGAACATCATAAAATCCACTGATTTCAAAAGCCCAGACACATATTATTACAGCAATTCAGTTGTTGAGGTGAGAAAAAATGAGAAGGACGTTGCTGTACCACTAAATCTATGGCTGGGCACTGCTGAAACCAAACAAAAAGAATTCACGGTGTCTAGATAGGGCTATTTTCTACTGACTGTCTCTGGGGACTCAAACAAAATCCATTTGTTGGTTTGTTTGCTTTTCAGTTACACTTGTGTAGGGTTGCTGTCCCCACCATTTCGGATTGTAGTTTGTCTGTGTCTTTGGATCTCAAGTGAGTCTCCTATAGGGGAGCACTTAGGTGATCTTGAGTTTTCATCCCTTCTTTTAACCCTGTGTCTTTTGTTTGGAGCTCGCAAAGCCTGTTTTATTGCTGTGCCCATATTGCACTTAAAAAAATTTTTTTTTATCATTAATCTGCAATCACGTGAAGTACGTCATATTTACTAGGCTCCCACCTTCACCAAGTCCCCACCAAAACCTCTTACAGTCGTTGTCCATAAGCATTGTTGTATGCTGTAGACTGCTTCACCATGTTGCCCCACAAACACCCCATTACAGTCGCTGTCCATCAGCCTGTAGTAAATGCTGTAGAATCTCTACTTGTCTTCTCTGTGTTGTACATCCCTCCCTTTGCCCCCCCGAGCCCACGCATTATACATGTTAATCCTAATGTCCCCTTTCTTCTCCCTGCCCTTATCCCTCCCTTCCCACACACCCTGCCCATTCCCTTTCCCTTTGGTAACTTTTATTGAACTCTCGGGTTCTGTGAGTCTGCTGCTGTTTATTTCCTCCAGTTTTTCTTTGTTGTTATACTCCACACATGAGTGAAATCATTGGCTACTTGTCTTTCTCCACCTGGTATATATCACTGAGCATGCTACCGTCTAGCTACATCCACATCCTTGCAAATGGTAGGATTTGTTTTCTTCTTATGGCTGCTTACTGCACTTTTTAAACTGGACTTCATTCTTCCTTTTTGTTTATAGTTTCCCTATGTGCTTTCACCATTGATCTGTTGGTTATGAGCAATAGCTTTGTGTTAAACGATATCTATCTGAATCTGTGTAACTGTCTGTCTATCTATCAATCTATCTATCTATCCTTCTATCTTTCTATCTATGTATCTCTCTATCTTCCTATCATCTATCTATCGTGTCTATCATCTATCTATAATCTCTCATCTATCTATGTATCTATGAATCAATCATCTTTTTGTCTTCCCATCTATCCTTATGTACAGAACAGTTAACAACATCGCCTATGTCACTTCCCTACATTATGCTTCCAAAAATCTTGCCAAGTAACTAGGACGTATGGTGAGCACTGGGTACACTGAGACAATTGCAGGTCGAGTCTGCCGCGTGTGCTTACAAAACCAGTAAATGGTTGTCCAGGGACTTGAACCCATATCTCTGTCCTCTGTCCTCTTTTACCTCCTTCTCGCCTGCTGACTCTAATTTGCCACAATAATTGACTAAGTCTTCCCTAAAGACTAAAAGTATCCTTCCTCTGGGCCTGAAGTAGTCAGAAAAGTATACTTGGTGCTTTTGCTCATCAGCAAGTATGAAGGACATTGGCGTGATCACCTCTGATAGGAGGAGGGACAAATAAAAATGAACACCTATTTCTAGACAGGAGCAGTTTTGAACAAAGAGTGTGTTGTGGAGTGACGTGTTTATTTGAGTGTCCAACCTTCACTCTTAAGTGGTTATTTCTTTTTTACATTCATGAACATCATAAAACGCACTGATTTCAAAAGCCCAGACGCATTTTATTACAGCATTTCTGTTATTGAGGTGAGAAAAATTGAGAAGGACTTCGCTGTACAACGGTATCTATTTCTGGGCACTGCTGAAACCAAACAAAAAAAAATTCATGGTGGCCAGCTAGGGCTATTTTCTACTGACTGTCTCTGGGGACTCAAACAGAATCCATTTGTTTGTTTGTTTGTTTCTCAGTTTCACTTTTTTTGGGTACCTGTCACCGCCCCTTCAGCTTTTAATTTGTCCGTGTCCTGGGATCTTAAGTGAGTCTCCTGTAAGGTAGCACATACATGATCTTGAGTGAAAGATAGCTTAGTTTAGTATGATGCTTTCCTATCTACCTACTTATCTATCTCTTTACCTATGTAATCTTTCTATCTATCTATCTGTCATCTCTCTACTATCATCTGTGTATCTATCTAATTAATCTATCATCTATATGTATGTATATCAGTCGAATCTATGTATCAATCATTTGTCTCTCTATATATCTGTTTTCTCACTTTTGTCACGTTCTGTCCCTAGGTGCACTTTGATTCCTCTGTGTCCTTCTCAGTGTCAATTCCTTGTGTTTGTTTTTGTGAGTTAGCTTTGTGTTTGGGTCTTGAGAGGAGTGGCCTTGGGTGGGAACTTCTCCTGCGTAGGTGGCACGAGTCTGCTGGGTGTGGATAGTGTGGTTGGTGGGCTGCGCTCTTGATACTGTGCAGCCCAGTGCCCTCCAGCTGCTCTGCCCCAGGGCCGTTCCTGCTGTGGCGGCTGCATGAGCTGCAGGGGATATCCGAGGCCCCATGCAGGGAGCACCCTGGCGGGCCTGAGGGGTCCGTGGTAGGTACATGCCCAGTAGTATGTCTTTTTGCCTGTGCCCCGATGTTACCTCGGTGGCCCTGCTTGGTGGCCCATCTTCAGAGAGTATGTGTGTAGTCACTGGTTAAGGGAACTGCCTTTTGGTGACACGCAGGGTCCTTCTGGGCCAGTGGCCCATGGACTTGCTGAGGTGGCAGCCCTGCTAGCTTGTGGGGAAACTGCTCCCCTCTGCTGTCAAGGTGGCGGTGGAATTTCAGTGCATTTACGTATTTAGATGTGAGTGAGGTCTATCTGAATTGGAATAGTAGCGTTGAGAGCTATGTTTCCAGGCCCCTCAACTTGTAGTTCATCTTCGTCCTTGGATCTCATGTTAGTCTCCTGTAAGGGAGCACGTAGGTGGTCTTGAGTTTTCATCCCTTCTTTTAACCCTGTGTCTTTTCATTGTAGTCCTTAAGAGCCTGTCCTTTTATTCTTAGAATTGAGAGCTATGTCCTTATTGCACTTTAAAAAATTTTTTTGTTATCATTAATCCACAATCACGCAAAGAACATTATGTTAACCAAGTACACCACGTCCCCAACAAAAACCCCATTACAGTAGCTGTCCATCAGCATAGTTGGATGCTGTAGACCCCTTCACCATGTCCCCCCAACACCCCGTTACAGTCGCTTTCCATCAGCGTGTAGTAAGATGCTGTAGAATCACTACTGGTCTTCTCTGTGTTGTACAGCCCTCCCCATGCTCCCCCCACCCACACATTATACATGCTGATCCTAATGCCCCCTTTCTTTTTCCCCACATTTATCAAACCCTTCCCACTCACCCTGCCTAGTTCCTTTCCCTTTGGTAGCTGTTAGTCCACTCTTGGGTTCTGTGAGTCTGCTGCTGTTTTTTTCCTTCAGTTTTTCTTTGTTGTTATACTCAACACATGAGTGAAATCATTTGGTACTTGTCTTTCTCCGCATGGCCTTTTTCACTGAACATAATATCCTCTAGATCCATCCACGTTGTTCAAATGGTAGGATTTTTTTCTTCTTACGGCTGCTTACTGAACTTTTTAAACTAGATTTCTCTCTTCTCTTTTGTCTGTAGTTTCGCTATGTGCTTTCACCATTGCTCTCCTCGTTATTAGCAATAAATTTACGTTAATCAATATGTACCTATATCTATCTATACATCTGTCTGTCTGTCTATCTGTCTATCTATCTATCTATCTATCTATCTATCTATCTATCTATCTATCTATCTATCTATCTTCCTATCATCTATCGATGATGTCTATCATCAATCTATGTACCTATCTATCTATCTTTCATCTGTCGTCTCTCTAGCTATCTATCTATGAATCAATCATCTTTTTGTCTGCCCATCTATCCTTATGTACAGAACAGTTAACAACATCGCCTTTGTCACTTCCCTACATTATGCTTCCAGAAATCTTTCAAGGTAACTAGGCTGTAGAAAGAGCACTCGGTTCACTGAGATACTTCCAGGTCGAGTCAGCCACGTGTACCTACAAATCCAGTAAGTGGTTGTGCAGGGACTTGAACCTGTGTCTGTATCCTCTATTATCTTCTTCTCACTGGCTGACTCTATTTAGCCACATTCATTGACTAAGTGCTCCGTGAAGACCACAGGTATTGTTCCTCTGGGCCTGTTGTCCACAGAAAGAAAACTTGGTGCTTTGCTCACCACCATGTTTGAGGGACATCGGCGTGATCACCGCTGATAGGATGGAACGACAAATGAAAAGGAACACCAGTTGCTAGACAGGAGCAGTTGGGAGCAAAGAGTGTGTTGTGGAGTGACGTGTTTATTTCAGTGTCCAAACTTCCCTCTTTATATAGTTATTCCTTCTTTAAATTCGTGAACTTCATAAAACCCACTGATCTCAAAGGTCCAGACGTATACTTTTACAGCAATTCAATTGTTGAGTTGAGAGAAAATGAGAAAGACGTTGCTGTACCACTAAATCTATGGCTGGGCAATGCTGAAACCAAACAAAAAGAATTCACGTTGGCCAGATAGGGCTATTTTCTACTGACTGTCTCTGTGGACTCAAACAGAATCCATTCTAGGATTGTTTGTTTTTCAGTTTCACTGTGTTGGGTACCTGTACACACCCCTTCGGCTTTTAGATTGTCTGTGTCCTTGGATCTCAAGAGAGTCTCCTGTAAGTAAGGGAGCACGAAGGTGGTCTTGAGTTTTCATCCCTTCTTTTAACCCTGTGTCATTTGGTTGGAGCACTCAAAGCCTGTCCTTTTATTCTGATGATTCAGAGATGTGCCCTTATTGCACTTAAAAAATTGTTTTTGTTATCATTAATCTACAATCACGTGTAGAACATTATGTTTCCTAGACTCCCCCCTTCACCAAGTCCCTCCCAAAAACCTCTTACAGTTGCTGTCAGTTAGCAGAGATGGATGCTGTAGACCCGTTCACGATGTACCCCCCCACACACCCCATTACAGTCGCTGTCTTTCAGCGTGTAGTAAGATGCTGTAGAATATCTACTTGTCTTCTCTGTGTTGTACAGCACTCGCCATGCGACCCCGCCCTCACGCATTATACATGCTTATCCTAATCTCCCTTTTCTTTCTCCCCACCTTTATCCCTCCCTTCCCAACCAACCTTCTCAGTCCTTTTCCCTTTGGTAACTGTTACTCCACATTCGGGTTCTGTGAGTCTGCTGCTGTTTTGTTTTTTTCAGTGTTTCTTTGTTGTTATACTCCACACATGAGTGAAATCATTTGGTACTTGTCTTTCTCCGCCTGGAATATTTCACTGAGCATACTACCGTCTCGCTCCATCCACGTCATTGCAAATGGTAGCGTTTGTTTTCTTCTTATGGCTGCAAACGGCAGTTTTTAAACTGGACTTCATTCTTCCTTTTAGTTTGTAGTTTCGCTATGTGCTTTCACCATTGATCTCCTTTTTATGAGCAGTAGCTTTGTTTTATTTAATATGTATCTGTATGTATCTTTCTATCTATCTATCTGTCTATCTATCTATCTGTCTATCCTTCTATCTTTCAATTTATCTATCTATCTTTCTATCTATCTTTCTATCTATCATCTGTCTATCAATCTATCTTCCTATCTACCTATCATGTCTATCGTCTGTCTATCTGTCATCTGTCATCTATCTATCTATCTATGAATCAATCATCTTTTTGTCTGGCCATCTATCCTTATGTACAGGACAGTTAACCACATCATCTATGTCAGTTCCCTACATTATGCTTCCAAAAATATTGCAAAGTAACTAGTCCTTAGGGAGAGCACTGGGTTCACTGAGACGCTTCCAGGTCGAGTCAGCCGCTTGTGCTTACAAATCCAGTAATTTATGGTGGTGCAGGGACTTGCACCCATCTCTCTGTCCTCTGTCCTCTTTTACCTCCTTCTCGCTTGCTGACTGTATTCAGCCACTTTCGTTGACTAAGTGCTTCCAGAAGACCACAACTCTCCTTCCTCTGGGCCTGTTTAGACAGAAAAGTATACTTGGTGCTTTGCTCACCACCAACTTTGAGGGACAATGGCATGATCACCGCTGATAGGAGGAGGGACAAATAAAAAGAACACCTATTTCTAGGCAGCAGCATTTTGGAGCAAAGAGAGTGTTGTGGAGTTACGTGTTTGTTTGAGTGTCCAAACTATCCTCTTTAGGTGGTTATTACTACTTTACTTTCAAGAACATCATAAAATCCACTGATTTCAAAAGCCCAGACACATATTATTACAGCAATTCAGTTGTTGAGGTGAGAAAAAATGAGAAGGACGTTGCTGTACCACTAAATCTATGGCTGGGCACTGCTGAAACCAAACAAAAAGAATTCACGGTGTCTAGATAGGGCTATTTTCTACTGACTGTCTCTGGGGACTCAAACAAAATCCATTTGTTGGTTTGTTTGCTTTTCAGTTACACTTGTGTAGGGTTGCTGTCCCCACCATTTCGGATTGTAGTTTGTCTGTGTCTTTGGATCTCAAGTGAGTCTCCTATAGGGGAGCACTTAGGTGATCTTGAGTTTTCATCCCTTCTTTTAACCCTGTGTCTTTTGTTTGGAGCTCGCAAAGCCTGTTTTATTGCTGTGCCCATATTGCACTTAAAAAAATTTTTTTTTATCATTAATCTGCAATCACGTGAAGTACGTCATATTTACTAGGCTCCCACCTTCACCAAGTCCCCACCAAAACCTCTTACAGTCGTTGTCCATAAGCATTGTTGTATGCTGTAGACTGCTTCACCATGTTGCCCCACAAACACCCCATTACAGTCGCTGTCCATCAGCGTGTAGTAAATGCTGTAGAATCTCTACTTGTCTTCTCTGTGTTGTACATCCCTCCCTTTGCCCCCCCGAGCCCACGCATTATACATGTTAATCCTAATGTCCCCTTTCTTCTCCCTGCCCTTATCCCTCCCTTCCCACACACCCTGCCCATTCCCTTTCCCTTTGGTAACTTTTATTGAACTCTCGGGTTCTGTGAGTCTGCTGCTGTTTATTTCCTCCAGTTTTTCTTTGTTGTTATACTCCACACATGAGTGAAATCATTGGCTACTTGTCTTTCTCCACCTGGTATATATCACTGAGCATGCTACCGTCTAGCTACATCCACATCCTTGCAAATGGTAGGATTTGTTTTCTTCTTATGGCTGCTTACTGCACTTTTTAAACTGGACTTCATTCTTCCTTTTTGTTTATAGTTTCCCTATGTGCTTTCACCATTGATCTGTTGGTTATGAGCAATAGCTTTGTGTTAAACGATATCTATCTGAATCTGTGTAACTGTCTGTCTATCTATCAATCTATCTATCTATCCTTCTATCTTTCTATCTATGTATCTCTCTATCTTCCTATCATCTATCTATCGTGTCTATCATCTATCTATAATCTCTCATCTATCTATGTATCTATGAATCAATCATCTTTTTGTCTTCCCATCTATCCTTATGTACAGAACAGTTAACAACATCGCCTATGTCACTTCCCTACATTATGCTTCCAAAAATCTTGCCAAGTAACTAGGACGTATGGTGAGCACTGGGTACACTGAGACAATTGCAGGTCGAGTCTGCCGCGTGTGCTTACAAAACCAGTAAATGGTTGTCCAGGGACTTGAACCCATATCTCTGTCCTCTGTCCTCTTTTACCTCCTTCTCGCCTGCTGACTCTAATTTGCCACAATAATTGACTAAGTCTTCCCTAAAGACTAAAAGTATCCTTCCTCTGGGCCTGAAGTAGTCAGAAAAGTATACTTGGTGCTTTTGCTCATCAGCAAGTATGAAGGACATTGGCGTGATCACCTCTGATAGGAGGAGGGACAAATAAAAATGAACACCTATTTCTAGACAGGAGCAGTTTTGAACAAAGAGTGTGTTGTGGAGTGACGTGTTTATTTGAGTGTCCAACCTTCACTCTTAAGTGGTTATTTCTTTTTTACATTCATGAACATCATAAAACGCACTGATTTCAAAAGCCCAGACGCATTTTATTACAGCATTTCTGTTATTGAGGTGAGAAAAATTGAGAAGGACTTCGCTGTACAACGGTATCTATTTCTGGGCACTGCTGAAACCAAACAAAAAAAAATTCATGGTGGCCAGCTAGGGCTATTTTCTACTGACTGTCTCTGGGGACTCAAACAGAATCCATTTGTTTGTTTGTTTGTTTCTCAGTTTCACTTTTTTTGGGTACCTGTCACCGCCCCTTCAGCTTTTAATTTGTCCGTGTCCTGGGATCTTAAGTGAGTCTCCTGTAAGGTAGCACATACATGATCTTGAGTGAAAGATAGCTTAGTTTAGTATGATGCTTTCCTATCTACCTACTTATCTATCTCTTTACCTATGTAATCTTTCTATCTATCTATCTGTCATCTCTCTACTATCATCTGTGTATCTATCTAATTAATCTATCATCTATATGTATGTATATCAGTCGAATCTATGTATCAATCATTTGTCTCTCTATATATCTGTTTTCTCACTTTTGTCACGTTCTGTCCCTAGGTGCACTTTGATTCCTCTGTGTCCTTCTCAGTGTCAATTCCTTGTGTTTGTTTTTGTGAGTTAGCTTTGTGTTTGGGTCTTGAGAGGAGTGGCCTTGGGTGGGAACTTCTCCTGCGTAGGTGGCACGAGTCTGCTGGGTGTGGATAGTGTGGTTGGTGGGCTGCGCTCTTGATACTGTGCAGCCCAGTGCCCTCCAGCTGCTCTGCCCCAGGGCCGTTCCTGCTGTGGCGGCTGCATGAGCTGCAGGGGATATCCGAGGCCCCATGCAGGGAGCACCCTGGCGGGCCTGAGGGGTCCGTGGTAGGTACATGCCCAGTAGTATGTCTTTTTGCCTGTGCACCGATGTTACCTCGGTGGCCCTGCTTGGTGGCCCATCTTCAGAGAGTATGTGTGTAGTCACTGGTTAAGGGAACTGCCTTTTGGTGACACGCAGGGTCCTTCTGGGCCAGTGGCCCATGGACTTGCTGAGGTGGCAGCCCTGCTAGCTTGTGGGGAAACTGCTCCCCTCTGCTGTCAAGGTGGAGGTGGAATTTCAGTGCATTTACGTATTTAGATGTGAGTGAGGTCTATCTGAATTGGAATAGTAGCGTTGAGAGCTATGTTTCCAGGCCCCTCAACTTGTAGTTCATCTTCGTCCTTGGATCTCATGTTAGTCTCCTGTAAGGGAGCACGTAGGTGGTCTTGAGTTTTCATCCCTTCTTTTAACCCTGTGTCTTTTCATTGTAGTCCTTAAGAGCCTGTCCTTTTATTCTTAGAATTGAGAGCTATGTCCTTATTGCACTTTAAAAAATTTTTTTGTTATCATTAATCCACAATCACGCAAAGAACATTATGTTAACCAAGTACACCACGTCCCCAACAAAAACCCCATTACAGTAGCTGTCCATCAGCATAGTTGGATGCTGTAGACCCCTTCACCATGTCCCCCCAACACCCCGTTACAGTCGCTTTCCATCAGCGTGTAGTAAGATGCTGTAGAATCACTACTGGTCTTCTCTGTGTTGTACAGCCCTCCCCATGCTCCCCCCACCCACACATTATACATGCTGATCCTAATGCCCCCTTTCTTTTTCCCCACATTTATCAAACCCTTCCCACTCACCCTGCCTAGTTCCTTTCCCTTTGGTAGCTGTTAGTCCACTCTTGGGTTCTGTGAGTCTGCTGCTGTTTTTTTCCTTCAGTTTTTCTTTGTTGTTATACTCAACACATGAGTGAAATCATTTGGTACTTGTCTTTCTCCGCATGGCCTTTTTCACTGAACATAATATCCTCTAGATCCATCCACGTTGTTCAAATGGTAGGATTTTTTTCTTCTTACGGCTGCTTACTGAACTTTTTAAACTAGATTTCTCTCTTCTCTTTTGTCTGTAGTTTCGCTATGTGCTTTCACCATTGCTCTCCTCGTTATTAGCAATAAATTTACGTTAATCAATATGTACCTATATCTATCTATACATCTGTCTGTCTGTCTATCTGTCTATCTATCTATCTATCTATCTATCTATCTATCTATCTATCTATCTATCTATCTTCCTATCATCTATCGATGATGTCTATCATCAATCTATGTACCTATCTATCTATCTTTCATCTGTCGTCTCTCTAGCTATCTATCTATGAATCAATCATCTTTTTGTCTGCCCATCTATCCTTATGTACAGAACAGTTAACAACATCGCCTTTGTCACTTCCCTACATTATGCTTCCAAAAATCTTTCAAGGTAACTAGGCTGTAGAAAGAGCACTCGGTTCACTGAGATACTTCCAGGTCGAGTCAGCCACGTGTACCTACAAATCCAGTAAGTGGTTGTGCAGGGACTTGAACCTGTGTCTGTATCCTCTATTATCTTCTTCTCACTGGCTGACTCTATTTAGCCACATTCATTGACTAAGTGCTCCGTGAAGACCACAGGTATTGTTCCTCTGGGCCTGTTGTCCACAGAAAGAAAACTTGGTGCTTTGCTCACCACCATGTTTGAGGGACATCGGCGTGATCACCGCTGATAGGATGGAACGACAAATGAAAAGGAACACCAGTTGCTAGACAGGAGCAGTTGGGAGCAAAGAGTGTGTTGTGGAGTGACGTGTTTATTTCAGTGTCCAAACTTCCCTCTTTATATAGTTATTCCTTCTTTAAATTCGTGAACTTCATAAAACCCACTGATCTCAAAGGTCCAGACGTATACTTTTACAGCAATTCAATTGTTGAGTTGAGAGAAAATGAGAAAGACGTTGCTGTACCACTAAATCTATGGCTGGGCAATGCTGAAACCAAACAAAAAGAATTCACGTTGGCCAGATAGGGCTATTTTCTACTGACTGTCTCTGTGGACTCAAACAGAATCCATTCTAGGATTGTTTGTTTTTCAGTTTCACTGTGTTGGGTACCTGTACACACCCCTTCGGCTTTTAGATTGTCTGTGTCCTTGGATCTCAAGAGAGTCTCCTGTAAGTAAGGGAGCACGAAGGTGGTCTTGAGTTTTCATCCCTTCTTTTAACCCTGTGTCATTTGGTTGGAGCACTCAAAGCCTGTCCTTTTATTCTGATGATTCAGAGATGTGCCCTTATTGCACTTAAAAAATTGTTTTTGTTATCATTAATCTACAATCACGTGTAGAACATTATGTTTCCTAGACTCCCCCCTTCACCAAGTCCCTCCCAAAAACCTCTTACAGTTGCTGTCAGTTAGCAGAGATGGATGCTGTAGACCCGTTCACGATGTACCCCCCCACACACCCCATTACAGTCGCTGTCTTTCAGCGTGTAGTAAGATGCTGTAGAATATCTACTTGTCTTCTCTGTGTTGTACAGCACTCGCCATGCGACCCCGCCCTCACGCATTATACATGCTTATCCTAATCTCCCTTTTCTTTCTCCCCACCTTTATCCCTCCCTTCCCAACCAACCTTCTCAGTCCTTTTCCCTTTGGTAACTGTTACTCCACATTCGGGTTCTGTGAGTCTGCTGCTGTTTTGTTTTTTTCATTGTTTCTTTGTTGTTATACTCCACACATGAGTGAAATCATTTGGTACTTGTCTTTCTCCGCCTGGAATATTTCACTGAGCATACTACCGTCTCGCTCCATCCACGTCATTGCAAATGGTAGCGTTTGTTTTCTTCTTATGGCTGCAAACGGCAGTTTTTAAACTGGACTTCATTCTTCCTTTTAGTTTGTAGTTTCGCTATGTGCTTTCACCATTGATCTCCTTTTTATGAGCAGTAGCTTTGTTTTATTTAATATGTATCTGTATGTATCTTTCTATCTATCTATCTGTCTATCTATCTATCTGTCTATCCTTCTATCTTTCAATTTATCTATCTATCTTTCTATCTATCTTTCTATCTATCATCTGTCTATCAATCTATCTTCCTATCTACCTATCATGTCTATCGTCTGTCTATCTGTCATCTGTCATCTATCTATCTATCTATGAATCAATCATCTTTTTGTCTGGCCATCTATCCTTATGTACAGGACAGTTAACAACATCATCTATGTCAGTTCCCTACATTATGCTTCCAAAAATATTGCAAAGTAACTAGTCCTTAGGGAGAGCACTGGGTTCACTGAGACGCTTCCAGGTCGAGTCAGCCGCTTGTGCTTACAAATCCAGTAATTTATGGTGGTGCAGGGACTTGCACCCATCTCTCTGTCCTCTGTCCTCTTTTACCTCCTTCTCGCTTGCTGACTGTATTCAGCCACTTTCGTTGACTAAGTGCTTCCAGAAGACCACAACTCTCCTTCCTCTGGGCCTGTTTAGACAGAAAAGTATACTTGGTGCTTTGCTCACCACCAACTTTGAGGGACAATGGCATGATCACCGCTGATAGGAGGAGGGACAAATAAAAAGAACACCTATTTCTAGGCAGCAGCATTTTGGAGCAAAGAGAGTGTTGTGGAGTTACGTGTTTGTTTGAGTGTCCAAACTATCCTCTTTAGGTGGTTATTACTACTTTACTTTCAAGAACATCATAAAATCCACTGATTTCAAAAGCCCAGACACATATTATTACAGCAATTCAGTTGTTGAGGTGAGAAAAAATGAGAAGGACGTTGCTGTACCACTAAATCTATGGCTGGGCACTGCTGAAACCAAACAAAAAGAATTCACGGTGTCTAGATAGGGCTATTTTCTACTGACTGTCTCTGGGGACTCAAACAAAATCCATTTGTTGGTTTGTTTGCTTTTCAGTTACACTTGTGTAGGGTTGCTGTCCCCACCATTTCGGATTGTAGTTTGTCTGTGTCTTTGGATCTCAAGTGAGTCTCCTATAGGGGAGCACTTAGGTGATCTTGAGTTTTCATCCCTTCTTTTAACCCTGTGTCTTTTGTTTGGAGCTCGCAAAGCCTGTTTTATTGCTGTGCCCATATTGCACTTAAAAAAATTTTTTTTTATCATTAATCTGCAATCACGTGAAGTACGTCATATTTACTAGGCTCCCACCTTCACCAAGTCCCCACCAAAACCTCTTACAGTCGTTGTCCATAAGCATTGTTGTATGCTGTAGACTGCTTCACCATGTTGCCCCACAAACACCCCATTACAGTCGCTGTCCATCAGCGTGTAGTAAATGCTGTAGAATCTCTACTTGTCTTCTCTGTGTTGTACATCCCTCCCTTTGCCCCCCCGAGCCCACGCATTATACATGTTAATCCTAATGTCCCCTTTCTTCTCCCTGCCCTTATCCCTCCCTTCCCACACACCCTGCCCATTCCCTTTCCCTTTGGTAACTTTTATTGAACTCTCGGGTTCTGTGAGTCTGCTGCTGTTTATTTCCTCCAGTTTTTCTTTGTTGTTATACTCCACACATGAGTGAAATCATTGGCTACTTGTCTTTCTCCACCTGGTATATATCACTGAGCATGCTACCGTCTAGCTACATCCACATCCTTGCAAATGGTAGGATTTGTTTTCTTCTTATGGCTGCTTACTGCACTTTTTAAACTGGACTTCATTCTTCCTTTTTGTTTATAGTTTCCCTATGTGCTTTCACCATTGATCTGTTGGTTATGAGCAATAGCTTTGTGTTAAACGATATCTATCTGAATCTGTGTAACTGTCTGTCTATCTATCAATCTATCTATCTATCCTTCTATCTTTCTATCTATGTATCTCTCTATCTTCCTATCATCTATCTATCGTGTCTATCATCTATCTATAATCTCTCATCTATCTATGTATCTATGAATCAATCATCTTTTTGTCTTCCCATCTATCCTTATGTACAGAACAGTTAACAACATCGCCTATGTCACTTCCCTACATTATGCTTCCAAAAATCTTGCCAAGTAACTAGGACGTATGGTGAGCACTGGGTACACTGAGACAATTGCAGGTCGAGTCTGCCGCGTGTGCTTACAAAACCAGTAAATGGTTGTCCAGGGACTTGAACCCATATCTCTGTCCTCTGTCCTCTTTTACCTCCTTCTCGCCTGCTGACTCTAATTTGCCACAATAATTGACTAAGTCTTCCCTAAAGACTAAAAGTATCCTTCCTCTGGGCCTGAAGTAGTCAGAAAAGTATACTTGGTGCTTTTGCTCATCAGCAAGTATGAAGGACATTGGCGTGATCACCTCTGATAGGAGGAGGGACAAATAAAAATGAACACCTATTTCTAGACAGGAGCAGTTTTGAACAAAGAGTGTGTTGTGGAGTGACGTGTTTATTTGAGTGTCCAACCTTCACTCTTAAGTGGTTATTTCTTTTTTACATTCATGAACATCATAAAACGCACTGATTTCAAAAGCCCAGACGCATTTTATTACAGCATTTCTGTTATTGAGGTGAGAAAAATTGAGAAGGACTTCGCTGTACAACGGTATCTATTTCTGGGCACTGCTGAAACCAAACAAAAAAAAATTCATGGTGGCCAGCTAGGGCTATTTTCTACTGACTGTCTCTGGGGACTCAAACAGAATCCATTTGTTTGTTTGTTTGTTTCTCAGTTTCACTTTTTTTGGGTACCTGTCACCGCCCCTTCAGCTTTTAATTTGTCCGTGTCCTGGGATCTTAAGTGAGTCTCCTGTAAGGTAGCACATACATGATCTTGAGTGAAAGATAGCTTAGTTTAGTATGATGCTTTCCTATCTACCTACTTATCTATCTCTTTACCTATGTAATCTTTCTATCTATCTATCTGTCATCTCTCTACTATCATCTGTGTATCTATCTAATTAATCTATCATCTATATGTATGTATATCAGTCGAATCTATGTATCAATCATTTGTCTCTCTATATATCTGTTTTCTCACTTTTGTCACGTTCTGTCCCTAGGTGCACTTTGATTCCTCTGTGTCCTTCTCAGTGTCAATTCCTTGTGTTTGTTTTTGTGAGTTAGCTTTGTGTTTGGGTCTTGAGAGGAGTGGCCTTGGGTGGGAACTTCTCCTGCGTAGGTGGCACGAGTCTGCTGGGTGTGGATAGTGTGGTTGGTGGGCTGCGCTCTTGATACTGTGCAGCCCAGTGCCCTCCAGCTGCTCTGCCCCTGGGCCGTTCCTGCTGTGGCGGCTGCATGAGCTGCAGGGGATATCCGAGGCCCCATGCAGGGAGCACCCTGGCGGGCCTGAGGGGTCCGTGGTAGGTACATGCCCAGTAGTATGTCTTTTTGCCTGTGCACCGATGTTACCTCGGTGGCCCTGCTTGGTGGCCCATCTTCAGAGAGTATGTGTGTAGTCACTGGTTAAGGGAACTGCCTTTTGGTGACACGCAGGGTCCTTCTGGGCCAGTGGCCCATGGACTTGCTGAGGTGGCAGCCCTGCTAGCTTGTGGGGAAACTGCTCCCCTCTGCTGTCAAGGTGGAGGTGGAATTTCAGTGCATTTACGTATTTAGATGTGAGTGAGGTCTATCTGAATTGGAATAGTAGCGTTGAGAGCTATGTTTCCAGGCCCCTCAACTTGTAGTTCATCTTCGTCCTTGGATCTCATGTTAGTCTCCTCTAAGGGAGCACGTAGGTGGTCTTGAGTTTTCATCCCTTCTTTTAACCCTGTGTCTTTTCATTGTAGTCCTTAAGAGCCTGTCCTTTTATTCTTAGAATTGAGAGCTATGTCCTTATTGCACTTTAAAAAATTTTTTTGTTATCATTAATCCACAATCACGCAAAGAACATTATGTTAACCAAGTACACCACGTCCCCAACAAAAACCCCATTACAGTAGCTGTCCATCAGCATAGTTGGATGCTGTAGACCCCTTCACCATGTCCCCCCAACACCCCGTTACAGTCGCTTTCCATCAGCGTGTAGTAAGATGCTGTAGAATCACTACTGGTCTTCTCTGTGTTGTACAGCCCTCCCCATGCTCCCCCCACCCACACATTATACATGCTGATCCTAATGCCCCCTTTCTTTTTCCCCACATTTATCAAACCCTTCCCACTCACCCTGCCTAGTTCCTTTCCCTTTGGTAGCTGTTAGTCCACTCTTGGGTTCTGTGAGTCTGCTGCTGTTTTTTTCCTTCAGTTTTTCTTTGTTGTTATACTCAACACATGAGTGAAATCATTTGGTACTTGTCTTTCTCCGCATGGCCTTTTTCACTGAACATAATATCCTCTAGATCCATCCACGTTGTTCAAATGGTAGGATTTTTTTCTTCTTACGGCTGCTTACTGAACTTTTTAAACTAGATTTCTGTCTTCTCTTTTGTCTGTAGTTTCGCTATGTGCTTTCACCATTGCTCTCCTCGTTATTAGCAATAAATTTACGTTAATCAATATGTACCTATATCTATCTATACATCTGTCTGTCTGTCTATCTGTCTATCTATCTATCTATTTATCTATCTATCTATCTATCTTCCTATCATCTATCGATGATGTCTATCATCAATCTATGTACCTATCTATCTATCTTTCATCTGTCGTCTCTCTAGCTATCTATCTATGAATCAATCATCTTTTTGTCTGCCCATCTATCCTTATGTACAGAACAGTTAACAACATCGCCTTTGTCACTTCCCTACATTATGCTTCCAAAAATCTTTCAAGGTAACTAGGCTGTAGAAAGAGCACTCGGTTCACTGAGATACTTCCAGGTCGAGTCAGCCACGTGTACCTACAAATCCAGTAAGTGGTTGTGCAGGGACTTGAACCTGTGTCTGTATCCTCTATTATCTTCTTCTCACTGGCTGACTCTATTTAGCCACATTCATTGACTAAGTGCTCCGTGAAGACCACAGGTATTGTTCCTCTGGGCCTGTTGTCCACAGAAAGAAAACTTGGTGCTTTGCTCACCACCATGTTTGAGGGACATCGGCGTGATCACCGCTGATAGGATGGAACGACAAATGAAAAGGAACACCAGTTGCTAGACAGGAGCAGTTGGGAGCAAAGAGTGTGTTGTGGAGTGACGTGTTTATTTCAGTGTCCAAACTTCCCTCTTTATATAGTTATTCCTTCTTTAAATTCGTGAACTTCATAAAACCCACTGATCTCAAAGGTCCAGACGTATACTTTTACAGCAATTCAATTGTTGAGTTGAGAGAAAATGAGAAAGACGTTGCTGTACCACTAAATCTATGGCTGGGCAATGCTGAAACCAAACAAAAAGAATTCACGTTGGCCAGATAGGGCTATTTTCTACTGACTGTCTCTGTGGACTCAAACAGAATCCATTCTAGGATTGTTTGTTTTTCAGTTTCACTGTGTTGGGTACCTGTACACACCCCTTCGGCTTTTAGATTGTCTGTGTCCTTGGATCTCAAGAGAGTCTCCTGTAAGTAAGGGAGCACGAAGGTGGTCTTGAGTTTTCATCCCTTCTTTTAACCCTGTGTCATTTGGTTGGAGCACTCAAAGCCTGTCCTTTTGTTCTGATGATTCAGAGATGTGCCCTTATTGCACTTAAAAAATTGTTTTTGTTATCATTAATCTACAATCACGTGTAGAACATTATGTTTCCTAGACTCCCCCCTTCACCAAATCCCTCCCAAAAACCTCTTACAGTTGCTGTCAGTTAGCAGAGATGGATGCTGTAGACCCGTTCACGATGTACCCCCCCACACACCCCATTACAGTCGCTGTCTTTCAGCGTGTAGTAAGATGCTGTAGAATATCTACTTGTCTTCTCTGTGTTGTACAGCACTCGCCATGCGACCCCGCCCTCACGCATTATACATGCTTATCCTAATCTCCCTTTTCTTTCTCCCCACCTTTATCCCTCCCTTCCCAACCAACCTTCTCAGTCCTTTTCCCTTTGGTAACTGTTACTCCACATTCGGGTTCTGTGAGTCTGCTGCTGTTTTGTTTTTTTCAGTGTTTCTTTGTTGTTATACTCCACACATGAGTGAAATCATTTGGTACTTGTCTTTCTCCGCCTGGAATATTTCACTGAGCATACTACCGTCTCGCTCCATCCACGTCATTGCAAATGGTAGCGTTTGTTTTCTTCTTATGGCTGCAAACGGCAGTTTTTAAACTGGACTTCATTCTTCCTTTTAGTTTGTAGTTTCGCTATGTGCTTTCACCATTGATCTCCTTTTTATGAGCAGTAGCTTTGTTTTATTTAATATGTATCTGTATGTATCTTTCTATCTATCTATCTGTCTATCTATCTATCTGTCTATCCTTCTATCTTTCAATTTATCTATCTATCTTTCTATCTATCTTTCTATCTATCATCTGTCTATCAATCTATCTTCCTATCTACCTATCATGTCTATCGTCTGTCTATCTGTCATCTGTCATCTATCTATCTATCTATGAATCAATCATCTTTTTGTCTGGCCATCTATCCTTATGTACAGGACAGTTAACAACATCATCTATGTCAGTTCCCTACATTATGCTTCCAAAAATATTGCAAAGTAACTAGTCCTTAGGGAGAGCACTGGGTTCACTGAGACGCTTCCAGGTCGAGTCAGCCGCTTGTGCTTACAAATCCAGTAATTTATGGTGGTGCAGGGACTTGCACCCATCTCTCTGTCCTCTGTCCTCTTTTACCTCCTTCTCGCTTGCTGACTGTATTCAGCCACTTTCGTTGACTAAGTGCTTCCAGAAGACCACAACTCTCCTTCCTCTGGGCCTGTTTAGACAGAAAAGTATACTTGGTGCTTTGCTCACCACCAACTTTGAGGGACAATGGCATGATCACCGCTGATAGGAGGAGGGACAAATAAAAAGAACACCTATTTCTAGGCAGCAGCATTTTGGAGCAAAGAGAGTGTTGTGGAGTTACGTGTTTGTTTGAGTGTCCAAACTATCCTCTTTAGGTGGTTATTACTACTTTACTTTCAAGAACATCATAAAATCCACTGATTTCAAAAGCCCAGACACATATTATTACAGCAATTCAGTTGTTGAGGTGAGAAAAAATGAGAAGGACGTTGCTGTACCACTAAATCTATGGCTGGGCACTGCTGAAACCAAACAAAAAGAATTCACGGTGTCTAGATAGGGCTATTTTCTACTGACTGTCTCTGGGGACTCAAACAAAATCCATTTGTTGGTTTGTTTGCTTTTCAGTTACACTTGTGTAGGGTTGCTGTCCCCACCATTTCGGATTGTAGTTTGTCTGTGTCTTTGGATCTCAAGTGAGTCTCCTATAGGGGAGCACTTAGGTGATCTTGAGTTTTCATCCCTTCTTTTAACCCTGTGTCTTTTGTTTGGAGCTCGCAAAGCCTGTTTTATTGCTGTGCCCATATTGCACTTAAAAAAATTTTTTTTTATCATTAATCTGCAATCACGTGAAGTACGTCATATTTACTAGGCTCCCACCTTCACCAAGTCCCCACCAAAACCTCTTACAGTCGTTGTCCATAAGCATTGTTGTATGCTGTAGACTGCTTCACCATGTTGCCCCACAAACACCCCATTACAGTCGCTGTCCATCAGCGTGTAGTAAATGCTGTAGAATCTCTACTTGTCTTCTCTGTGTTGTACATCCCTCCCTTTGCCCCCCCGAGCCCACGCATTATACATGTTAATCCTAATGTCCCCTTTCTTCTCCCTGCCCTTATCCCTCCCTTCCCACACACCCTGCCCATTCCCTTTCCCTTTGGTAACTTTTATTGAACTCTCGGGTTCTGTGAGTCTGCTGCTGTTTATTTCCTCCAGTTTTTCTTTGTTGTTATACTCCACACATGAGTGAAATCATTGGCTACTTGTCTTTCTCCACCTGGTATATATCACTGAGCATGCTACCGTCTAGCTACATCCACATCCTTGCAAATGGTAGGATTTGTTTTCTTCTTATGGCTGCTTACTGCACTTTTTAAACTGGACTTCATTCTTCCTTTTTGTTTATAGTTTCCCTATGTGCTTTCACCATTGATCTGTTGGTTATGAGCAATAGCTTTGTGTTAAACGATATCTATCTGAATCTGTGTAACTGTCTGTCTATCTATCAATCTATCTATCTATCCTTCTATCTTTCTATCTATGTATCTCTCTATCTTCCTATCATCTATCTATCGTGTCTATCATCTATCTATAATCTCTCATCTATCTATGTATCTATGAATCAATCATCTTTTTGTCTTCCCATCTATCCTTATGTACAGAACAGTTAACAACATCGCCTATGTCAATTCCCTACATTATGCTTCCAAAAATCTTGCCAAGTAACTAGGACGTATGGTGAGCACTGGGTACACTGAGACAATTGCAGGTCGAGTCTGCCGCGTGTGCTTACAAAACCAGTAAATGGTTGTCCAGGGACTTGAACCCATATCTCTGTCCTCTGTCCTCTTTTACCTCCTTCTCGCCTGCTGACTCTAATTTGCCACAATAATTGACTAAGTCTTCCCTAAAGACTAAAAGTATCCTTCCTCTGGGCCTGAAGTAGTCAGAAAAGTATACTTGGTGCTTTTGCTCATCAGCAAGTATGAAGGACATTGGCGTGATCACCTCTGATAGGAGGAGGGACAAATAAAAATGAACACCTATTTCTAGACAGGAGCAGTTTTGAACAAAGAGTGTGTTGTGGAGTGACGTGTTTATTTGAGTGTCCAACCTTCACTCTTAAGTGGTTATTTCTTTTTTACATTCATGAACATCATAAAACGCACTGATTTCAAAAGCCCAGACGCATTTTATTACAGCATTTCTGTTATTGAGGTGAGAAAAATTGAGAAGGACTTCGCTGTACAACGGTATCTATTTCTGGGCACTGCTGAAACCAAACAAAAAAAAATTCATGGTGGCCAGCTAGGGCTATTTTCTACTGACTGTCTCTGGGGACTCAAACAGAATCCATTTGTTTGTTTGTTTGTTTCTCAGTTTCACTTTTTTTGGGTACCTGTCACCGCCCCTTCAGCTTTTAATTTGTCCGTGTCCTGGGATCTTAAGTGAGTCTCCTGTAAGGTAGCACATACATGATCTTGAGTGAAAGATAGCTTAGTTTAGTATGATGCTTTCCTATCTACCTACTTATCTATCTCTTTACCTATGTAATCTTTCTATCTATCTATCTGTCATCTCTCTACTATCATCTGTGTATCTATCTAATTAATCTATCATCTATATGTATGTATATCAGTCGAATCTATGTATCAATCATTTGTCTCTCTATATATCTGTTTTCTCACTTTTGTCACGTTCTGTCCCTAGGTGCACTTTGATTCCTCTGTGTCCTTCTCAGTGTCAATTCCTTGTGTTTGTTTTTGTGAGTTAGCTTTGTGTTTGGGTCTTGAGAGGAGTGGCCTTGGGTGGGAACTTCTCCTGCGTAGGTGGCACGAGTCTGCTGGGTGTGGATAGTGTGGTTGGTGGGCTGCGCTCTTGATACTGTGCAGCCCAGTGCCCTCCAGCTGCTCTGCCCCAGGGCCGTTCCTGCTGTGGCGGCTGCATGAGCTGCAGGGGATATCCGAGGCCCCATGCAGGGAGCACCCTGGCGGGCCTGAGGGGTCCGTGGTAGGTACATGCCCAGTAGTATGTCTTTTTGCCTGTGCACCGATGTTACCTCGGTGGCCCTGCTTGGTGGCCCATCTTCAGAGAGTATGTGTGTAGTCACTGGTTAAGGGAACTGCCTTTTGGTGACACGCAGGGTCCTTCTGGGCCAGTGGCCCATGGACTTGCTGAGGTGGCAGCCCTGCTAGCTTGTGGGGAAACTGCTCCCCTCTGCTGTCAAGGTGGCGGTGGAATTTCAGTGCATTTACGTATTTAGATGTGAGTGAGGTCTATCTGAATTGGAATAGTAGCGTTGAGAGCTATGTTTCCAGGCCCCTCAACTTGTAGTTCATCTTCGTCCTTGGATCTCATGTTAGTCTCCTGTAAGGGAGCACGTAGGTGGTCTTGAGTTTTCATCCCTTCTTTTAACCCTGTGTCTTTTCATTGTAGTCCTTAAGAGCCTGTCCTTTTATTCTTAGAATTGAGAGCTATGTCCTTATTGCACTTTAAAAATTTTTTTGTTATCATTAATCCACAATCACGCAAAGAACATTATGTTAACCAAGTACACCACGTCCCCAACAAAAACCCCATTACAGTAGCTGTCCATCAGCATAGTTGGATGCTGTAGACCCCTTCACCATGTCCCCCCAACACCCCGTTACAGTCGCTTTCCATCAGCGTGTAGTAAGATGCTGTAGAATCACTACTGGTCTTCTCTGTGTTGTACAGCCCTCCCCATGCTCCCCCCACCCACACATTATACATGCTGATCCTAATGCCCCCTTTCTTTTTCCCCACATTTATCAAACCCTTCCCACTCACCCTGCCTAGTTCCTTTCCCTTTGGTAGCTGTTAGTCCACTCTTGGGTTCTGTGAGTCTGCTGCTGTTTTTTTCCTTCAGTTTTTCTTTGTTGTTATACTCAACACATGAGTGAAATCATTTGGTACTTGTCTTTCTCCGCATGGCCTTTTTCACTGAACATAATATCCTCTAGATCCATCCACGTTGTTCAAATGGTAGGATTTTTTTCTTCTTACGGCTGCTTACTGAACTTTTTAAACTAGATTTCTGTCTTCTCTTTTGTCTGTAGTTTCGCTATGTGCTTTCACCATTGCTCTCCTCGTTATTAGCAATAAATTTACGTTAATCAATATGTACCTATATCTATCTATACATCTGTCTGTCTGTCTATCTGTCTATCTATCTATCTATTTATCTATCTATCTATCTATCTTCCTATCATCTATCGATGATGTCTATCATCAATCTATGTACCTATCTATCTATCTTTCATCTGTCGTCTCTCTAGCTATCTATCTATGAATCAATCATCTTTTTGTCTGCCCATCTATCCTTATGTACAGAACAGTTAACAACATCGCCTTTGTCACTTCCCTACATTATGCTTCCAAAAATCTTTCAAGGTAACTAGGCTGTAGAAAGAGCACTCGGTTCACTGAGATACTTCCAGGTCGAGTCAGCCACGTGTACCTACAAATCCAGTAAGTGGTTGTGCAGGGACTTGAACCTGTGTCTGTATCCTCTATTATCTTCTTCTCACTGGCTGACTCTATTTAGCCACATTCATTGACTAAGTGCTCCGTGAAGACCACAGGTATTGTTCCTCTGGGCCTGTTGTCCACAGAAAGAAAACTTGGTGCTTTGCTCACCACCATGTTTGAGGGACATCGGCGTGATCACCGCTGATAGGATGGAACGACAAATGAAAAGGAACACCAGTTGCTAGACAGGAGCAGTTGGGAGCAAAGAGTGTGTTGTGGAGTGACGTGTTTATTTCAGTGTCCAAACTTCCCTCTTTATATAGTTATTCCTTCTTTAAATTCGTGAACTTCATAAAACCCACTGATCTCAAAGGTCCAGACGTATACTTTTACAGCAATTCAATTGTTGAGTTGAGAGAAAATGAGAAAGACGTTGCTGTACCACTAAATCTATGGCTGGGCAATGCTGAAACCAAACAAAAAGAATTCACGTTGGCCAGATAGGGCTATTTTCTACTGACTGTCTCTGTGGACTCAAACAGAATCCATTCTAGGATTGTTTGTTTTTCAGTTTCACTGTGTTGGGTACCTGTACACACCCCTTCGGCTTTTAGATTGTCTGTGTCCTTGGATCTCAAGAGAGTCTCCTGTAAGTAAGGGAGCACGAAGGTGGTCTTGAGTTTTCATCCCTTCTTTTAACCCTGTGTCATTTGGTTGGAGCACTCAAAGCCTGTCCTTTTGTTCTGATGATTCAGAGATGTGCCCTTATTGCACTTAAAAAATTGTTTTTGTTATCATTAATCTACAATCACGTGTAGAACATTATGTTTCCTAGACTCCCCCCTTCACCAAATCCCTCCCAAAAACCTCTTACAGTTGCTGTCAGTTAGCAGAGATGGATGCTGTAGACCCGTTCACGATGTACCCCCCCACACACCCCATTACAGTCGCTGTCTTTCAGCGTGTAGTAAGATGCTGTAGAATATCTACTTGTCTTCTCTGTGTTGTACAGCACTCGCCATGCGACCCCGCCCTCACGCATTATACATGCTTATCCTAATCTCCCTTTTCTTTCTCCCCACCTTTATCCCTCCCTTCCCAACCAACCTTCTCAGTCCTTTTCCCTTTGGTAACTGTTACTCCACATTCGGGTTCTGTGAGTCTGCTGCTGTTTTGTTTTTTTCAGTGTTTCTTTGTTGTTATACTCCACACATGAGTGAAATCATTTGGTACTTGTCTTTCTCCGCCTGGAATATTTCACTGAGCATACTACCGTCTCGCTCCATCCACGTCATTGCAAATGGTAGCGTTTGTTTTCTTCTTATGGCTGCAAACGGCAGTTTTTAAACTGGACTTCATTCTTCCTTTTAGTTTGTAGTTTCGCTATGTGCTTTCACCATTGATCTCCTTTTTATGAGCAGTAGCTTTGTTTTATTTAATATGTATCTGTATGTATCTTTCTATCTATCTATCTGTCTATCTATCTATCTGTCTATCCTTCTATCTTTCAATTTATCTATCTATCTTTCTATCTATCTTTCTATCTATCATCTGTCTATCAATCTATCTTCCTATCTACCTATCATGTCTATCGTCTGTCTATCTGTCATCTGTCATCTATCTATCTATCTATGAATCAATCATCTTTTTGTCTGGCCATCTATCCTTATGTACAGGACAGTTAACAACATCATCTATGTCAGTTCCCTACATTATGCTTCCAAAAATATTGCAAAGTAACTAGTCCTTAGGGAGAGCACTGGGTTCACTGAGACGCTTCCAGGTCGAGTCAGCCGCTTGTGCTTACAAATCCAGTAATTTATGGTGGTGCAGGGACTTGCACCCATCTCTCTGTCCTCTGTCCTCTTTTACCTCCTTCTCGCTTGCTGACTGTATTCAGCCACTTTCGTTGACTAAGTGCTTCCAGAAGACCACAACTCTCCTTCCTCTGGGCCTGTTTAGACAGAAAAGTATACTTGGTGCTTTGCTCACCACCAACTTTGAGGGACAATGGCATGATCACCGCTGATAGGAGGAGGGACAAATAAAAAGAACACCTATTTCTAGGCAGCAGCATTTTGGAGCAAAGAGAGTGTTGTGGAGTTACGTGTTTGTTTGAGTGTCCAAACTATCCTCTTTAGGTGGTTATTACTACTTTACTTTCAAGAACATCATAAAATCCACTGATTTCAAAAGCCCAGACACATATTATTACAGCAATTCAGTTGTTGAGGTGAGAAAAAATGAGAAGGACGTTGCTGTACCACTAAATCTATGGCTGGGCACTGCTGAAACCAAACAAAAAGAATTCACGGTGTCTAGATAGGGCTATTTTCTACTGACTGTCTCTGGGGACTCAAACAAAATCCATTTGTTGGTTTGTTTGCTTTTCAGTTACACTTGTGTAGGGTTGCTGTCCCCACCATTTCGGATTGTAGTTTGTCTGTGTCTTTGGATCTCAAGTGAGTCTCCTATAGGGGAGCACTTAGGTGATCTTGAGTTTTCATCCCTTCTTTTAACCCTGTGTCTTTTGTTTGGAGCTCGCAAAGCCTGTTTTATTGCTGTGCCCATATTGCACTTAAAAAAATTTTTTTTTATCATTAATCTGCAATCACGTGAAGTACGTCATATTTACTAGGCTCCCACCTTCACCAAGTCCCCACCAAAACCTCTTACAGTCGTTGTCCATAAGCATTGTTGTATGCTGTAGACTGCTTCACCATGTTGCCCCACAAACACCCCATTACAGTCGCTGTCCATCAGCGTGTAGTAAATGCTGTAGAATCTCTACTTGTCTTCTCTGTGTTGTACATCCCTCCCTTTGCCCCCCCGAGCCCACGCATTATACATGTTAATCCTAATGTCCCCTTTCTTCTCCCTGCCCTTATCCCTCCCTTCCCACACACCCTGCCCATTCCCTTTCCCTTTGGTAACTTTTATTGAACTCTCGGGTTCTGTGAGTCTGCTGCTGTTTATTTCCTCCAGTTTTTCTTTGTTGTTATACTCCACACATGAGTGAAATCATTGGCTACTTGTCTTTCTCCACCTGGTATATATCACTGAGCATGCTACCGTCTAGCTACATCCACATCCTTGCAAATGGTAGGATTTGTTTTCTTCTTATGGCTGCTTACTGCACTTTTTAAACTGGACTTCATTCTTCCTTTTTGTTTATAGTTTCCCTATGTGCTTTCACCATTGATCTGTTGGTTATGAGCAATAGCTTTGTGTTAAACGATATCTATCTGAATCTGTGTAACTGTCTGTCTATCTATCAATCTATCTATCTATCCTTCTATCTTTCTATCTATGTATCTCTCTATCTTCCTATCATCTATCTATCGTGTCTATCATCTATCTATAATCTCTCATCTATCTATGTATCTATGAATCAATCATCTTTTTGTCTTCCCATCTATCCTTATGTACAGAACAGTTAACAACATCGCCTATGTCAATTCCCTACATTATGCTTCCAAAAATCTTGCCAAGTAACTAGGACGTATGGTGAGCACTGGGTACACTGAGACAATTGCAGGTCGAGTCTGCCGCGTGTGCTTACAAAACCAGTAAATGGTTGTCCAGGGACTTGAACCCATATCTCTGTCCTCTGTCCTCTTTTACCTCCTTCTCGCCTGCTGACTCTAATTTGCCACAATAATTGACTAAGTCTTCCCTAAAGACTAAAAGTATCCTTCCTCTGGGCCTGAAGTAGTCAGAAAAGTATACTTGGTGCTTTTGCTCATCAGCAAGTATGAAGGACATTGGCGTGATCACCTCTGATAGGAGGAGGGACAAATAAAAATGAACACCTATTTCTAGACAGGAGCAGTTTTGAACAAAGAGTGTGTTGTGGAGTGACGTGTTTATTTGAGTGTCCAACCTTCACTCTTAAGTGGTTATTTCTTTTTTACATTCATGAACATCATAAAACGCACTGATTTCAAAAGCCCAGACGCATTTTATTACAGCATTTCTGTTATTGAGGTGAGAAAAATTGAGAAGGACTTCGCTGTACAACGGTATCTATTTCTGGGCACTGCTGAAACCAAACAAAAAAAAATTCATGGTGGCCAGCTAGGGCTATTTTCTACTGACTGTCTCTGGGGACTCAAACAGAATCCATTTGTTTGTTTGTTTGTTTCTCAGTTTCACTTTTTTTGGGTACCTGTCACCGCCCCTTCAGCTTTTAATTTGTCCGTGTCCTGGGATCTTAAGTGAGTCTCCTGTAAGGTAGCACATACATGATCTTGAGTGAAAGATAGCTTAGTTTAGTATGATGCTTTCCTATCTACCTACTTATCTATCTCTTTACCTATGTAATCTTTCTATCTATCTATCTGTCATCTCTCTACTATCATCTGTGTATCTATCTAATTAATCTATCATCTATATGTATGTATATCAGTCGAATCTATGTATCAATCATTTGTCTCTCTATATATCTGTTTTCTCACTTTTATCACGTTCTGTCCCTAGGTGCACTTTGATTCCTCTGTGTCCTTCTCAGTGTCAATTCCTTGTGTTTGTTTTTGTGAGTTAGCTTTGTGTTTGGGTCTTGAGAGGAGTGGCCTTGGGTGGGAACTTCTCCTGCGTAGGTGGCACGAGTCTGCTGGGTGTGGATAGTGTGGTTGGTGGGCTGCGCTCTTGATACTGTGCAGCCCAGTGCCCTCCAGCTGCTCTGCCCCAGGGCCGTTCCTGCTGTGGCGGCTGCATGAGCTGCAGGGGATATCCGAGGCCCCATGCAGGGAGCACCCTGGCGGGCCTGAGGGGTCCGTGGTAGGTACATGCCCAGTAGTATGTCTTTTTGCCTGTGCCCCGATGTTACCTCGGTGGCGCTGCTTGGTGGCCCATCTTCAGAGAGTATGTGTGTAGTCACTGGTTAAGGGAACTGCCTTTTGGTGACACGCAGGGTCCTTCTGGGCCAGTGGCCCATGGACTTGCTGAGGTGGCAGCCCTGCTAGCTTGTGGGGAAACTGCTCCCCTCTGCTGTCAAGGTGGCGGTGGAATTTCAGTGCATTTACGTATTTAGATGTGAGTGAGGTCTATCTGAATTGGAATAGTAGCGTTGAGAGCTATGTTTCCAGGCCCCTCAACTTGTAGTTCATCTTCGTCCTTGGATCTCATGTTAGTCTCCTGTAAGGGAGCACGTAGGTGGTCTTGAGTTTTCATCCCTTCTTTTAACCCTGTGTCTTTTCATTGTAGTCCTTAAGAGCCTGTCCTTTTATTCTTAGAATTGAGAGCTATGTCCTTATTGCACTTTAAAAAATTTTTTTGTTATCATTAATCCACAATCACGCAAAGAACATTATGTTAACCAAGTACACCACGTCCCCAACAAAAACCCCATTACAGTAGCTGTCCATCAGCATAGTTGGATGCTGTAGACCCCTTCACCATGTCCCCCCAACACCCCGTTACAGTCGCTTTCCATCAGCGTGTAGTAAGATGCTGTAGAATCACTACTGGTCTTCTCTGTGTTGTACAGCCCTCCCCATGCTCCCCCCACCCACACATTATACATGCTGATCCTAATGCCCCCTTTCTTTTTCCCCACATTTATCAAACCCTTCCCACTCACCCTGACTAGTTCCTTTCCCTTTGGTAGCTGTTAGTCCACTCTTGGGTTCTGTGAGTCTGCTGCTGTTTTTTTCCTTCAGTTTTTCTTTGTTGTTATACTCAACACATGAGTGAAATCATTTGGTACTTGTCTTTCTCCGCATGGCCTTTTTCACTGAACATAATATCCTCTAGATCCATCCACGTTGTTCAAATGGTAGGATTTTTTTCTTCTTACGGCTGCTTACTGAACTTTTTAAACTAGATTTCTGTCTTCTCTTTTGTCTGTAGTTTCGCTATGTGCTTTCACCATTGCTCTCCTCGTTATTAGCAATAAATTTACGTTAATCAATATGTACCTATATCTATCTATACATCTGTCTGTCTGTCTATCTGTCTATCTATCTATCTATCTATCTATCTATCTATCTTCCTATCATCTATCGATGATGTCTATCATCAATCTATGTACCTATCTATCTATCTTTCATCTGTCGTCTCTCTAGCTATCTATCTATGATTCAATCATCTTTTTGTCTGCCCATCTATCCTTATGTACAGAACAGTTAACAACATCGCCTTTGTCACTTCCCTACATTATGCTTCCAAAAATCTTTCAAGGTAACTAGGCTGTAGAAAGAGCACTCGGTTCACTGAGATACTTCCAGGTCGAGTCAGCCACGTGTACCTACAAATCCAGTAAGTGGTTGTGCAGGGACTTGAACCTGTGTCTGTATCCTCTATTATCTTCTTCTCACTGGCTGACTCTATTTAGCCACATTCATTGACTAAGTGCTCCGTGAAGACCACAGGTATTGTTCCTCTGGGCCTGTTGTCCACAGAAAGAAAACTTGGTGCTTTGCTCACCACCATGTTTGAGGGACATCGGCGTGATCACCGCTGATAGGATGGAACGACAAATGAAAAGGAACACCAGTTGCTAGACAGGAGCAGTTGGGAGCAAAGAGTGTGTTGTGGAGTGACGTGTTTATTTCAGTGTCCAAACTTCCCTCTTTATATAGTTATTCCTTCTTTAAATTCGTGAACTTCATAAAACCCACTGATCTCAAAGGTCCAGACGTATACTTTTACAGCAATTCAATTGTTGAGTTGAGAGAAAATGAGAAAGACGTTGCTGTACCACTAAATCTATGGCTGGGCAATGCTGAAACCAAACAAAAAGAATTCACGTTGGCCAGATAGGGCTATTTTCTACTGACTGTCTCTGTGGACTCAAACAGAATCCATTCTAGGATTGTTTGTTTTTCAGTTTCACTGTGTTGGGTACCTGTACACACCCCTTCGGCTTTTAGATTGTCTGTGTCCTTGGATCTCAAGAGAGTCTCCTGTAAGTAAGGGAGCACGAAGGTGGTCTTGAGTTTTCATCCCTTCTTTTAACCCTGTGTCATTTGGTTGGAGCACTCAAAGCCTGTCCTTTTATTCTGATGATTCAGAGATGTGCCCTTATTGCACTTAAAAAATTGTTTTTGTTATCATTAATCTACAATCACGTGTAGAACATTATGTTTCCTAGACTCCCCCCTTCACCAAATCCCTCCCAAAAACCTCTTACAGTTGCTGTCAGTTAGCAGAGATGGATGCTGTAGACCCGTTCACGATGTACCCCCCCACACACCCCATTACAGTCGCTGTCTTTCAGCGTGTAGTAAGATGCTGTAGAATATCTACTTGTCTTCTCTGTGTTGTACAGCACTCGCCATGCGACCCCGCCCTCACGCATTATACATGCTTATCCTAATCTCCCTTTTCTTTCTCCCCACCTTTATCCCTCCCTTCCCAACCAACCTTCTCAGTCCTTTTCCCTTTGGTAACTGTTACTCCACATTCGGGTTCTGTGAGTCTGCTGCTGTTTTGTTTTTTTCAGTGTTTCTTTGTTGTTATACTCCACACATGAGTGAAATCATTTGGTACTTGTCTTTCTCCGCCTGGAATATTTCACTGAGCATACTACCGTCTCGCTCCATCCACGTCATTGCAAATGGTAGCGTTTGTTTTCTTCTTATGGCTGCAAACGGCAGTTTTTAAACTGGACTTCATTCTTCCTTTTAGTTTGTAGTTTCGCTATGTGCTTTCACCATTGATCTCCTTTTTATGAGCAGTAGCTTTGTTTTATTTAATATGTATCTGTATGTATCTTTCTATCTATCTATCTGTCTATCTATCTATCTGTCTATCCTTCTATCTTTCAATTTATCTATCTATCTTTCTATCTATCTTTCTATCTATCATCTGTCTATCAATCTATCTTCCTATCTACCTATCATGTCTATCGTCTGTCTATCTGTCATCTGTCATCTATCTATCTATCTATGAATCAATCATCTTTTTGTCTGGCCATCTATCCTTATGTACAGGACAGTTAACAACATCATCTATGTCAGTTCCCTACATTATGCTTCCAAAAATATTGCAAAGTAACTAGTCCTTAGGGAGAGCACTGGGTTCACTGAGACGCTTCCAGGTCGAGTCAGCCGCTTGTGCTTACAAATCCAGTAATTTATGGTGGTGCAGGGACTTGCACCCATCTCTCTGTCCTCTGTCCTCTTTTACCTCCTTCTCGCTTGCTGACTGTATTCAGCCACTTTCGTTGACTAAGTGCTTCCAGAAGACCACAACTCTCCTTCCTCTGGGCCTGTTTAGACAGAAAAGTATACTTGGTGCTTTGCTCACCACCAACTTTGAGGGACAATGGCATGATCACCGCTGATAGGAGGAGGGACAAATAAAAAGAACACCTATTTCTAGGCAGCAGCATTTTGGAGCAAAGAGAGTGTTGTGGAGTTACGTGTTTGTTTGAGTGTCCAAACTATCCTCTTTAGGTGGTTATTACTACTTTACTTTCAAGAACATCATAAAATCCACTGATTTCAAAAGCCCAGACACATATTATTACAGCAATTCAGTTGTTGAGGTGAGAAAAAATGAGAAGGACGTTGCTGTACCACTAAATCTATGGCTGGGCACTGCTGAAACCAAACAAAAAGAATTCACGGTGTCTAGATAGGGCTATTTTCTACTGACTGTCTCTGGGGACTCAAACAAAATCCATTTGTTGGTTTGTTTGCTTTTCAGTTACACTTGTGTAGGGTTGCTGTCCCCACCATTTCGGATTGTAGTTTGTCTGTGTCTTTGGATCTCAAGTGAGTCTCCTATAGGGGAGCACTTAGGTGATCTTGAGTTTTCATCCCTTCTTTTAACCCTGTGTCTTTTGTTTGGAGCTCGCAAAGCCTGTTTTATTGCTGTGCCCATATTGCACTTAAAAAAATTTTTTTTTATCATTAATCTGCAATCACGTGAAGTACGTCATATTTACTAGGCTCCCACCTTCACCAAGTCCCCACCAAAACCTCTTACAGTCGTTGTCCATAAGCATTGTTGTATGCTGTAGACTGCTTCACCATGTTGCCCCACAAACACCCCATTACAGTCGCTGTCCATCAGCGTGTAGTAAATGCTGTAGAATCTCTACTTGTCTTCTCTGTGTTGTACATCCCTCCCTTTGCCCCCCCGAGCCCACGCATTATACATGTTAATCCTAATGTCCCCTTTCTTCTCCCTGCCCTTATCCCTCCCTTCCCACACACCCTGCCCATTCCCTTTCCCTTTGGTAACTTTTATTGAACTCTCGGGTTCTGTGAGTCTGCTGCTGTTTATTTCCTCCAGTTTTTCTTTGTTGTTATACTCCACACATGAGTGAAATCATTGGCTACTTGTCTTTCTCCACCTGGTATATATCACTGAGCATGCTACCGTCTAGCTACATCCACATCCTTGCAAATGGTAGGATTTGTTTTCTTCTTATGGCTGCTTACTGCACTTTTTAAACTGGACTTCATTCTTCCTTTTTGTTTATAGTTTCCCTATGTGCTTTCACCATTGATCTGTTGGTTATGAGCAATAGCTTTGTGTTAAACGATATCTATCTGAATCTGTGTAACTGTCTGTCTATCTATCAATCTATCTATCTATCCTTCTATCTTTCTATCTATGTATCTCTCTATCTTCCTATCATCTATCTATCGTGTCTATCATCTATCTATAATCTCTCATCTATCTATGTATCTATGAATCAATCATCTTTTTGTCTTCCCATCTATCCTTATGTACAGAACAGTTAACAACATCGCCTATGTCACTTCCCTACATTATGCTTCCAAAAATCTTGCCAAGTAACTAGGACGTATGGTGAGCACTGGGTACACTGAGACAATTGCAGGTCGAGTCTGCCGCGTGTGCTTACAAAACCAGTAAATGGTTGTCCAGGGACTTGAACCCATATCTCTGTCCTCTGTCCTCTTTTACCTCCTTCTCGCCTGCTGACTCTAATTTGCCACAATAATTGACTAAGTCTTCCCTAAAGACTAAAAGTATCCTTCCTCTGGGCCTGAAGTAGTCAGAAAAGTATACTTGGTGCTTTTGCTCATCAGCAAGTATGAAGGACATTGGCGTGATCACCTCTGATAGGAGGAGGGACAAATAAAAATGAACACCTATTTCTAGACAGGAGCAGTTTTGAACAAAGAGTGTGTTGTGGAGTGACGTGTTTATTTGAGTGTCCAACCTTCACTCTTAAGTGGTTATTTCTTTTTTACATTCATGAACATCATAAAACGCACTGATTTCAAAAGCCCAGACGCATTTTATTACAGCATTTCTGTTATTGAGGTGAGAAAAATTGAGAAGGACTTCGCTGTACAACGGTATCTATTTCTGGGCACTGCTGAAACCAAACAAAAAAAAATTCATGGTGGCCAGCTAGGGCTATTTTCTACTGACTGTCTCTGGGGACTCAAACAGAATCCATTTGTTTGTTTGTTTGTTTCTCAGTTTCACTTTTTTTGGGTACCTGTCACCGCCCCTTCAGCTTTTAATTTGTCCGTGTCCTGGGATCTTAAGTGAGTCTCCTGTAAGGTAGCACATACATGATCTTGAGTGAAAGATAGCTTAGTTTAGTATGATGCTTTCCTATCTACCTACTTATCTATCTCTTTACCTATGTAATCTTTCTATCTATCTATCTGTCATCTCTCTACTATCATCTGTGTATCTATCTAATTAATCTATCATCTATATGTATGTATATCAGTCGAATCTATGTATCAATCATTTGTCTCTCTATATATCTGTTTTCTCACTTTTGTCACGTTCTGTCCCTAGGTGCACTTTGATTCCTCTGTGTCCTTCTCAGTGTCAATTCCTTGTGTTTGTTTTTGTGAGTTAGCTTTGTGTTTGGGTCTTGAGAGGAGTGGCCTTGGGTGGGAACTTCTCCTGCGTAGGTGGCACGAGTCTGCTGGGTGTGGATAGTGTGGTTGGTGGGCTGCGCTCTTGATACTGTGCAGCCCAGTGCCCTCCAGCTGCTCTGCCCCAGGGCCGTTCCTGCTGTGGCGGCTGCATGAGCTGCAGGGGATATCCGAGGCCCCATGCAGGGAGCACCCTGGCGGGCCTGAGGGGTCCGTGGTAGGTACATGCCCAGTAGTATGTCTTTTTGCCTGTGCACCGATGTTACCTCGGTGGCCCTGCTTGGTGGCCCATCTTCAGAGAGTATGTGTGTAGTCACTGGTTAAGGGAACTGCCTTTTGGTGACACGCAGGGTCCTTCTGGGCCAGTGGCCCATGGACTTGCTGAGGTGGCAGCCCTGCTAGCTTGTGGGGAAACTGCTCCCCTCTGCTGTCAAGGTGGCGGTGGAATTTCAGTGCATTTACGTATTTAGATGTGAGTGAGGTCTATCTGAATTGGAATAGTAGCGTTGAGAGCTATGTTTCCAGGCCCCTCAACTTGTAGTTCATCTTCGTCCTTGGATCTCATGTTAGTCTCCTGTAAGGGAGCACGTAGGTGGTCTTGAGTTTTCATCCCTTCTTTTAACCCTGTGTCTTTTCATTGTAGTCCTTAAGAGCCTGTCCTTTTATTCTTAGAATTGGGAGCTATGTCCTTATTGCACTTTAAAAAATTTTTTTGTTATCATTAATCCACAATCACGCAAAGAACATTATGTTAACCAAGTACACCACGTCCCCAACAAAAACCCCATTACAGTAGCTGTCCATCAGCATAGTTGGATGCTGTAGACCCCTTCACCATGTCCCCCCAACACCCCGTTACAGTCGCTTTCCATCAGCGTGTAGTAAGATGCTGTAGAATCACTACTGGTCTTCTCTGTGTTGTACAGCCCTCCCCATGCTCCCCCCACCCACACATTATACATGCTGATCCTAATGCCCCCTTTCTTTTTCCCCACATTTATCAAACCCTTCCCACTCACCCTGCCTAGTTCCTTTCCCTTTGGTAGCTGTTAGTCCACTCTTGGGTTCTGTGAGTCTGCTGCTGTTTTTTTCCTTCAGTTTTTCTTTGTTGTTATACTCAACACATGAGTGAAATCATTTGGTACTTGTCTTTCTCCGCATGGCCTTTTTCACTGAACATAATATCCTCTAGATCCATCCACGTTGTTCAAATGGTAGGATTTTTTTCTTCTTACGGCTGCTTACTGAACTTTTTAAACTAGATTTCTGTCTTCTCTTTTGTCTGTAGTTTCGCTATGTGCTTTCACCATTGCTCTCCTCGTTATTAGCAATAAATTTACGTTAATCAATATGTACCTATATCTATCTATACATCTGTCTGTCTGTCTATCTGTCTATCTATCTATCTATTTATCTATCTATCTATCTATCTTCCTATCATCTATCGATGATGTCTATCATCAATCTATGTACCTATCTATCTATCTTTCATCTGTCGTCTCTCTAGCTATCTATCTATGAATCAATCATCTTTTTGTCTGCCCATCTATCCTTATGTACAGAACAGTTAACAACATCGCCTTTGTCACTTCCCTACATTATGCTTCCAAAAATCTTTCAAGGTAACTAGGCTGTAGAAAGAGCACTCGGTTCACTGAGATACTTCCAGGTCGAGTCAGCCACGTGTACCTACAAATCCAGTAAGTGGTTGTGCAGGGACTTGAACCTGTGTCTGTATCCTCTATTATCTTCTTCTCACTGGCTGACTCTATTTAGCCACATTCATTGACTAAGTGCTCCGTGAAGACCACAGGTATTGTTCCTCTGGGCCTGTTGTCCACAGAAAGAAAACTTGGTGCTTTGCTCACCACCATGTTTGAGGGACATCGGCGTGATCACCGCTGATAGGATGGAACGACAAATGAAAAGGAACACCAGTTGCTAGACAGGAGCAGTTGGGAGCAAAGAGTGTGTTGTGGAGTGACGTGTTTATTTCAGTGTCCAAACTTCCCTCTTTATATAGTTATTCCTTCTTTAAATTCGTGAACTTCATAAAACCCACTGATCTCAAAGGTCCAGACGTATACTTTTACAGCAATTCAATTGTTGAGTTGAGAGAAAATGAGAAAGACGTTGCTGTACCACTAAATCTATGGCTGGGCAATGCTGAAACCAAACAAAAAGAATTCACGTTGGCCAGATAGGGCTATTTTCTACTGACTGTCTCTGTGGACTCAAACAGAATCCATTCTAGGATTGTTTGTTTTTCAGTTTCACTGTGTTGGGTACCTGTACACACCCCTTCGGCTTTTAGATTGTCTGTGTCCTTGGATCTCAAGAGAGTCTCCTGTAAGTAAGGGAGCACGAAGGTGGTCTTGAGTTTTCATCCCTTCTTTTAACCCTGTGTCATTTGGTTGGAGCACTCAAAGCCTGTCCTTTTGTTCTGATGATTCAGAGATGTGCCCTTATTGCACTTAAAAAATTGTTTTTGTTATCATTAATCTACAATCACGTGTAGAACATTATGTTTCCTAGACTCCCCCCTTCACCAAATCCCTCCCAAAAACCTCTTACAGTTGCTGTCAGTTAGCAGAGATGGATGCTGTAGACCCGTTCACGATGTACCCCCCCACACACCCCATTACAGTCGCTGTCTTTCAGCGTGTAGTAAGATGCTGTAGAATATCTACTTGTCTTCTCTGTGTTGTACAGCACTCGCCATGCGACCCCGCCCTCACGCATTATACATGCTTATCCTAATCTCCCTTTTCTTTCTCCCCACCTTTATCCCTCCCTTCCCAACCAACCTTCTCAGTCCTTTTCCCTTTGGTAACTGTTACTCCACATTCGGGTTCTGTGAGTCTGCTGCTGTTTTGTTTTTTTCAGTGTTTCTTTGTTGTTATACTCCACACATGAGTGAAATCATTTGGTACTTGTCTTTCTCCGCCTGGAATATTTCACTGAGCATACTACCGTCTCGCTCCATCCACGTCATTGCAAATGGTAGCGTTTGTTTTCTTCTTATGGCTGCAAACGGCAGTTTTTAAACTGGACTTCATTCTTCCTTTTAGTTTGTAGTTTCGCTATGTGCTTTCACCATTGATCTCCTTTTTATGAGCAGTAGCTTTGTTTTATTTAATATGTATCTGTATGTATCTTTCTATCTATCTATCTGTCTATCTATCTATCTGTCTATCCTTCTATCTTTCAATTTATCTATCTATCTTTCTATCTATCTTTCTATCTATCATCTGTCTATCAATCTATCTTCCTATCTACCTATCATGTCTATCGTCTGTCTATCTGTCATCTGTCATCTATCTATCTATCTATGAATCAATCATCTTTTTGTCTGGCCATCTATCCTTATGTACAGGACAGTTAACAACATCATCTATGTCAGTTCCCTACATTATGCTTCCAAAAATATTGCAAAGTAACTAGTCCTTAGGGAGAGCACTGGGTTCACTGAGACGCTTCCAGGTCGAGTCAGCCGCTTGTGCTTACAAATCCAGTAATTTATGGTGGTGCAGGGACTTGCACCCATCTCTCTGTCCTCTGTCCTCTTTTACCTCCTTCTCGCTTGCTGACTGTATTCAGCCACTTTCGTTGACTAAGTGCTTCCAGAAGACCACAACTCTCCTTCCTCTGGGCCTGTTTAGACAGAAAAGTATACTTGGTGCTTTGCTCACCACCAACTTTGAGGGACAATGGCATGATCACCGCTGATAGGAGGAGGGACAAATAAAAAGAACACCTATTTCTAGGCAGCAGCATTTTGGAGCAAAGAGAGTGTTGTGGAGTTACGTGTTTGTTTGAGTGTCCAAACTATCCTCTTTAGGTGGTTATTACTACTTTACTTTCAAGAACATCATAAAATCCACTGATTTCAAAAGCCCAGACACATATTATTACAGCAATTCAGTTGTTGAGGTGAGAAAAAATGAGAAGGACGTTGCTGTACCACTAAATCTATGGCTGGGCACTGCTGAAACCAAACAAAAAGAATTCACGGTGTCTAGATAGGGCTATTTTCTACTGACTGTCTCTGGGGACTCAAACAAAATCCATTTGTTGGTTTGTTTGCTTTTCAGTTACACTTGTGTAGGGTTGCTGTCCCCACCATTTCGGATTGTAGTTTGTCTGTGTCTTTGGATCTCAAGTGAGTCTCCTATAGGGGAGCACTTAGGTGATCTTGAGTTTTCATCCCTTCTTTTAACCCTGTGTCTTTTGTTTGGAGCTCGCAAAGCCTGTTTTATTGCTGTGCCCATATTGCACTTAAAAAAATTTTTTTTTATCATTAATCTGCAATCACGTGAAGTACGTCATATTTACTAGGCTCCCACCTTCACCAAGTCCCCACCAAAACCTCTTACAGTCGTTGTCCATAAGCATTGTTGTATGCTGTAGACTGCTTCACCATGTTGCCCCACAAACACCCCATTACAGTCGCTGTCCATCAGCGTGTAGTAAATGCTGTAGAATCTCTACTTGTCTTCTCTGTGTTGTACATCCCTCCCTTTGCCCCCCCGAGCCCACGCATTATACATGTTAATCCTAATGTCCCCTTTCTTCTCCCTGCCCTTATCCCTCCCTTCCCACACACCCTGCCCATTCCCTTTCCCTTTGGTAACTTTTATTGAACTCTCGGGTTCTGTGAGTCTGCTGCTGTTTATTTCCTCCAGTTTTTCTTTGTTGTTATACTCCACACATGAGTGAAATCATTGGCTACTTGTCTTTCTCCACCTGGTATATATCACTGAGCATGCTACCGTCTAGCTACATCCACATCCTTGCAAATGGTAGGATTTGTTTTCTTCTTATGGCTGCTTACTGCACTTTTTAAACTGGACTTCATTCTTCCTTTTTGTTTATAGTTTCCCTATGTGCTTTCACCATTGATCTGTTGGTTATGAGCAATAGCTTTGTGTTAAACGATATCTATCTGAATCTGTGTAACTGTCTGTCTATCTATCAATCTATCTATCTATCCTTCTATCTTTCTATCTATGTATCTCTCTATCTTCCTATCATCTATCTATCGTGTCTATCATCTATCTATAATCTCTCATCTATCTATGTATCTATGAATCAATCATCTTTTTGTCTTCCCATCTATCCTTATGTACAGAACAGTTAACAACATCGCCTATGTCACTTCCCTACATTATGCTTCCAAAAATCTTGCCAAGTAACTAGGACGTATGGTGAGCACTGGGTACACTGAGACAATTGCAGGTCGAGTCTGCCGCGTGTGCTTACAAAACCAGTAAATGGTTGTCCAGGGACTTGAACCCATATCTCTGTCCTCTGTCCTCTTTTACCTCCTTCTCGCCTGCTGACTCTAATTTGCCACAATAATTGACTAAGTCTTCCCTAAAGACTAAAAGTATCCTTCCTCTGGGCCTGAAGTAGTCAGAAAAGTATACTTGGTGCTTTTGCTCATCAGCAAGTATGAAGGACATTGGCGTGATCACCTCTGATAGGAGGAGGGACAAATAAAAATGAACACCTATTTCTAGACAGGAGCAGTTTTGAACAAAGAGTGTGTTGTGGAGTGACGTGTTTATTTGAGTGTCCAACCTTCACTCTTAAGTGGTTATTTCTTTTTTACATTCATGAACATCATAAAACGCACTGATTTCAAAAGCCCAGACGCATTTTATTACAGCATTTCTGTTATTGAGGTGAGAAAAATTGAGAAGGACTTCGCTGTACAACGGTATCTATTTCTGGGCACTGCTGAAACCAAACAAAAAAAAATTCATGGTGGCCAGCTAGGGCTATTTTCTACTGACTGTCTCTGGGGACTCAAACAGAATCCATTTGTTTGTTTGTTTGTTTCTCAGTTTCACTTTTTTTGGGTACCTGTCACCGCCCCTTCAGCTTTTAATTTGTCCGTGTCCTGGGATCTTAAGTGAGTCTCCTGTAAGGTAGCACATACATGATCTTGAGTGAAAGATAGCTTAGTTTAGTATGATGCTTTCCTATCTACCTACTTATCTATCTCTTTACCTATGTAATCTTTCTATCTATCTATCTGTCATCTCTCTACTATCATCTGTGTATCTATCTAATTAATCTATCATCTATATGTATGTATATCAGTCGAATCTATGTATCAATCATTTGTCTCTCTATATATCTGTTTTCTCACTTTTGTCACGTTCTGTCCCTAGGTGCACTTTGATTCCTCTGTGTCCTTCTCAGTGTCAATTCCTTGTGTTTGTTTTTGTGAGTTAGCTTTGTGTTTGGGTCTTGAGAGGAGTGGCCTTGGGTGGGAACTTCTCCTGCGTAGGTGGCACGAGTCTGCTGGGTGTGGATAGTGTGGTTGGTGGGCTGCGCTCTTGATACTGTGCAGCCCAGTGCCCTCCAGCTGCTCTGCCCCAGGGCCGTTCCTGCTGTGGCGGCTGCATGAGCTGCAGGGGATATCCGAGGCCCCATGCAGGGAGCACCCTGGCGGGCCTGAGGGGTCCGTGGTAGGTACATGCCCAGTAGTATGTCTTTTTGCCTGTGCACCGATGTTACCTCGGTGGCCCTGCTTGGTGGCCCATCTTCAGAGAGTATGTGTGTAGTCACTGGTTAAGGGAACTGCCTTTTGGTGACACGCAGGGTCCTTCTGGGCCAGTGGCCCATGGACTTGCTGAGGTGGCAGCCCTGCTAGCTTGTGGGGAAACTGCTCCCCTCTGCTGTCAAGGTGGAGGTGGAATTTCAGTGCATTTACGTATTTAGATGTGAGTGAGGTCTATCTGAATTGGAATAGTAGCGTTGAGAGCTATGTTTCCAGGCCCCTCAACTTGTAGTTCATCTTCGTCCTTGGATCTCATGTTAGTCTCCTGTAAGGGAGCACGTAGGTGGTCTTGAGTTTTCATCCCTTCTTTTAACCCTGTGTCTTTTCATTGTAGTCCTTAAGAGCCTGTCCTTTTATTCTTAGAATTGAGAGCTATGTCCTTATTGCACTTTAAAAAATTTTTTTGTTATCATTAATCCACAATCACGCAAAGAACATTATGTTAACCAAGTACACCACGTCCCCAACAAAAACCCCATTACAGTAGCTGTCCATCAGCATAGTTGGATGCTGTAGACCCCTTCACCATGTCCCCCCAACACCCCGTTACAGTCGCTTTCCATCAGCGTGTAGTAAGATGCTGTAGAATCACTACTGGTCTTCTCTGTGTTGTACAGCCCTCCCCATGCTCCCCCCACCCACACATTATACATGCTGATCCTAATGCCCCCTTTCTTTTTCCCCACATTTATCAAACCCTTCCCACTCACCCTGCCTAGTTCCTTTCCCTTTGGTAGCTGTTAGTCCACTCTTGGGTTCTGTGAGTCTGCTGCTGTTTTTTTCCTTCAGTTTTTCTTTGTTGTTATACTCAACACATGAGTGAAATCATTTGGTACTTGTCTTTCTCCGCATGGCCTTTTTCACTGAACATAATATCCTCTAGATCCATCCACGTTGTTCAAATGGTAGGATTTTTTTCTTCTTACGGCTGCTTACTGAACTTTTTAAACTAGATTTCTGTCTTCTCTTTTGTCTGTAGTTTCGCTATGTGCTTTCACCATTGCTCTCCTCGTTATTAGCAATAAATTTACGTTAATCAATATGTACCTATATCTATCTATACATCTGTCTGTCTGTCTATCTGTCTATCTATCTATCTATTTATCTATCTATCTATCTATCTTCCTATCATCTATCGATGATGTCTATCATCAATCTATGTACCTATCTATCTATCTTTCATCTGTCGTCTCTCTAGCTATCTATCTATGAATCAATCATCTTTTTGTCTGCCCATCTATCCTTATGTACAGAACAGTTAACAACATCGCCTTTGTCACTTCCCTACATTATGCTTCCAAAAATCTTTCAAGGTAACTAGGCTGTAGAAAGAGCACTCGGTTCACTGAGATACTTCCAGGTCGAGTCAGCCACGTGTACCTACAAATCCAGTAAGTGGTTGTGCAGGGACTTGAACCTGTGTCTGTATCCTCTATTATCTTCTTCTCACTGGCTGACTCTATTTAGCCACATTCATTGACTAAGTGCTCCGTGAAGACCACAGGTATTGTTCCTCTGGGCCTGTTGTCCACAGAAAGAAAACTTGGTGCTTTGCTCACCACCATGTTTGAGGGACATCGGCGTGATCACCGCTGATAGGATGGAACGACAAATGAAAAGGAACACCAGTTGCTAGACAGGAGCAGTTGGGAGCAAAGAGTGTGTTGTGGAGTGACGTGTTTATTTCAGTGTCCAAACTTCCCTCTTTATATAGTTATTCCTTCTTTAAATTCGTGAACTTCATAAAACCCACTGATCTCAAAGGTCCAGACGTATACTTTTACAGCAATTCAATTGTTGAGTTGAGAGAAAATGAGAAAGACGTTGCTGTACCACTAAATCTATGGCTGGGCAATGCTGAAACCAAACAAAAAGAATTCACGTTGGCCAGATAGGGCTATTTTCTACTGACTGTCTCTGTGGACTCAAACAGAATCCATTCTAGGATTGTTTGTTTTTCAGTTTCACTGTGTTGGGTACCTGTACACACCCCTTCGGCTTTTAGATTGTCTGTGTCCTTGGATCTCAAGAGAGTCTCCTGTAAGTAAGGGAGCACGAAGGTGGTCTTGAGTTTTCATCCCTTCTTTTAACCCTGTGTCATTTGGTTGGAGCACTCAAAGCCTGTCCTTTTGTTCTGATGATTCAGAGATGTGCCCTTATTGCACTTAAAAAATTGTTTTTGTTATCATTAATCTACAATCACGTGTAGAACATTATGTTTCCTAGACTCCCCCCTTCACCAAATCCCTCCCAAAAACCTCTTACAGTTGCTGTCAGTTAGCAGAGATGGATGCTGTAGACCCGTTCACGATGTACCCCCCCACACACCCCATTACAGTCGCTGTCTTTCAGCGTGTAGTAAGATGCTGTAGAATATCTACTTGTCTTCTCTGTGTTGTACAGCACTCGCCATGCGACCCCGCCCTCACGCATTATACATGCTTATCCTAATCTCCCTTTTCTTTCTCCCCACCTTTATCCCTCCCTTCCCAACCAACCTTCTCAGTCCTTTTCCCTTTGGTAACTGTTACTCCACATTCGGGTTCTGTGAGTCTGCTGCTGTTTTGTTTTTTTCAGTGTTTCTTTGTTGTTATACTCCACACATGAGTGAAATCATTTGGTACTTGTCTTTCTCCGCCTGGAATATTTCACTGAGCATACTACCGTCTCGCTCCATCCACGTCATTGCAAATGGTAGCGTTTGTTTTCTTCTTATGGCTGCAAACGGCAGTTTTTAAACTGGACTTCATTCTTCCTTTTAGTTTGTAGTTTCGCTATGTGCTTTCACCATTGATCTCCTTTTTATGAGCAGTAGCTTTGTTTTATTTAATATGTATCTGTATGTATCTTTCTATCTATCTATCTGTCTATCTATCTATCTGTCTATCCTTCTATCTTTCAATTTATCTATCTATCTTTCTATCTATCTTTCTATCTATCATCTGTCTATCAATCTATCTTCCTATCTACCTATCATGTCTATCGTCTGTCTATCTGTCATCTGTCATCTATCTATCTATCTATGAATCAATCATCTTTTTGTCTGGCCATCTATCCTTATGTACAGGACAGTTAACAACATCATCTATGTCAGTTCCCTACATTATGCTTCCAAAAATATTGCAAAGTAACTAGTCCTTAGGGAGAGCACTGGGTTCACTGAGACGCTTCCAGGTCGAGTCAGCCGCTTGTGCTTACAAATCCAGTAATTTATGGTGGTGCAGGGACTTGCACCCATCTCTCTGTCCTCTGTCCTCTTTTACCTCCTTCTCGCTTGCTGACTGTATTCAGCCACTTTCGTTGACTAAGTGCTTCCAGAAGACCACAACTCTCCTTCCTCTGGGCCTGTTTAGACAGAAAAGTATACTTGGTGCTTTGCTCACCACCAACTTTGAGGGACAATGGCATGATCACCGCTGATAGGAGGAGGGACAAATAAAAAGAACACCTATTTCTAGGCAGCAGCATTTTGGAGCAAAGAGAGTGTTGTGGAGTTACGTGTTTGTTTGAGTGTCCAAACTATCCTCTTTAGGTGGTTATTACTACTTTACTTTCAAGAACATCATAAAATCCACTGATTTCAAAAGCCCAGACACATATTATTACAGCAATTCAGTTGTTGAGGTGAGAAAAAATGAGAAGGACGTTGCTGTACCACTAAATCTATGGCTGGGCACTGCTGAAACCAAACAAAAAGAATTCACGGTGTCTAGATAGGGCTATTTTCTACTGACTGTCTCTGGGGACTCAAACAAAATCCATTTGTTGGTTTGTTTGCTTTTCAGTTACACTTGTGTAGGGTTGCTGTCCCCACCATTTCGGATTGTAGTTTGTCTGTGTCTTTGGATCTCAAGTGAGTCTCCTATAGGGGAGCACTTAGGTGATCTTGAGTTTTCATCCCTTCTTTTAACCCTGTGTCTTTTGTTTGGAGCTCGCAAAGCCTGTTTTATTGCTGTGCCCATATTGCACTTAAAAAAATTTTTTTTTATCATTAATCTGCAATCACGTGAAGTACGTCATATTTACTAGGCTCCCACCTTCACCAAGTCCCCACCAAAACCTCTTACAGTCGTTGTCCATAAGCATTGTTGTATGCTGTAGACTGCTTCACCATGTTGCCCCACAAACACCCCATTACAGTCGCTGTCCATCAGCGTGTAGTAAATGCTGTAGAATCTCTACTTGTCTTCTCTGTGTTGTACATCCCTCCCTTTGCCCCCCCGAGCCCACGCATTATACATGTTAATCCTAATGTCCCCTTTCTTCTCCCTGCCCTTATCCCTCCCTTCCCACACACCCTGCCCATTCCCTTTCCCTTTGGTAACTTTTATTGAACTCTCGGGTTCTGTGAGTCTGCTGCTGTTTATTTCCTCCAGTTTTTCTTTGTTGTTATACTCCACACATGAGTGAAATCATTGGCTACTTGTCTTTCTCCACCTGGTATATATCACTGAGCATGCTACCGTCTAGCTACATCCACATCCTTGCAAATGGTAGGATTTGTTTTCTTCTTATGGCTGCTTACTGCACTTTTTAAACTGGACTTCATTCTTCCTTTTTGTTTATAGTTTCCCTATGTGCTTTCACCATTGATCTGTTGGTTATGAGCAATAGCTTTGTGTTAAACGATATCTATCTGAATCTGTGTAACTGTCTGTCTATCTATCAATCTATCTATCTATCCTTCTATCTTTCTATCTATGTATCTCTCTATCTTCCTATCATCTATCTATCGTGTCTATCATCTATCTATAATCTCTCATCTATCTATGTATCTATGAATCAATCATCTTTTTGTCTTCCCATCTATCCTTATGTACAGAACAGTTAACAACATCGCCTATGTCACTTCCCTACATTATGCTTCCAAAAATCTTGCCAAGTAACTAGGACGTATGGTGAGCACTGGGTACACTGAGACAATTGCAGGTCGAGTCTGCCGCGTGTGCTTACAAAACCAGTAAATGGTTGTCCAGGGACTTGAACCCATATCTCTGTCCTCTGTCCTCTTTTACCTCCTTCTCGCCTGCTGACTCTAATTTGCCACAATAATTGACTAAGTCTTCCCTAAAGACTAAAAGTATCCTTCCTCTGGGCCTGAAGTAGTCAGAAAAGTATACTTGGTGCTTTTGCTCATCAGCAAGTATGAAGGACATTGGCGTGATCACCTCTGATAGGAGGAGGGACAAATAAAAATGAACACCTATTTCTAGACAGGAGCAGTTTTGAACAAAGAGTGTGTTGTGGAGTGACGTGTTTATTTGAGTGTCCAACCTTCACTCTTAAGTGGTTATTTCTTTTTTACATTCATGAACATCATAAAACGCACTGATTTCAAAAGCCCAGACGCATTTTATTACAGCATTTCTGTTATTGAGGTGAGAAAAATTGAGAAGGACTTCGCTGTACAACGGTATCTATTTCTGGGCACTGCTGAAACCAAACAAAAAAAAATTCATGGTGGCCAGCTAGGGCTATTTTCTACTGACTGTCTCTGGGGACTCAAACAGAATCCATTTGTTTGTTTGTTTGTTTCTCAGTTTCACTTTTTTTGGGTACCTGTCACCGCCCCTTCAGCTTTTAATTTGTCCGTGTCCTGGGATCTTAAGTGAGTCTCCTGTAAGGTAGCACATACATGATCTTGAGTGAAAGATAGCTTAGTTTAGTATGATGCTTTCCTATCTACCTACTTATCTATCTCTTTACCTATGTAATCTTTCTATCTATCTATCTGTCATCTCTCTACTATCATCTGTGTATCTATCTAATTAATCTATCATCTATATGTATGTATATCAGTCGAATCTATGTATCAATCATTTGTCTCTCTATATATCTGTTTTCTCACTTTTGTCACGTTCTGTCCCTAGGTGCACTTTGATTCCTCTGTGTCCTTCTCAGTGTCAATTCCTTGTGTTTGTTTTTGTGAGTTAGCTTTGTGTTTGGGTCTTGAGAGGAGTGGCCTTGGGTGGGAACTTCTCCTGCGTAGGTGGCACGAGTCTGCTGGGTGTGGATAGTGTGGTTGGTGGGCTGCGCTCTTGATACTGTGCAGCCCAGTGCCCTCCAGCTGCTCTGCCCCAGGGCCGTTCCTGCTGTGGCGGCTGCATGAGCTGCAGGGGATATCCGAGGCCCCATGCAGGGAGCACCCTGGCGGGCCTGAGGGGTCCGTGGTAGGTACATGCCCAGTAGTATGTCTTTTTGCCTGTGCACCGATGTTACCTCGGTGGCCCTGCTTGGTGGCCCATCTTCAGAGAGTATGTGTGTAGTCACTGGTTAAGGGAACTGCCTTTTGGTGACACGCAGGGTCCTTCTGGGCCAGTGGCCCATGGACTTGCTGAGGTGGCAGCCCTGCTAGCTTGTGGGGAAACTGCTCCCCTCTGCTGTCAAGGTGGAGGTGGAATTTCAGTGCATTTACGTATTTAGATGTGAGTGAGGTCTATCTGAATTGGAATAGTAGCGTTGAGAGCTATGTTTCCAGGCCCCTCAACTTGTAGTTCATCTTCGTCCTTGGATCTCATGTTAGTCTCCTGTAAGGGAGCACGTAGGTGGTCTTGAGTTTTCATCCCTTCTTTTAACCCTGTGTCTTTTCATTGTAGTCCTTAAGAGCCTGTCCTTTTATTCTTAGAATTGAGAGCTATGTCCTTATTGCACTTTAAAAAATTTTTTTGTTATCATTAATCCACAATCACGCAAAGAACATTATGTTAACCAAGTACACCACGTCCCCAACAAAAACCCCATTACAGTAGCTGTCCATCAGCATAGTTGGATGCTGTAGACCCCTTCACCATGTCCCCCCAACACCCCGTTACAGTCGCTTTCCATCAGCGTGTAGTAAGATGCTGTAGAATCACTACTGGTCTTCTCTGTGTTGTACAGCCCTCCCCATGCTCCCCCCACCCACACATTATACATGCTGATCCTAATGCCCCCTTTCTTTTTCCCCACATTTATCAAACCCTTCCCACTCACCCTGCCTAGTTCCTTTCCCTTTGGTAGCTGTTAGTCCACTCTTGGGTTCTGTGAGTCTGCTGCTGTTTTTTTCCTTCAGTTTTTCTTTGTTGTTATACTCAACACATGAGTGAAATCATTTGGTACTTGTCTTTCTCCGCATGGCCTTTTTCACTGAACATAATATCCTCTAGATCCATCCACGTTGTTCAAATGGTAGGATTTTTTTCTTCTTACGGCTGCTTACTGAACTTTTTAAACTAGATTTCTGTCTTCTCTTTTGTCTGTAGTTTCGCTATGTGCTTTCACCATTGCTCTCCTCGTTATTAGCAATAAATTTACGTTAATCAATATGTACCTATATCTATCTATACATCTGTCTGTCTGTCTATCTATCTGTCTATCTGTCTATCTATCTATCTATCTATCTTCCTATCATCTATCGATGATGTCTATCATCAATCTATGTACCTATCTATCTATCTTTCATCTGTCGTCTCTCTAGCTATCTATCTATGAATCAATCATCTTTTTGTCTGCCCATCTATCCTTATGTACAGAACAGTTAACAACATCGCCTTTGTCACTTCCCTACATTATGCTTCCAAAAATCTTTCAAGGTAACTAGGCTGTAGAAAGAGCACTCGGTTCACTGAGATACTTCCAGGTCGAGTCAGCCACGTGTACCTACAAATCCAGTAAGTGGTTGTGCAGGGACTTGAACCTGTGTCTGTATCCTCTATTATCTTCTTCTCACTGGCTGACTCTATTTAGCCACATTCATTGACTAAGTGCTCCGTGAAGACCACAGGTATTGTTCCTCTGGGCCTGTTGTCCACAGAAAGAAAACTTGGTGCTTTGCTCACCACCATGTTTGAGGGACATCGGCGTGATCACCGCTGATAGGATGGAACGACAAATGAAAAGGAACACCAGTTGCTAGACAGGAGCAGTTGGGAGCAAAGAGTGTGTTGTGGAGTGACGTGTTTATTTCAGTGTCCAAACTTCCCTCTTTATATAGTTATTCCTTCTTTAAATTCGTGAACTTCATAAAACCCACTGATCTCAAAGGTCCAGACGTATACTTTTACAGCAATTCAATTGTTGAGTTGAGAGAAAATGAGAAAGACGTTGCTGTACCACTAAATCTATGGCTGGGCAATGCTGAAACCAAACAAAAAGAATTCACGTTGGCCAGATAGGGCTATTTTCTACTGACTGTCTCTGTGGACTCAAACAGAATCCATTCTAGGATTGTTTGTTTTTCAGTTTCACTGTGTTGGGTACCTGTACACACCCCTTCGGCTTTTAGATTGTCTGTGTCCTTGGATCTCAAGAGAGTCTCCTGTAAGTAAGGGAGCACGAAGGTGGTCTTGAGTTTTCATCCCTTCTTTTAACCCTGTGTCATTTGGTTGGAGCACTCAAAGCCTGTCCTTTTATTCTGATGATTCAGAGATGTGCCCTTATTGCACTTAAAAAATTGTTTTTGTTATCATTAATCTACAATCACGTGTAGAACATTATGTTTCCTAGACTCCCCCCTTCACCAAATCCCTCCCAAAAACCTCTTACAGTTGCTGTCAGTTAGCAGAGATGGATGCTGTAGACCCGTTCACGATGTACCCCCCCACACACCCCATTACAGTCGCTGTCTTTCAGCGTGTAGTAAGATGCTGTAGAATATCTACTTGTCTTCTCTGTGTTGTACAGCACTCGCCATGCGACCCCGCCCTCACGCATTATACATGCTTATCCTAATCTCCCTTTTCTTTCTCCCCACCTTTATCCCTCCCTTCCCAACCAACCTTCTCAGTCCTTTTCCCTTTGGTAACTGTTACTCCACATTCGGGTTCTGTGAGTCTGCTGCTGTTTTGTTTTTTTCAGTGTTTCTTTGTTGTTATACTCCACACATGAGTGAAATCATTTGGTACTTGTCTTTCTCCGCCTGGAATATTTCACTGAGCATACTACCGTCTCGCTCCATCCACGTCATTGCAAATGGTAGCGTTTGTTTTCTTCTTATGGCTGCAAACGGCAGTTTTTAAACTGGACTTCATTCTTCCTTTTAGTTTGTAGTTTCGCTATGTGCTTTCACCATTGATCTCCTTTTTATGAGCAGTAGCTTTGTTTTATTTAATATGTATCTGTATGTATCTTTCTATCTATCTATCTGTCTATCTATCTATCTGTCTATCCTTCTATCTTTCAATTTATCTATCTATCTTTCTATCTATCTTTCTATCTATCATCTGTCTATCAATCTATCTTCCTATCTACCTATCATGTCTATCGTCTGTCTATCTGTCATCTGTCATCTATCTATCTATCTATGAATCAATCATCTTTTTGTCTGGCCATCTATCCTTATGTACAGGACAGTTAACAACATCATCTATGTCAGTTCCCTACATTATGCTTCCAAAAATATTGCAAAGTAACTAGTCCTTAGGGAGAGCACTGGGTTCACTGAGACGCTTCCAGGTCGAGTCAGCCGCTTGTGCTTACAAATCCAGTAATTTATGGTGGTGCAGGGACTTGCACCCATCTCTCTGTCCTCTGTCCTCTTTTACCTCCTTCTCGCTTGCTGACTGTATTCAGCCACTTTCGTTGACTAAGTGCTTCCAGAAGACCACAACTCTCCTTCCTCTGGGCCTGTTTAGACAGAAAAGTATACTTGGTGCTTTGCTCACCACCAACTTTGAGGGACAATGGCATGATCACCGCTGATAGGAGGAGGGACAAATAAAAAGAACACCTATTTCTAGGCAGCAGCATTTTGGAGCAAAGAGAGTGTTGTGGAGTTACGTGTTTGTTTGAGTGTCCAAACTATCCTCTTTAGGTGGTTATTACTACTTTACTTTCAAGAACATCATAAAATCCACTGATTTCAAAAGCCCAGACACATATTATTACAGCAATTCAGTTGTTGAGGTGAGAAAAAATGAGAAGGACGTTGCTGTACCACTAAATCTATGGCTGGGCACTGCTGAAACCAAACAAAAAGAATTCACGGTGTCTAGATAGGGCTATTTTCTACTGACTGTCTCTGGGGACTCAAACAAAATCCATTTGTTGGTTTGTTTGCTTTTCAGTTACACTTGTGTAGGGTTGCTGTCCCCACCATTTCGGATTGTAGTTTGTCTGTGTCTTTGGATCTCAAGTGAGTCTCCTATAGGGGAGCACTTAGGTGATCTTGAGTTTTCATCCCTTCTTTTAACCCTGTGTCTTTTGTTTGGAGCTCGCAAAGCCTGTTTTATTGCTGTGCCCATATTGCACTTAAAAAAATTTTTTTTTATCATTAATCTGCAATCACGTGAAGTACGTCATATTTACTAGGCTCCCACCTTCACCAAGTCCCCACCAAAACCTCTTACAGTCGTTGTCCATAAGCATTGTTGTATGCTGTAGACTGCTTCACCATGTTGCCCCACAAACACCCCATTACAGTCGCTGTCCATCAGCGTGTAGTAAATGCTGTAGAATCTCTACTTGTCTTCTCTGTGTTGTACATCCCTCCCTTTGCCCCCCCGAGCCCACGCATTATACATGTTAATCCTAATGTCCCCTTTCTTCTCCCTGCCCTTATCCCTCCCTTCCCACACACCCTGCCCATTCCCTTTCCCTTTGGTAACTTTTATTGAACTCTCGGGTTCTGTGAGTCTGCTGCTGTTTATTTCCTCCAGTTTTTCTTTGTTGTTATACTCCACACATGAGTGAAATCATTGGCTACTTGTCTTTCTCCACCTGGTATATATCACTGAGCATGCTACCGTCTAGCTACATCCACATCCTTGCAAATGGTAGGATTTGTTTTCTTCTTATGGCTGCTTACTGCACTTTTTAAACTGGACTTCATTCTTCCTTTTTGTTTATAGTTTCCCTATGTGCTTTCACCATTGATCTGTTGGTTATGAGCAATAGCTTTGTGTTAAACGATATCTATCTGAATCTGTGTAACTGTCTGTCTATCTATCAATCTATCTATCTATCCTTCTATCTTTCTATCTATGTATCTCTCTATCTTCCTATCATCTATCTATCGTGTCTATCATCTATCTATAATCTCTCATCTATCTATGTATCTATGAATCAATCATCTTTTTGTCTTCCCATCTATCCTTATGTACAGAACAGTTAACAACATCGCCTATGTCACTTCCCTACATTATGCTTCCAAAAATCTTGCCAAGTAACTAGGACGTATGGTGAGCACTGGGTACACTGAGACAATTGCAGGTCGAGTCTGCCGCGTGTGCTTACAAAACCAGTAAATGGTTGTCCAGGGACTTGAACCCATATCTCTGTCCTCTGTCCTCTTTTACCTCCTTCTCGCCTGCTGACTCTAATTTGCCACAATAATTGACTAAGTCTTCCCTAAAGACTAAAAGTATCCTTCCTCTGGGCCTGAAGTAGTCAGAAAAGTATACTTGGTGCTTTTGCTCATCAGCAAGTATGAAGGACATTGGCGTGATCACCTCTGATAGGAGGAGGGACAAATAAAAATGAACACCTATTTCTAGACAGGAGCAGTTTTGAACAAAGAGTGTGTTGTGGAGTGACGTGTTTATTTGAGTGTCCAACCTTCACTCTTAAGTGGTTATTTCTTTTTTACATTCATGAACATCATAAAACGCACTGATTTCAAAAGCCCAGACGCATTTTATTACAGCATTTCTGTTATTGAGGTGAGAAAAATTGAGAAGGACTTCGCTGTACAACGGTATCTATTTCTGGGCACTGCTGAAACCAAACAAAAAAAAATTCATGGTGGCCAGCTAGGGCTATTTTCTACTGACTGTCTCTGGGGACTCAAACAGAATCCATTTGTTTGTTTGTTTGTTTCTCAGTTTCACTTTTTTTGGGTACCTGTCACCGCCCCTTCAGCTTTTAATTTGTCCGTGTCCTGGGATCTTAAGTGAGTCTCCTGTAAGGTAGCACATACATGATCTTGAGTGAAAGATAGCTTAGTTTAGTATGATGCTTTCCTATCTACCTACTTATCTATCTCTTTACCTATGTAATCTTTCTATCTATCTATCTGTCATCTCTCTACTATCATCTGTGTATCTATCTAATTAATCTATCATCTATATGTATGTATATCAGTCGAATCTATGTATCAATCATTTGTCTCTCTATATATCTGTTTTCTCACTTTTGTCACGTTCTGTCCCTAGGTGCACTTTGATTCCTCTGTGTCCTTCTCAGTGTCAATTCCTTGTGTTTGTTTTTGTGAGTTAGCTTTGTGTTTGGGTCTTGAGAGGAGTGGCCTTGGGTGGGAACTTCTCCTGCGTAGGTGGCACGAGTCTGCTGGGTGTGGATAGTGTGGTTGGTGGGCTGCGCTCTTGATACTGTGCAGCCCAGTGCCCTCCAGCTGCTCTGCCCCAGGGCCGTTCCTGCTGTGGCGGCTGCATGAGCTGCAGGGGATATCCGAGGCCCCATGCAGGGAGCACCCTGGCGGGCCTGAGGGGTCCGTGGTAGGTACATGCCCAGTAGTATGTCTTTTTGCCTGTGCACCGATGTTACCTCGGTGGCCCTGCTTGGTGGCCCATCTTCAGAGAGTATGTGTGTAGTCACTGGTTAAGGGAACTGCCTTTTGGTGACACGCAGGGTCCTTCTGGGCCAGTGGCCCATGGACTTGCTGAGGTGGCAGCCCTGCTAGCTTGTGGGGAAACTGCTCCCCTCTGCTGTCAAGGTGGAGGTGGAATTTCAGTGCATTTACGTATTTAGATGTGAGTGAGGTCTATCTGAATTGGAATAGTAGCGTTGAGAGCTATGTTTCCAGGCCCCTCAACTTGTAGTTCATCTTCGTCCTTGGATCTCATGTTAGTCTCCTGTAAGGGAGCACGTAGGTGGTCTTGAGTTTTCATCCCTTCTTTTAACCCTGTGTCTTTTCATTGTAGTCCTTAAGAGCCTGTCCTTTTATTCTTAGAATTGAGAGCTATGTCCTTATTGCACTTTAAAAAATTTTTTTGTTATCATTAATCCACAATCACGCAAAGAACATTATGTTAACCAAGTACACCACGTCCCCAACAAAAACCCCATTACAGTAGCTGTCCATCAGCATAGTTGGATGCTGTAGACCCCTTCACCATGTCCCCCCAACACCCCGTTACAGTCGCTTTCCATCAGCGTGTAGTAAGATGCTGTAGAATCACTACTGGTCTTCTCTGTGTTGTACAGCCCTCCCCATGCTCCCCCCACCCACACATTATACATGCTGATCCTAATGCCCCCTTTCTTTTTCCCCACATTTATCAAACCCTTCCCACTCACCCTGCCTAGTTCCTTTCCCTTTGGTAGCTGTTAGTCCACTCTTGGGTTCTGTGAGTCTGCTGCTGTTTTTTTCCTTCAGTTTTTCTTTGTTGTTATACTCAACACATGAGTGAAATCATTTGGTACTTGTCTTTCTCCGCATGGCCTTTTTCACTGAACATAATATCCTCTAGATCCATCCACGTTGTTCAAATGGTAGGATTTTTTTCTTCTTACGGCTGCTTACTGAACTTTTTAAACTAGATTTCTGTCTTCTCTTTTGTCTGTAGTTTCGCTATGTGCTTTCACCATTGCTCTCCTCGTTATTAGCAATAAATTTACGTTAATCAATATGTACCTATATCTATCTATACATCTGTCTGTCTGTCTATCTGTCTATCTATCTATCTATCTATCTATCTATCTATCTATCTTCCTATCATCTATCGATGATGTCTATCATCAATCTATGTACCTATCTATCTATCTTTCATCTGTCGTCTCTCTAGCTATCTATCTATGATTCAATCATCTTTTTGTCTGCCCATCTATCCTTATGTACAGAACAGTTAACAACATCGCCTTTGTCACTTCCCTACATTATGCTTCCAAAAATCTTTCAAGGTAACTAGGCTGTAGAAAGAGCACTCGGTTCACTGAGATACTTCCAGGTCGAGTCAGCCACGTGTACCTACAAATCCAGTAAGTGGTTGTGCAGGGACTTGAACCTGTGTCTGTATCCTCTATTATCTTCTTCTCACTGGCTGACTCTATTTAGCCACATTCATTGACTAAGTGCTCCGTGAAGACCACAGGTATTGTTCCTCTGGGCCTGTTGTCCACAGAAAGAAAACTTGGTGCTTTGCTCACCACCATGTTTGAGGGACATCGGCGTGATCACCGCTGATAGGATGGAACGACAAATGAAAAGGAACACCAGTTGCTAGACAGGAGCAGTTGGGAGCAAAGAGTGTGTTGTGGAGTGACGTGTTTATTTCAGTGTCCAAACTTCCCTCTTTATATAGTTATTCCTTCTTTAAATTCGTGAACTTCATAAAACCCACTGATCTCAAAGGTCCAGACGTATACTTTTACAGCAATTCAATTGTTGAGTTGAGAGAAAATGAGAAAGACGTTGCTGTACCACTAAATCTATGGCTGGGCAATGCTGAAACCAAACAAAAAGAATTCACGTTGGCCAGATAGGGCTATTTTCTACTGACTGTCTCTGTGGACTCAAACAGAATCCATTCTAGGATTGTTTGTTTTTCAGTTTCACTGTGTTGGGTACCTGTACACACCCCTTCGGCTTTTAGATTGTCTGTGTCCTTGGATCTCAAGAGAGTCTCCTGTAAGTAAGGGAGCACGAAGGTGGTCTTGAGTTTTCATCCCTTCTTTTAACCCTGTGTCATTTGGTTGGAGCACTCAAAGCCTGTCCTTTTATTCTGATGATTCAGAGATGTGCCCTTATTGCACTTAAAAAATTGTTTTTGTTATCATTAATCTACAATCACGTGTAGAACATTATGTTTCCTAGACTCCCCCCTTCACCAAATCCCTCCCAAAAACCTCTTACAGTTGCTGTCAGTTAGCAGAGATGGATGCTGTAGACCCGTTCACGATGTACCCCCCCACACACCCCATTACAGTCGCTGTCTTTCAGCGTGTAGTAAGATGCTGTAGAATATCTACTTGTCTTCTCTGTGTTGTACAGCACTCGCCATGCGACCCCGCCCTCACGCATTATACATGCTTATCCTAATCTCCCTTTTCTTTCTCCCCACCTTTATCCCTCCCTTCCCAACCAACCTTCTCAGTCCTTTTCCCTTTGGTAACTGTTACTCCACATTCGGGTTCTGTGAGTCTGCTGCTGTTTTGTTTTTTTCAGTGTTTCTTTGTTGTTATACTCCACACATGAGTGAAATCATTTGGTACTTGTCTTTCTCCGCCTGGAATATTTCACTGAGCATACTACCGTCTCGCTCCATCCACGTCATTGCAAATGGTAGCGTTTGTTTTCTTCTTATGGCTGCAAACGGCAGTTTTTAAACTGGACTTCATTCTTCCTTTTAGTTTGTAGTTTCGCTATGTGCTTTCACCATTGATCTCCTTTTTATGAGCAGTAGCTTTGTTTTATTTAATATGTATCTGTATGTATCTTTCTATCTATCTATCTGTCTATCTATCTATCTGTCTATCCTTCTATCTTTCAATTTATCTATCTATCTTTCTATCTATCTTTCTATCTATCATCTGTCTATCAATCTATCTTCCTATCTACCTATCATGTCTATAGTCTGTCTATCTGTCATCTGTCATCTATCTATCTATCTATGAATCAATCATCTTTTTGTCTGGCCATCTATCCTTATGTACAGGACAGTTAACAACATCATCTATGTCAGTTCCCTACATTATGCTTCCAAAAATATTGCAAAGTAACTAGTCCTTAGGGAGAGCACTGGGTTCACTGAGACGCTTCCAGGTCGAGTCAGCCGCTTGTGCTTACAAATCCAGTAATTTATGGTGGTGCAGGGACTTGCACCCATCTCTCTGTCCTCTGTCCTCTTTTACCTCCTTCTCGCTTGCTGACTGTATTCAGCCACTTTCGTTGACTAAGTGCTTCCAGAAGACCACAACTCTCCTTCCTCTGGGCCTGTTTAGACAGAAAAGTATACTTGGTGCTTTGCTCACCACTAACTTTGAGGGACAATGGCATGATCACCGCTGATAGGAGGAGGGACAAATAAAAAGAACACCTATTTCTAGGCAGCAGCATTTTGGAGCAAAGAGAGTGTTGTGGAGTTACGTGTTTGTTTGAGTGACCAAACTATCCTCTTTAGGTGGTTATTACTACTTTACTTTCAAGAACATCATAAAATCCACTGATTTCAAAAGCCCAGACACATATTATTACAGCAATTCAGTTGTTGAGGTGAGAAAAAATGAGAAGGACGTTGCTGTACCACTAAATCTATGGCTGGGCACTGCTGAAACCAAACAAAAAGAATTCACGGTGTCTAGATAGGGCTATTTTCTACTGACTGTCTCTGGGGACTCAAACAAAATCCATTTGTTGGTTTGTTTGCTTTTCAGTTACACTTGTGTAGGGTTGCTGTCCCCACCATTTCGGATTGTAGTTTGTCTGTGTCTTTGGATCTCAAGTGAGTCTCCTATAGGGGAGCACTTAGGTGATCTTGAGTTTTCATCCCTTCTTTTAACCCTGTGTCTTTTGTTTGGAGCTCGCAAAGCCTGTTTTATTGCTGTGCCCATATTGCACTTAAAAAAATTTTTTTTTATCATTAATCTGCAATCACGTGAAGTACGTCATATTTACTAGGCTCCCACCTTCACCAAGTCCCCACCAAAACCTCTTACAGTCGTTGTCCATAAGCATTGTTGTATGCTGTAGACTGCTTCACCATGTTGCCCCACAAACACCCCATTACAGTCGCTGTCCATCAGCGTGTAGTAAATGCTGTAGAATCTCTACTTGTCTTCTCTGTGTTGTACATCCCTCCCTTTGCCCCCCCGAGCCCACGCATTATACATGTTAATCCTAATGTCCCCTTTCTTCTCCCTGCCCTTATCCCTCCCTTCCCACACACCCTGCCCATTCCCTTTCCCTTTGGTAACTTTTATTGAACTCTCGGGTTCTGTGAGTCTGCTGCTGTTTATTTCCTCCAGTTTTTCTTTGTTGTTATACTCCACACATGAGTGAAATCATTGGCTACTTGTCTTTCTCCACCTGGTATATATCACTGAGCATGCTACCGTCTAGCTACATCCACATCCTTGCAAATGGTAGGATTTGTTTTCTTCTTATGGCTGCTTACTGCACTTTTTAAACTGGACTTCATTCTTCCTTTTTGTTTATAGTTTCCCTATGTGCTTTCACCATTGATCTGTTGGTTATGAGCAATAGCTTTGTGTTAAACGATATCTATCTGAATCTGTGTAACTGTCTGTCTATCTATCAATCTATCTATCTATCCTTCTATCTTTCTATCTATGTATCTCTCTATCTTCCTATCATCTATCTATCGTGTCTATCATCTATCTATAATCTCTCATCTATCTATGTATCTATGAATCAATCATCTTTTTGTCTTCCCATCTATCCTTATGTACAGAACAGTTAACAACATCGCCTATGTCACTTCCCTACATTATGCTTCCAAAAATCTTGCCAAGTAACTAGGACGTATGGTGAGCACTGGGTACACTGAGACAATTGCAGGTCGAGTCTGCCGCGTGTGCTTACAAAACCAGTAAATGGTTGTCCAGGGACTTGAACCCATATCTCTGTCCTCTGTCCTCTTTTACCTCCTTCTCGCCTGCTGACTCTAATTTGCCACAATAATTGACTAAGTCTTCCCTAAAGACTAAAAGTATCCTTCCTCTGGGCCTGAAGTAGTCAGAAAAGTATACTTGGTGCTTTTGCTCATCAGCAAGTATGAAGGACATTGGCGTGATCACCTCTGATAGGAGGAGGGACAAATAAAAATGAACACCTATTTCTAGACAGGAGCAGTTTTGAACAAAGAGTGTGTTGTGGAGTGACGTGTTTATTTGAGTGTCCAACCTTCACTCTTAAGTGGTTATTTCTTTTTTACATTCATGAACATCATAAAACGCACTGATTTCAAAAGCCCAGACGCATTTTATTACAGCATTTCTGTTATTGAGGTGAGAAAAATTGAGAAGGACTTCGCTGTACAACGGTATCTATTTCTGGGCACTGCTGAAACCAAACAAAAAAAAATTCATGGTGGCCAGCTAGGGCTATTTTCTACTGACTGTCTCTGGGGACTCAAACAGAATCCATTTGTTTGTTTGTTTGTTTCTCAGTTTCACTTTTTTTGGGTACCTGTCACCGCCCCTTCAGCTTTTAATTTGTCCGTGTCCTGGGATCTTAAGTGAGTCTCCTGTAAGGTAGCACATACATGATCTTGAGTGAAAGATAGCTTAGTTTAGTATGATGCTTTCCTATCTACCTACTTATCTATCTCTTTACCTATGTAATCTTTCTATCTATCTATCTGTCATCTCTCTACTATCATCTGTGTATCTATCTAATTAATCTATCATCTATATGTATGTATATCAGTCGAATCTATGTATCAATCATTTGTCTCTCTATATATCTGTTTTCTCACTTTTGTCACGTTCTGTCCCTAGGTGCACTTTGATTCCTCTGTGTCCTTCTCAGTGTCAATTCCTTGTGTTTGTTTTTGTGAGTTAGCTTTGTGTTTGGGTCTTGAGAGGAGTGGCCTTGGGTGGGAACTTCTCCTGCGTAGGTGGCACGAGTCTGCTGGGTGTGGATAGTGTGGTTGGTGGGCTGCGCTCTTGATACTGTGCAGCCCAGTGCCCTCCAGCTGCTCTGCCCCAGGGCCGTTCCTGCTGTGGCGGCTGCATGAGCTGCAGGGGATATCCGAGGCCCCATGCAGGGAGCACCCTGGCGGGCCTGAGGGGTCCGTGGTAGGTACATGCCCAGTAGTATGTCTTTTTGCCTGTGCACCGATGTTACCTCGGTGGCCCTGCTTGGTGGCCCATCTTCAGAGAGTATGTGTGTAGTCACTGGTTAAGGGAACTGCCTTTTGGTGACACGCAGGGTCCTTCTGGGCCAGTGGCCCATGGACTTGCTGAGGTGGCAGCCCTGCTAGCTTGTGGGGAAACTGCTCCCCTCTGCTGTCAAGGTGGAGGTGGAATTTCAGTGCATTTACGTATTTAGATGTGAGTGAGGTCTATCTGAATTGGAATAGTAGCGTTGAGAGCTATGTTTCCAGGCCCCTCAACTTGTAGTTCATCTTCGTCCTTGGATCTCATGTTAGTCTCCTGTAAGGGAGCACGTAGGTGGTCTTGAGTTTTCATCCCTTCTTTTAACCCTGTGTCTTTTCATTGTAGTCCTTAAGAGCCTGTCCTTTTATTCTTAGAATTGAGAGCTATGTCCTTATTGCACTTTAAAAAATTTTTTTGTTATCATTAATCCACAATCACGCAAAGAACATTATGTTAACCAAGTACACCACGTCCCCAACAAAAACCCCATTACAGTAGCTGTCCATCAGCATAGTTGGATGCTGTAGACCCCTTCACCATGTCCCCCCAACACCCCGTTACAGTCGCTTTCCATCAGCGTGTAGTAAGATGCTGTAGAATCACTACTGGTCTTCTCTGTGTTGTACAGCCCTCCCCATGCTCCCCCCACCCACACATTATACATGCTGATCCTAATGCCCCCTTTCTTTTTCCCCACATTTATCAAACCCTTCCCACTCACCCTGCCTAGTTCCTTTCCCTTTGGTAGCTGTTAGTCCACTCTTGGGTTCTGTGAGTCTGCTGCTGTTTTTTTCCTTCAGTTTTTCTTTGTTGTTATACTCAACACATGAGTGAAATCATTTGGTACTTGTCTTTCTCCGCATGGCCTTTTTCACTGAACATAATATCCTCTAGATCCATCCACGTTGTTCAAATGGTAGGATTTTTTTCTTCTTACGGCTGCTTACTGAACTTTTTAAACTAGATTTCTGTCTTCTCTTTTGTCTGTAGTTTCGCTATGTGCTTTCACCATTGCTCTCCTCGTTATTAGCAATAAATTTACGTTAATCAATATGTACCTATATCTATCTATACATCTGTCTGTCTATCTATCTGTCTATCTGTCTATCTATCTATCTATCTATCTTCCTATCATCTATCGATGATGTCTATCATCAATCTATGTACCTATCTATCTATCTTTCATCTGTCGTCTCTCTAGCTATCTATCTATGAATCAATCATCTTTTTGTCTGCCCATCTATCCTTATGTACAGAACAGTTAACAACATCGCCTTTGTCACTTCCCTACATTATGCTTCCAAAAATCTTTCAAGGTAACTAGGCTGTAGAAAGAGCACTCGGTTCACTGAGATACTTCCAGGTCGAGTCAGCCACGTGTACCTACAAATCCAGTAAGTGGTTGTGCAGGGACTTGAACCTGTGTCTGTATCCTCTATTATCTTCTTCTCACTGGCTGACTCTATTTAGCCACATTCATTGACTAAGTGCTCCGTGAAGACCACAGGTATTGTTCCTCTGGGCCTGTTGTCCACAGAAAGAAAACTTGGTGCTTTGCTCACCACCATATTTGAGGGACATCGGCGTGATCACCGCTGATAGGATGGAACGACAAATGAAAAGGAACACCAGTTGCTAGACAGGAGCAGTTGGGAGCAAAGAGTGTGTTGTGGAGTGACGTGTTTATTTCAGTGTCCAAACTTCCCTCTTTATATAGTTATTCCTTCTTTAAATTCGTGAACTTCATAAAACCCACTGATCTCAAAGGTCCAGACGTATACTTTTACAGCAATTCAATTGTTGAGTTGAGAGAAAATGAGAAAGACATTGCTGTACCACTAAATCTATGGCTGGGCAATGCTGAAACCAAACAAAAAGAATTCACGTTGGCCAGATAGGGCTATTTTCTACTGACTGTCTCTGTGGACTCAAACAGAATCCATTCTAGGATTGTTTGTTTTTCAGTTTCACTGTGTTGGGTACCTGTACACACCCCTTCGGCTTTTAGATTGTCTGTGTCCTTGGATCTCAAGAGAGTCTCCTGTAAGTAAGGGAGCACGAAGGTGGTCTTGAGTTTTCATCCCTTCTTTTAACCCTGTGTCATTTGGTTGGAGCACTCAAAGCCTGTCCTTTTATTCTGATGATTCAGAGATGTGCCCTTATTGCACTTAAAAAATTGTTTTTGTTATCATTAATCTACAATCACGTGTAGAACATTATGTTTCCTAGACTCCCCCCTTCACCAAATCCCTCCCAAAAACCTCTTACAGTTGCTGTCAGTTAGCAGAGATGGATGCTGTAGACCCGTTCACGATGTACCCCCCCACACACCCCATTACAGTCGCTGTCTTTCAGCGTGTAGTAAGATGCTGTAGAATATCTACTTGTCTTCTCTGTGTTGTACAGCACTCGCCATGCGACCCCGCCCTCACGCATTATACATGCTTATCCTAATCTCCCTTTTCTTTCTCCCCACCTTTATCCCTCCCTTCCCAACCAACCTTCTCAGTCCTTTTCCCTTTGGTAACTGTTACTCCACATTCGGGTTCTGTGAGTCTGCTGCTGTTTTGTTTTTTTCAGTGTTTCTTTGTTGTTATACTCCACACATGAGTGAAATCATTTGGTACTTGTCTTTCTCCGCCTGGAATATTTCACTGAGCATACTACCGTCTCGCTCCATCCACGTCATTGCAAATGGTAGCGTTTGTTTTCTTCTTATGGCTGCAAACGGCAGTTTTTAAACTGGACTTCATTCTTCCTTTTAGTTTGTAGTTTCGCTATGTGCTTTCACCATTGATCTCCTTTTTATGAGCAGTAGCTTTGTTTTATTTAATATGTATCTGTATGTATCTTTCTATCTATCTATCTGTCTATCTATCTATCTGTCTATCCTTCTATCTTTCAATTTATCTATCTATCTTTCTATCTATCTTTCTATCTATCATCTGTCTATCAATCTATCTTCCTATCTACCTATCATGTCTATAGTCTGTCTATCTGTCATCTGTCATCTATCTATCTATCTATGAATCAATCATCTTTTTGTCTGGCCATCTATCCTTATGTACAGGACAGTTAACAACATCATCTATGTCAGTTCCCTACATTATGCTTCCAAAAATATTGCAAAGTAACTAGTCCTTAGGGAGAGCACTGGGTTCACTGAGATGCTTCCAGGTCGAGTCAGCCGCTTGTGCTTACAAATCCAGTAATTTATGGTGGTGCAGGGACTTGCACCCATCTCTCTGTCCTCTGTCCTCTTTTACCTCCTTCTCGCTTGCTGACTGTATTCAGCCACTTTCGTTGACTAAGTGCTTCCAGAAGACCACAACTCTCCTTCCTCTGGGCCTGTTTAGACAGAAAAGTATACTTGGTGCTTTGCTCACCACCAACTTTGAGGGACAATGGCATGATCACCGCTGATAGGAGGAGGGACAAATAAAAAGAACACCTATTTCTAGGCAGCAGCATTTTGGAGCAAAGAGAGTGTTGTGGAGTTACGTGTTTGTTTGAGTGTCCAAACTATCCTCTTTAGGTGGTTATTACTACTTTACTTTCAAGAACATCATAAAATCCACTGATTTCAAAAGCCCAGACACATATTATTACAGCAATTCAGTTGTTGAGGTGAGAAAAAATGAGAAGGACGTTGCTGTACCACTAAATCTATGGCTGGGCACTGCTGAAACCAAACAAAAAGAATTCACGGTGTCTAGATAGGGCTATTTTCTACTGACTGTCTCTGGGGACTCAAACAAAATCCATTTGTTGGTTTGTTTGCTTTTCAGTTACACTTGTGTAGGGTTGCTGTCCCCACCATTTCGGATTGTAGTTTGTCTGTGTCTTTGGATCTCAAGTGAGTCTCCTATAGGGGAGCACTTAGGTGATCTTGAGTTTTCATCCCTTCTTTTAACCCTGTGTCTTTTGTTTGGAGCTCGCAAAGCCTGTTTTATTGCTGTGCCCATATTGCACTTAAAAAAATTTTTTTTTATCATTAATCTGCAATCACGTGAAGTACGTCATATTTACTAGGCTCCCACCTTCACCAAGTCCCCACCAAAACCTCTTACAGTCGTTGTCCATAAGCATTGTTGTATGCTGTAGACTGCTTCACCATGTTGCCCCACAAACACCCCATTACAGTCGCTGTCCATCAGCGTGTAGTAAATGCTGTAGAATCTCTACTTGTCTTCTCTGTGTTGTACATCCCTCCCTTTGCCCCCCCGAGCCCACGCATTATACATGTTAATCCTAATGTCCCCTTTCTTCTCCCTGCCCTTATCCCTCCCTTCCCACACACCCTGCCCATTCCCTTTCCCTTTGGTAACTTTTATTGAACTCTCGGGTTCTGTGAGTCTGCTGCTGTTTATTTCCTCCAGTTTTTCTTTGTTGTTATACTCCACACATGAGTGAAATCATTGGCTACTTGTCTTTCTCCACCTGGTATATATCACTGAGCATGCTACCGTCTAGCTACATCCACATCCTTGCAAATGGTAGGATTTGTTTTCTTCTTATGGCTGCTTACTGCACTTTTTAAACTGGACTTCATTCTTCCTTTTTGTTTATAGTTTCCCTATGTGCTTTCACCATTGATCTGTTGGTTATGAGCAATAGCTTTGTGTTAAACGATATCTATCTGAATCTGTGTAACTGTCTGTCTATCTATCAATCTATCTATCTATCCTTCTATCTTTCTATCTATGTATCTCTCTATCTTCCTATCATCTATCTATCGTGTCTATCATCTATCTATAATCTCTCATCTATCTATGTATCTATGAATCAATCATCTTTTTGTCTTCCCATCTATCCTTATGTACAGAACAGTTAACAACATCGCCTATGTCACTTCCCTACATTATGCTTCCAAAAATCTTGCCAAGTAACTAGGACGTATGGTGAGCACTGGGTACACTGAGACAATTGCAGGTCGAGTCTGCCGCGTGTGCTTACAAAACCAGTAAATGGTTGTCCAGGGACTTGAACCCATATCTCTGTCCTCTGTCCTCTTTTACCTCCTTCTCGCCTGCTGACTCTAATTTGCCACAATAATTGACTAAGTCTTCCCTAAAGACTAAAAGTATCCTTCCTCTGGGCCTGAAGTAGTCAGAAAAGTATACTTGGTGCTTTTGCTCATCAGCAAGTATGAAGGACATTGGCGTGATCACCTCTGATAGGAGGAGGGACAAATAAAAATGAACACCTATTTCTAGACAGGAGCAGTTTTGAACAAAGAGTGTGTTGTGGAGTGACGTGTTTATTTGAGTGTCCAACCTTCACTCTTAAGTGGTTATTTCTTTTTTACATTCATGAACATCATAAAACGCACTGATTTCAAAAGCCCAGACGCATTTTATTACAGCATTTCTGTTATTGAGGTGAGAAAAATTGAGAAGGACTTCGCTGTACAACGGTATCTATTTCTGGGCACTGCTGAAACCAAACAAAAAAAAATTCATGGTGGCCAGCTAGGGCTATTTTCTACTGACTGTCTCTGGGGACTCAAACAGAATCCATTTGTTTGTTTGTTTGTTTCTCAGTTTCACTTTTTTTGGGTACCTGTCACCGCCCCTTCAGCTTTTAATTTGTCCGTGTCCTGGGATCTTAAGTGAGTCTCCTGTAAGGTAGCACATACATGATCTTGAGTGAAAGATAGCTTAGTTTAGTATGATGCTTTCCTATCTACCTACTTATCTATCTCTTTACCTATGTAATCTTTCTATCTATCTATCTGTCATCTCTCTACTATCATCTGTGTATCTATCTAATTAATCTATCATCTATATGTATGTATATCAGTCGAATCGATGTATCAATCATTTGTCTCTCTATATATCTGTTTTCTCACTTTTGTCACGTTCTGTCCCTAGGTGCACTTTGATTCCTCTGTGTCCTTCTCAGTGTCAATTCCTTGTGTTTGTTTTTGTGAGTTAGCTTTGTGTTTGGGTCTTGAGAGGAGTGGCCTTGGGTGGGAACTTCTCCTGCGTAGGTGGCACGAGTCTGCTGGGTGTGGATAGTGTGGTTGGTGGGCTGCGCTCTTGATACTGTGCAGCCCAGTGCCCTCCAGCTGCTCTGCCCCAGGGCCGTTCCTGCTGTGGCGGCTGCATGAGCTGCAGGGGATATCCGAGGCCCCATGCAGGGAGCACCCTGGCGGGCCTGAGGGGTCCGTGGTAGGTACATGCCCAGTAGTATGTCTTTTTGCCTGTGCACCGATGTTACCTCGGTGGCCCTGCTTGGTGGCCCATCTTCAGAGAGTATGTGTGTAGTCACTGGTTAAGGGAACTGCCTTTTGGTGACACGCAGGGTCCTTCTGGGCCAGTGGCCCATGGACTTGCTGAGGTGGCAGCCCTGCTAGCTTGTGGGGAAACTGCTCCCCTCTGCTGTCAAGGTGGAGGTGGAATTTCAGTGCATTTACGTATTTAGATGTGAGTGAGGTCTATCTGAATTGGAATAGTAGCGTTGAGAGCTATGTTTCCAGGCCCCTCAACTTGTAGTTCATCTTCGTCCTTGGATCTCATGTTAGTCTCCTGTAAGGGAGCACGTAGGTGGTCTTGAGTTTTCATCCCTTCTTTTAACCCTGTGTCTTTTCATTGTAGTCCTTAAGAGCCTGTCCTTTTATTCTTAGAATTGAGAGCTATGTCCTTATTGCACTTTAAAAAATTTTTTTGTTATCATTAATCCACAATCACGCAAAGAACATTATGTTAACCAAGTACACCACGTCCCCAACAAAAACCCCATTACAGTAGCTGTCCATCAGCATAGTTGGATGCTGTAGACCCCTTCACCATGTCCCCCCAACACCCCGTTACAGTCGCTTTCCATCAGCGTGTAGTAAGATGCTGTAGAATCACTACTGGTCTTCTCTGTGTTGTACAGCCCTCCCCATGCTCCCCCCACCCACACATTATACATGCTGATCCTAATGCCCCCTTTCTTTTTCCCCACATTTATCAAACCCTTCCCACTCACCCTGCCTAGTTCCTTTCCCTTTGGTAGCTGTTAGTCCACTCTTGGGTTCTGTGAGTCTGCTGCTGTTTTTTTCCTTCAGTTTTTCTTTGTTGTTATACTCAACACATGAGTGAAATCATTTGGTACTTGTCTTTCTCCGCATGGCCTTTTTCACTGAACATAATATCCTCTAGATCCATCCACGTTGTTCAAATGGTAGGATTTTTTTCTTCTTACGGCTGCTTACTGAACTTTTTAAACTAGATTTCTGTCTTCTCTTTTGTCTGTAGTTTCGCTATGTGCTTTCACCATTGCTCTCCTCGTTATTAGCAATAAATTTACGTTAATCAATATGTACCTATATCTATCTATACATCTGTCTGTCTATCTATCTGTCTATCTGTCTATCTATCTATCTATCTATCTTCCTATCATCTATCGATGATGTCTATCATCAATCTATGTACCTATCTATCTATCTTTCATCTGTCGTCTCTCTAGCTATCTATCTATGAATCAATCATCTTTTTGTCTGCCCATCTATCCTTATGTACAGAACAGTTAACAACATCGCCTTTGTCACTTCCCTACATTATGCTTCCAAAAATCTTTCAAGGTAACTAGGCTGTAGAAAGAGCACTCGGTTCACTGAGATACTTCCAGGTCGAGTCAGCCACGTGTACCTACAAATCCAGTAAGTGGTTGTGCAGGGACTTGAACCTGTGTCTGTATCCTCTATTATCTTCTTCTCACTGGCTGACTCTATTTAGCCACATTCATTGACTAAGTGCTCCGTGAAGACCACAGGTATTGTTCCTCTGGGCCTGTTGTCCACAGAAAGAAAACTTGGTGCTTTGCTCACCACCATATTTGAGGGACATCGGCGTGATCACCGCTGATAGGATGGAACGACAAATGAAAAGGAACACCAGTTGCTAGACAGGAGCAGTTGGGAGCAAAGAGTGTGTTGTGGAGTGACGTGTTTATTTCAGTGTCCAAACTTCCCTCTTTATATAGTTATTCCTTCTTTAAATTCGTGAACTTCATAAAACCCACTGATCTCAAAGGTCCAGACGTATACTTTTACAGCAATTCAATTGTTGAGTTGAGAGAAAATGAGAAAGACGTTGCTGTACCACTAAATCTATGGCTGGGCAATGCTGAAACCAAACAAAAAGAATTCACGTTGGCCAGATAGGGCTATTTTCTACTGACTGTCTCTGTGGACTCAAACAGAATCCATTCTAGGATTGTTTGTTTTTCAGTTTCACTGTGTTGGGTACCTGTACACACCCCTTCGGCTTTTAGATTGTCTGTGTCCTTGGATCTCAAGAGAGTCTCCTGTAAGTAAGGGAGCACGAAGGTGGTCTTGAGTTTTCATCCCTTCTTTTAACCCTGTGTCATTTGGTTGGAGCACTCAAAGCCTGTCCTTTTATTCTGATGATTCAGAGATGTGCCCTTATTGCACTTAAAAAATTGTTTTTGTTATCATTAATCTACAATCACGTGTAGAACATTATGTTTCCTAGACTCCCCCCTTCACCAAATCCCTCCCAAAAACCTCTTACAGTTGCTGTCAGTTAGCAGAGATGGATGCTGTAGACCCGTTCACGATGTACCCCCCCACACACCCCATTACAGTCGCTGTCTTTCAGCGTGTAGTAAGATGCTGTAGAATATCTACTTGTCTTCTCTGTGTTGTACAGCACTCGCCATGCGACCCCGCCCTCACGCATTATACATGCTTATCCTAATCTCCCTTTTCTTTCTCCCCACCTTTATCCCTCCCTTCCCAACCAACCTTCTCAGTCCTTTTCCCTTTGGTAACTGTTACTCCACATTCGGGTTCTGTGAGTCTGCTGCTGTTTTGTTTTTTTCAGTGTTTCTTTGTTGTTATACTCCACACATGAGTGAAATCATTTGGTACTTGTCTTTCTCCGCCTGGAATATTTCACTGAGCATACTACCGTCTCGCTCCATCCACGTCATTGCAAATGGTAGCGTTTGTTTTCTTCTTATGGCTGCAAACGGCAGTTTTTAAACTGGACTTCATTCTTCCTTTTAGTTTGTAGTTTCGCTATGTGCTTTCACCATTGATCTCCTTTTTATGAGCAGTAGCTTTGTTTTATTTAATATGTATCTGTATGTATCTTTCTATCTATCTATCTGTCTATCTATCTATCTGTCTATCCTTCTATCTTTCAATTTATCTATCTATCTTTCTATCTATCTTTCTATCTATCATCTGTCTATCAATCTATCTTCCTATCTACCTATCATGTCTATAGTCTGTCTATCTGTCATCTGTCATCTATCTATCTATCTATGAATCAATCATCTTTTTGTCTGGCCATCTATCCTTATGTACAGGACAGTTAACAACATCATCTATGTCAGTTCCCTACATTATGCTTCCAAAAATATTGCAAAGTAACTAGTCCTTAGGGAGAGCACTGGGTTCACTGAGACGCTTCCAGGTCGAGTCAGCCGCTTGTGCTTACAAATCCAGTAATTTATGGTGGTGCAGGGACTTGCACCCATCTCTCTGTCCTCTGTCCTCTTTTACCTCCTTCTCGCTTGCTGACTGTATTCAGCCACTTTCGTTGACTAAGTGCTTCCAGAAGACCACAACTCTCCTTCCTCTGGGCCTGTTTAGACAGAAAAGTATACTTGGTGCTTTGCTCACCACCAACTTTGAGGGACAATGGCATGATCACCGCTGATAGGAGGAGGGACAAATAAAAAGAACACCTATTTCTAGGCAGCAGCATTTTGGAGCAAAGAGAGTGTTGTGGAGTTACGTGTTTGTTTGAGTGTCCAAACTATCCTCTTTAGGTGGTTATTACTACTTTACTTTCAAGAACATCATAAAATCCACTGATTTCAAAAGCCCAGACACATATTATTACAGCAATTCAGTTGTTGAGGTGAGAAAAAATGAGAAGGACGTTGCTGTACCACTAAATCTATGGCTGGGCACTGCTGAAACCAAACAAAAAGAATTCACGGTGTCTAGATAGGGCTATTTTCTACTGACTGTCTCTGGGGACTCAAACAAAATCCATTTGTTGGTTTGTTTGCTTTTCAGTTACACTTGTGTAGGGTTGCTGTCCCCACCATTTCGGATTGTAGTTTGTCTGTGTCTTTGGATCTCAAGTGAGTCTCCTATAGGGGAGCACTTAGGTGATCTTGAGTTTTCATCCCTTCTTTTAACCCTGTGTCTTTTGTTTGGAGCTCGCAAAGCCTGTTTTATTGCTGTGCCCATATTGCACTTAAAAAAATTTTTTTTTATCATTAATCTGCAATCACGTGAAGTACGTCATATTTACTAGGCTCCCACCTTCACCAAGTCCCCACCAAAACCTCTTACAGTCGTTGTCCATAAGCATTGTTGTATGCTGTAGACTGCTTCACCATGTTGCCCCACAAACACCCCATTACAGTCGCTGTCCATCAGCGTGTAGTAAATGCTGTAGAATCTCTACTTGTCTTCTCTGTGTTGTACATCCCTCCCTTTGCCCCCCCGAGCCCACGCATTATACATGTTAATCCTAATGTCCCCTTTCTTCTCCCTGCCCTTATCCCTCCCTTCCCACACACCCTGCCCATTCCCTTTCCCTTTGGTAACTTTTATTGAACTCTCGGGTTCTGTGAGTCTGCTGCTGTTTATTTCCTCCAGTTTTTCTTTGTTGTTATACTCCACACATGAGTGAAATCATTGGCTACTTGTCTTTCTCCACCTGGTATATATCACTGAGCATGCTACCGTCTAGCTACATCCACATCCTTGCAAATGGTAGGATTTGTTTTCTTCTTATGGCTGCTTACTGCACTTTTTAAACTGGACTTCATTCTTCCTTTTTGTTTATAGTTTCCCTATGTGCTTTCACCATTGATCTGTTGGTTATGAGCAATAGCTTTGTGTTAAACGATATCTATCTGAATCTGTGTAACTGTCTGTCTATCTATCAATCTATCTATCTATCCTTCTATCTTTCTATCTATGTATCTCTCTATCTTCCTATCATCTATCTATCGTGTCTATCATCTATCTATAATCTCTCATCTATCTATGTATCTATGAATCAATCATCTTTTTGTCTTCCCATCTATCCTTATGTACAGAACAGTTAACAACATCGCCTATGTCACTTCCCTACATTATGCTTCCAAAAATCTTGCCAAGTAACTAGGACGTATGGTGAGCACTGGGTACACTGAGACAATTGCAGGTCGAGTCTGCCGCGTGTGCTTACAAAACCAGTAAATGGTTGTCCAGGGACTTGAACCCATATCTCTGTCCTCTGTCCTCTTTTACCTCCTTCTCGCCTGCTGACTCTAATTTGCCACAATAATTGACTAAGTCTTCCCTAAAGACTAAAAGTATCCTTCCTCTGGGCCTGAAGTAGTCAGAAAAGTATACTTGGTGCTTTTGCTCATCAGCAAGTATGAAGGACATTGGCGTGATCACCTCTGATAGGAGGAGGGACAAATAAAAATGAACACCTATTTCTAGACAGGAGCAGTTTTGAACAAAGAGTGTGTTGTGGAGTGACGTGTTTATTTGAGTGTCCAACCTTCACTCTTAAGTGGTTATTTCTTTTTTACATTCATGAACATCATAAAACGCACTGATTTCAAAAGCCCAGACGCATTTTATTACAGCATTTCTGTTATTGAGGTGAGAAAAATTGAGAAGGACTTCGCTGTACAACGGTATCTATTTCTGGGCACTGCTGAAACCAAACAAAAAAAAATTCATGGTGGCCAGCTAGGGCTATTTTCTACTGACTGTCTCTGGGGACTCAAACAGAATCCATTTGTTTGTTTGTTTGTTTCTCAGTTTCACTTTTTTTGGGTACCTGTCACCGCCCCTTCAGCTTTTAATTTGTCCGTGTCCTGGGATCTTAAGTGAGTCTCCTGTAAGGTAGCACATACATGATCTTGAGTGAAAGATAGCTTAGTTTAGTATGATGCTTTCCTATCTACCTACTTATCTATCTCTTTACCTATGTAATCTTTCTATCTATCTATCTGTCATCTCTCTACTATCATCTGTGTATCTATCTAATTAATCTATCATCTATATGTATGTATATCAGTCGAATCTATGTATCAATCATTTGTCTCTCTATATATCTGTTTTCTCACTTTTGTCACGTTCTGTCCCTAGGTGCACTTTGATTCCTCTGTGTCCTTCTCAGTGTCAATTCCTTGTGTTTGTTTTTGTGAGTTAGCTTTGTGTTTGGGTCTTGAGAGGAGTGGCCTTGGGTGGGAACTTCTCCTGCGTAGGTGGCACGAGTCTGCTGGGTGTGGATAGTGTGGTTGGTGGGCTGCGCTCTTGATACTGTGCAGCCCAGTGCCCTCCAGCTGCTCTGCCCCAGGGCCGTTCCTGCTGTGGCGGCTGCATGAGCTGCAGGGGATATCCGAGGCCCCATGCAGGGAGCACCCTGGCGGGCCTGAGGGGTCCGTGGTAGGTACATGCCCAGTAGTATGTCTTTTTGCCTGTGCACCGATGTTACCTCGGTGGCCCTGCTTGGTGGCCCATCTTCAGAGAGTATGTGTGTAGTCACTGGTTAAGGGAACTGCCTTTTGGTGACACGCAGGGTCCTTCTGGGCCAGTGGCCCATGGACTTGCTGAGGTGGCAGCCCTGCTAGCTTGTGGGGAAACTGCTCCCCTCTGCTGTCAAGGTGGAGGTGGAATTTCAGTGCATTTACGTATTTAGATGTGAGTGAGGTCTATCTGAATTGGAATAGTAGCGTTGAGAGCTATGTTTCCAGGCCCCTCAACTTGTAGTTCATCTTCGTCCTTGGATCTCATGTTAGTCTCCTGTAAGGGAGCACGTAGGTGGTCTTGAGTTTTCATCCCTTCTTTTAACCCTGTGTCTTTTCATTGTAGTCCTTAAGAGCCTGTCCTTTTATTCTTAGAATTGAGAGCTATGTCCTTATTGCACTTTAAAAAATTTTTTTGTTATCATTAATCCACAATCACGCAAAGAACATTATGTTAACCAAGTACACCACGTCCCCAACAAAAACCCCATTACAGTAGCTGTCCATCAGCATAGTTGGATGCTGTAGACCCCTTCACCATGTCCCCCCAACACCCCGTTACAGTCGCTTTCCATCAGCGTGTAGTAAGATGCTGTAGAATCACTACTGGTCTTCTCTGTGTTGTACAGCCCTCCCCATGCTCCCCCCACCCACACATTATACATGCTGATCCTAATGCCCCCTTTCTTTTTCCCCACATTTATCAAACCCTTCCCACTCACCCTGCCTAGTTCCTTTCCCTTTGGTAGCTGTTAGTCCACTCTTGGGTTCTGTGAGTCTGCTGCTGTTTTTTTCCTTCAGTTTTTCTTTGTTGTTATACTCAACACATGAGTGAAATCATTTGGTACTTGTCTTTCTCCGCATGGCCTTTTTCACTGAACATAATATCCTCTAGATCCATCCACGTTGTTCAAATGGTAGGATTTTTTTCTTCTTACGGCTGCTTACTGAACTTTTTAAACTAGATTTCTGTCTTCTCTTTTGTCTGTAGTTTCGCTATGTGCTTTCACCATTGCTCTCCTCGTTATTAGCAATAAATTTACGTTAATCAATATGTACCTATATCTATCTATACATCTGTCTGTCTGTCTATCTATCTGTCTATCTGTCTATCTATCTATCTATCTATCTTCCTATCATCTATCGATGATGTCTATCATCAATCTATGTACCTATCTATCTATCTTTCATCTGTCGTCTCTCTAGCTATCTATCTATGAATCAATCATCTTTTTGTCTGCCCATCTATCCTTATGTACAGAACAGTTAACAACATCGCCTTTGTCACTTCCCTACATTATGCTTCCAAAAATCTTTCAAGGTAACTAGGCTGTAGAAAGAGCACTCGGTTCACTGAGATACTTCCAGGTCGAGTCAGCCACGTGTACCTACAAATCCAGTAAGTGGTTGTGCAGGGACTTGAACCTGTGTCTGTATCCTCTATTATCTTCTTCTCACTGGCTGACTCTATTTAGCCACATTCATTGACTAAGTGCTCCGTGAAGACCACAGGTATTGTTCCTCTGGGCCTGTTGTCCACAGAAAGAAAACTTGGTGCTTTGCTCACCACCATGTTTGAGGGACATCGGCGTGATCACCGCTGATAGGATGGAACGACAAATGAAAAGGAACACCAGTTGCTAGACAGGAGCAGTTGGGAGCAAAGAGTGTGTTGTGGAGTGACGTGTTTATTTCAGTGTCCAAACTTCCCTCTTTATATAGTTATTCCTTCTTTAAATTCGTGAACTTCATAAAACCCACTGATCTCAAAGGTCCAGACGTATACTTTTACAGCAATTCAATTGTTGAGTTGAGAGAAAATGAGAAAGACGTTGCTGTACCACTAAATCTATGGCTGGGCAATGCTGAAACCAAACAAAAAGAATTCACGTTGGCCAGATAGGGCTATTTTCTACTGACTGTCTCTGTGGACTCAAACAGAATCCATTCTAGGATTGTTTGTTTTTCAGTTTCACTGTGTTGGGTACCTGTACACACCCCTTCGGCTTTTAGATTGTCTGTGTCCTTGGATCTCAAGAGAGTCTCCTGTAAGTAAGGGAGCACGAAGGTGGTCTTGAGTTTTCATCCCTTCTTTTAACCCTGTGTCATTTGGTTGGAGCACTCAAAGCCTGTCCTTTTATTCTGATGATTCAGAGATGTGCCCTTATTGCACTTAAAAAATTGTTTTTGTTATCATTAATCTACAATCACGTGTAGAACATTATGTTTCCTAGACTCCCCCCTTCACCAAATCCCTCCCAAAAACCTCTTACAGTTGCTGTCAGTTAGCAGAGATGGATGCTGTAGACCCGTTCACGATGTACCCCCCCACACACCCCATTACAGTCGCTGTCTTTCAGCGTGTAGTAAGATGCTGTAGAATATCTACTTGTCTTCTCTGTGTTGTACAGCACTCGCCATGCGACCCCGCCCTCACGCATTATACATGCTTATCCTAATCTCCCTTTTCTTTCTCCCCACCTTTATCCCTCCCTTCCCAACCAACCTTCTCAGTCCTTTTCCCTTTGGTAACTGTTACTCCACATTCGGGTTCTGTGAGTCTGCTGCTGTTTTGTTTTTTTCAGTGTTTCTTTGTTGTTATACTCCACACATGAGTGAAATCATTTGGTACTTGTCTTTCTCCGCCTGGAATATTTCACTGAGCATACTACCGTCTCGCTCCATCCACGTCATTGCAAATGGTAGCGTTTGTTTTCTTCTTATGGCTGCAAACGGCAGTTTTTAAACTGGACTTCATTCTTCCTTTTAGTTTGTAGTTTCGCTATGTGCTTTCACCATTGATCTCCTTTTTATGAGCAGTAGCTTTGTTTTATTTAATATGTATCTGTATGTATCTTTCTATCTATCTATCTGTCTATCTATCTATCTGTCTATCCTTCTATCTTTCAATTTATCTATCTATCTTTCTATCTATCTTTCTATCTATCATCTGTCTATCAATCTATCTTCCTATCTACCTATCATGTCTATCGTCTGTCTATCTGTCATCTGTCATCTATCTATCTATCTATGAATCAATCATCTTTTTGTCTGGCCATCTATCCTTATGTACAGGACAGTTAACAACATCATCTATGTCAGTTCCCTACATTATGCTTCCAAAAATATTGCAAAGTAACTAGTCCTTAGGGAGAGCACTGGGTTCACTGAGACGCTTCCAGGTCGAGTCAGCCGCTTGTGCTTACAAATCCAGTAATTTATGGTGGTGCAGGGACTTGCACCCATCTCTCTGTCCTCTGTCCTCTTTTACCTCCTTCTCGCTTGCTGACTGTATTCAGCCACTTTCGTTGACTAAGTGCTTCCAGAAGACCACAACTCTCCTTCCTCTGGGCCTGTTTAGACAGAAAAGTATACTTGGTGCTTTGCTCACCACCAACTTTGAGGGACAATGGCATGATCACCGCTGATAGGAGGAGGGACAAATAAAAAGAACACCTATTTCTAGGCAGCAGCATTTTGGAGCAAAGAGAGTGTTGTGGAGTTACGTGTTTGTTTGAGTGTCCAAACTATCCTCTTTAGGTGGTTATTACTACTTTACTTTCAAGAACATCATAAAATCCACTGATTTCAAAAGCCCAGACACATATTATTACAGCAATTCAGTTGTTGAGGTGAGAAAAAATGAGAAGGACGTTGCTGTACCACTAAATCTATGGCTGGGCACTGCTGAAACCAAACAAAAAGAATTCACGGTGTCTAGATAGGGCTATTTTCTACTGACTGTCTCTGGGGACTCAAACAAAATCCATTTGTTGGTTTGTTTGCTTTTCAGTTACACTTGTGTAGGGTTGCTGTCCCCACCATTTCGGATTGTAGTTTGTCTGTGTCTTTGGATCTCAAGTGAGTCTCCTATAGGGGAGCACTTAGGTGATCTTGAGTTTTCATCCCTTCTTTTAACCCTGTGTCTTTTGTTTGGAGCTCGCAAAGCCTGTTTTATTGCTGTGCCCATATTGCACTTAAAAAAATTTTTTTTTATCATTAATCTGCAATCACGTGAAGTACGTCATATTTACTAGGCTCCCACCTTCACCAAGTCCCCACCAAAACCTCTTACAGTCGTTGTCCATAAGCATTGTTGTATGCTGTAGACTGCTTCACCATGTTGCCCCACAAACACCCCATTACAGTCGCTGTCCATCAGCGTGTAGTAAATGCTGTAGAATCTCTACTTGTCTTCTCTGTGTTGTACATCCCTCCCTTTGCCCCCCCGAGCCCACGCATTATACATGTTAATCCTAATGTCCCCTTTCTTCTCCCTGCCCTTATCCCTCCCTTCCCACACACCCTGCCCATTCCCTTTCCCTTTGGTAACTTTTATTGAACTCTCGGGTTCTGTGAGTCTGCTGCTGTTTATTTCCTCCAGTTTTTCTTTGTTGTTATACTCCACACATGAGTGAAATCATTGGCTACTTGTCTTTCTCCACCTGGTATATATCACTGAGCATGCTACCGTCTAGCTACATCCACATCCTTGCAAATGGTAGGATTTGTTTTCTTCTTATGGCTGCTTACTGCACTTTTTAAACTGGACTTCATTCTTCCTTTTTGTTTATAGTTTCCCTATGTGCTTTCACCATTGATCTGTTGGTTATGAGCAATAGCTTTGTGTTAAACGATATCTATCTGAATCTGTGTAACTGTCTGTCTATCTATCAATCTATCTATCTATCCTTCTATCTTTCTATCTATGTATCTCTCTATCTTCCTATCATCTATCTATCGTGTCTATCATCTATCTATAATCTCTCATCTATCTATGTATCTATGAATCAATCATCTTTTTGTCTTCCCATCTATCCTTATGTACAGAACAGTTAACAACATCGCCTATGTCACTTCCCTACATTATGCTTCCAAAAATCTTGCCAAGTAACTAGGACGTATGGTGAGCACTGGGTACACTGAGACAATTGCAGGTCGAGTCTGCCGCGTGTGCTTACAAAACCAGTAAATGGTTGTCCAGGGACTTGAACCCATATCTCTGTCCTCTGTCCTCTTTTACCTCCTTCTCGCCTGCTGACTCTAATTTGCCACAATAATTGACTAAGTCTTCCCTAAAGACTAAAAGTATCCTTCCTCTGGGCCTGAAGTAGTCAGAAAAGTATACTTGGTGCTTTTGCTCATCAGCAAGTATGAAGGACATTGGCGTGATCACCTCTGATAGGAGGAGGGACAAATAAAAATGAACACCTATTTCTAGACAGGAGCAGTTTTGAACAAAGAGTGTGTTGTGGAGTGACGTGTTTATTTGAGTGTCCAACCTTCACTCTTAAGTGGTTATTTCTTTTTTACATTCATGAACATCATAAAACGCACTGATTTCAAAAGCCCAGACGCATTTTATTACAGCATTTCTGTTATTGAGGTGAGAAAAATTGAGAAGGACTTCGCTGTACAACGGTATCTATTTCTGGGCACTGCTGAAACCAAACAAAAAAAAATTCATGGTGGCCAGCTAGGGCTATTTTCTACTGACTGTCTCTGGGGACTCAAACAGAATCCATTTGTTTGTTTGTTTGTTTCTCAGTTTCACTTTTTTTGGGTACCTGTCACCGCCCCTTCAGCTTTTAATTTGTCCGTGTCCTGGGATCTTAAGTGAGTCTCCTGTAAGGTAGCACATACATGATCTTGAGTGAAAGATAGCTTAGTTTAGTATGATGCTTTCCTATCTACCTACTTATCTATCTCTTTACCTATGTAATCTTTCTATCTATCTATCTGTCATCTCTCTACTATCATCTGTGTATCTATCTAATTAATCTATCATCTATATGTATGTATATCAGTCGAATCTATGTATCAATCATTTGTCTCTCTATATATCTGTTTTCTCACTTTTGTCACGTTCTGTCCCTAGGTGCACTTTGATTCCTCTGTGTCCTTCTCAGTGTCAATTCCTTGTGTTTGTTTTTGTGAGTTAGCTTTGTGTTTGGGTCTTGAGAGGAGTGGCCTTGGGTGGGAACTTCTCCTGCGTAGGTGGCACGAGTCTGCTGGGTGTGGATAGTGTGGTTGGTGGGCTGCGCTCTTGATACTGTGCAGCCCAGTGCCCTCCAGCTGCTCTGCCCCAGGGCCGTTCCTGCTGTGGCGGCTGCATGAGCTGCAGGGGATATCCGAGGCCCCATGCAGGGAGCACCCTGGCGGGCCTGCGGGGTCCGTGGTAGGTACATGCCCAGTAGTATGTCTTTTTGCCTGTGCACCGATGTTACCTCGGTGGCCCTGCTTGGTGGCCCATCTTCAGAGAGTATGTGTGTAGTCACTGGTTAAGGGAACTGCCTTTTGGTGACACGCAGGGTCCTTCTGGGCCAGTGGCCCATGGACTTGCTGAGGTGGCAGCCCTGCTAGCTTGTGGGGAAACTGCTCCCCTCTGCTGTCAAGGTGGCGGTGGAATTTCAGTGCATTTACGTATTTAGATGTGAGTGAGGTCTATCTGAATTGGAATAGTAGCGTTGAGAGCTATGTTTCCAGGCCCCTCAACTTGTAGTTCATCTTCGTCCTTGGATCTCATGTTAGTCTCCTGTAAGGGAGCACGTAGGTGGTCTTGAGTTTTCATCCCTTCTTTTAACCCTGTGTCTTTTCATTGTAGTCCTTAAGAGCCTGTCCTTTTATTCTTAGAATTGGGAGCTATGTCCTTATTGCACTTTAAAAAATTTTTTTGTTATCATTAATCCACAATCACGCAAAGAACATTATGTTAACCAAGTACACCACGTCCCCAACAAAAACCCCATTACAGTAGCTGTCCATCAGCATAGTTGGATGCTGTAGACCCCTTCACCATGTCCCCCCAACACCCCGTTACAGTCGCTTTCCATCAGCGTGTAGTAAGATGCTGTAGAATCACTACTGGTCTTCTCTGTGTTGTACAGCCCTCCCCATGCTCCCCCCACCCACACATTATACATGCTGATCCTAATGCCCCCTTTCTTTTTCCCCACATTTATCAAACCCTTCCCACTCACCCTGCCTAGTTCCTTTCCCTTTGGTAGCTGTTAGTCCACTCTTGGGTTCTGTGAGTCTGCTGCTGTTTTTTTCCTTCAGTTTTTCTTTGTTGTTATACTCAACACATGAGTGAAATCATTTGGTACTTGTCTTTCTCCGCATGGCCTTTTTCACTGAACATAATATCCTCTAGATCCATCCACGTTGTTCAAATGGTAGGATTTTTTTCTTCTTACGGCTGCTTACTGAACTTTTTAAACTAGATTTCTGTCTTCTCTTTTGTCTGTAGTTTCGCTATGTGCTTTCACCATTGCTCTCCTCGTTATTAACAATAAATTTACGTTAATCAATATGTACCTATATCTATCTATACATCTGTCTGTCTGTCTATCTATCTGTCTATCTATCTATCTATCTATCTGTCTATCTATCTATCTATCTATCTATCTTCCTTTCATCTATCGATGATGTCTATCATCAATCTATGTACCTATCTATCTATCTTTCATCTGTCGTCTCTCTAGCTATCTATCTATGAATCAATCATCTTTTTGTCTGCCCATCTATCCTTATGTACAGAACAGTTAACAACATCGCCTTTGTCACTTCCCTACATTATGCTTCCAAAAATCTTTCAAGGTAACTAGGCTGTAGAAAGAGCACTCGGTTCACTGAGATACTTCCAGGTCGAGTCAGCCACGTGTACCTACAAATCCAGTAAGTGGTTGTGCAGGGACTTGAACCTGTGTCTGTATCCTCTATTATCTTCTTCTCACTGGCTGACTCTATTTAGCCACATTCATTGACTAAGTGCTCCGTGAAGACCACAGGTATTGTTCCTCTGGGCCTGTTGTCCACAGAAAGAAAACTTGGTGCTTTGCTCACCACCATGTTTGAGGGACATCGGCGTGATCACCGCTGATAGGATGGAACGACAAATGAAAAGGAACACCAGTTGATAGACAGGAGCAGTTGGGAGCAAAGAGTGTGTTGTGGAGTGACGTGTTTATTTCAGTGTCCAAACTTCCCTCTTTATATAGTTATTCCTTCTTTAAATTCGTGAACTTCATAAAACCCACTGATCTCAAAGGTCCAGACGTATACTTTTACAGCAATTCAATTGTTGGGTTGAGAGAAAATGAGAAAGACGTTGCTGTACCACTAAATCTATGGCTGGGCAATGCTGAAACCAAACAAAAAGAATTCACGTTGGCCAGATAGGGCTATTTTCTACTGACTGTCTCTGTGGACTCAAACAGAATCCATTCTAGGATTGTTTGTTTTTCAGTTTCACTGTGTTGGGTACCTGTACACACCCCTTCGGCTTTTAGATTGTCTGTGTCCTTGGATCTCAAGAGAGTCTCCTGTAAGTAAGGGAGCACGAAGGTGGTCTTGAGTTTTCATCCCTTCTTTTAACCCTGTGTCATTTGGTTGGAGCACTCAAAGCCTGTCCTTTTATTCTGATGATTCAGAGATGTGCCCTTATTGCACTTAAAAAATTGTTTTTGTTATCATTAATCTACAATCACGTGTAGAACATTATGTTTCCTAGACTCCCCCCTTCACCAAATCCCTCCCAAAAACCTCTTACAGTTGCTGTCAGTTAGCAGAGATGGATGCTGTAGACCCGTTCACGATGTACCCCCCCACACACCCCATTACAGTCGCTGTCTTTCAGCGTGTAGTAAGATGCTGTAGAATATCTACTTGTCTTCTCTGTGTTGTACAGCACTCGCCATGCGACCCCGCCCTCACGCATTATACATGCTTATCCTAATCTCCCTTTTCTTTCTCCCCACCTTTATCCCTCCCTTCCCAACCAACCTTCTCAGTCCTTTTCCCTTTGGTAACTGTTACTCCACATTCGGGTTCTGTGAGTCTGCTGCTGTTTTGTTTTTTTCAGTGTTTCTTTGTTGTTATACTCCACACATGAGTGAAATCATTTGGTACTTGTCTTTCTCCGCCTGGAATATTTCACTGAGCATACTACCGTCTCGCTCCATCCACGTCATTGCAAATGGTAGCGTTTGTTTTCTTCTTATGGCTGCAAACGGCAGTTTTTAAACTGGACTTCATTCTTCCTTTTAGTTTGTAGTTTCGCTATGTGCTTTCACCATTGATCTCCTTTTTATGAGCAGTAGCTTTGTTTTATTTAATATGTATCTGTATGTATCTTTCTATCTATCTATCTGTCTATCTATCTATCTGTCTATCCTTCTATCTTTCAATTTATCTATCTATCTTTCTATCTATCTTTCTATCTATCATCTGTCTATCAATCTATCTTCCTATCTACCTATCATGTCTATCGTCTGTCTATCTGTCATCTGTCATCTATCTATCTATCTATGAATCAATCATCTTTTTGTCTGGCCATCTATCCTTATGTACAGGACAGTTAACAACATCATCTATGTCAGTTCCCTACATTATGCTTCCAAAAATATTGCAAAGTAACTAGTCCTTAGGGAGAGCACTGGGTTCACTGAGACGCTTCCAGGTCGAGTCAGCCGCTTGTGCTTACAAATCCAGTAATTTATGGTGGTGCAGGGACTTGCACCCATCTCTCTGTCCTCTGTCCTCTTTTACCTCCTTCTCGCTTGCTGACTGTATTCAGCCACTTTCGTTGACTAAGTGCTTCCAGAAGACCACAACTCTCCTTCCTCTGGGCCTGTTTAGACAGAAAAGTATACTTGGTGCTTTGCTCACCACCAACTTTGAGGGACAATGGCATGATCACCGCTGATAGGAGGAGGGACAAATAAAAAGAACACCTATTTCTAGGCAGCAGCATTTTGGAGCAAAGAGAGTGTTGTGGAGTTACGTGTTTGTTTGAGTGTCCAAACTATCCTCTTTAGGTGGTTATTACTACTTTACTTTCAAGAACATCATAAAATCCACTGATTTCAAAAGCCCAGACACATATTATTACAGCAATTCAGTTGTTGAGGTGAGAAAAAATGAGAAGGACGTTGCTGTACCACTAAATCTATGGCTGGGCACTGCTGAAACCAAACAAAAAGAATTCACGGTGTCTAGATAGGGCTATTTTCTACTGACTGTCTCTGGGGACTCAAACAAAATCCATTTGTTGGTTTGTTTGCTTTTCAGTTACACTTGTGTAGGGTTGCTGTCCCCACCATTTCGGATTGTAGTTTGTCTGTGTCTTTGGATCTCAAGTGAGTCTCCTATAGGGGAGCACTTAGGTGATCTTGAGTTTTCATCCCTTCTTTTAACCCTGTGTCTTTTGTTTGGAGCTCGCAAAGCCTGTTTTATTGCTGTGCCCATATTGCACTTAAAAAAATTTTTTTTTATCATTAATCTGCAATCACGTGAAGTACGTCATATTTACTAGGCTCCCACCTTCACCAAGTCCCCACCAAAACCTCTTACAGTCGTTGTCCATAAGCATTGTTGTATGCTGTAGACTGCTTCACCATGTTGCCCCACAAACACCCCATTACAGTCGCTGTCCATCAGCGTGTAGTAAATGCTGTAGAATCTCTACTTGTCTTCTCTGTGTTGTACATCCCTCCCTTTGCCCCCCCGAGCCCACGCATTATACATGTTAATCCTAATGTCCCCTTTCTTCTCCCTGCCCTTATCCCTCCCTTCCCACACACCCTGCCCATTCCCTTTCCCTTTGGTAACTTTTATTGAACTCTCGGGTTCTGTGAGTCTGCTGCTGTTTATTTCCTCCAGTTTTTCTTTGTTGTTATACTCCACACATGAGTGAAATCATTGGCTACTTGTCTTTCTCCACCTGGTATATATCACTGAGCATGCTACCGTCTAGCTACATCCACATCCTTGCAAATGGTAGGATTTGTTTTCTTCTTATGGCTGCTTACTGCACTTTTTAAACTGGACTTCATTCTTCCTTTTTGTTTATAGTTTCCCTATGTGCTTTCACCATTGATCTGTTGGTTATGAGCAATAGCTTTGTGTTAAACGATATCTATCTGAATCTGTGTAACTGTCTGTCTATCTATCAATCTATCTATCTATCCTTCTATCTTTCTATCTATGTATCTCTCTATCTTCCTATCATCTATCTATCGTGTCTATCATCTATCTATAATCTCTCATCTATCTATGTATCTATGAATCAATCATCTTTTTGTCTTCCCATCTATCCTTATGTACAGAACAGTTAACAACATCGCCTATGTCACTTCCCTACATTATGCTTCCAAAAATCTTGCCAAGTAACTAGGACGTATGGTGAGCACTGGGTACACTGAGACAATTGCAGGTCGAGTCTGCCGCGTGTGCTTACAAAACCAGTAAATGGTTGTCCAGGGACTTGAACCCATATCTCTGTCCTCTGTCCTCTTTTACCTCCTTCTCGCCTGCTGACTCTAATTTGCCACAATAATTGACTAAGTCTTCCCTAAAGACTAAAAGTATCCTTCCTCTGGGCCTGAAGTAGTCAGAAAAGTATACTTGGTGCTTTTGCTCATCAGCAAGTATGAAGGACATTGGCGTGATCACCTCTGATAGGAGGAGGGACAAATAAAAATGAACACCTATTTCTAGACAGGAGCAGTTTTGAACAAAGAGTGTGTTGTGGAGTGACGTGTTTATTTGAGTGTCCAACCTTCACTCTTAAGTGGTTATTTCTTTTTTACATTCATGAACATCATAAAACGCACTGATTTCAAAAGCCCAGACGCATTTTATTACAGCATTTCTGTTATTGAGGTGAGAAAAATTGAGAAGGACTTCGCTGTACAACGGTATCTATTTCTGGGCACTGCTGAAACCAAACAAAAAAAAATTCATGGTGGCCAGCTAGGGCTATTTTCTACTGACTGTCTCTGGGGACTCAAACAGAATCCATTTGTTTGTTTGTTTGTTTCTCAGTTTCACTTTTTTTGGGTACCTGTCACCGCCCCTTCAGCTTTTAATTTGTCCGTGTCCTGGGATCTTAAGTGAGTCTCCTGTAAGGTAGCACATACATGATCTTGAGTGAAAGATAGCTTAGTTTAGTATGATGCTTTCCTATCTACCTACTTATCTATCTCTTTACCTATGTAATCTTTCTATCTATCTATCTGTCATCTCTCTACTATCATCTGTGTATCTATCTAATTAATCTATCATCTATATGTATGTATATCAGTCGAATCTATGTATCAATCATTTGTCTCTCTATATATCTGTTTTCTCACTTTTGTCACGTTCTGTCCCTAGGTGCACTTTGATTCCTCTGTGTCCTTCTCAGTGTCAATTCCTTGTGTTTGTTTTTGTGAGTTAGCTTTGTGTTTGGGTCTTGAGAGGAGTGGCCTTGGGTGGGAACTTCTCCTGCGTAGGTGGCACGAGTCTGCTGGGTGTGGATAGTGTGGTTGGTGGGCTGCGCTCTTGATACTGTGCAGCCCAGTGCCCTCCAGCTGCTCTGCCCCAGGGCCGTTCCTGCTGTGGCGGCTGCATGAGCTGCAGGGGATATCCGAGGCCCCATGCAGGGAGCACCCTGGCGGGCCTGCGGGGTCCGTGGTAGGTACATGCCCAGTAGTATGTCTTTTTGCCTGTGCACCGATGTTACCTCGGTGGCCCTGCTTGGTGGCCCATCTTCAGAGAGTATGTGTGTAGTCACTGGTTAAGGGAACTGCCTTTTGGTGACACGCAGGGTCCTTCTGGGCCAGTGGCCCATGGACTTGCTGAGGTGGCAGCCCTGCTAGCTTGTGGGGAAACTGCTCCCCTCTGCTGTCAAGGTGGCGGTGGAATTTCAGTGCATTTACGTATTTAGATGTGAGTGAGGTCTATCTGAATTGGAATAGTAGCGTTGAGAGCTATGTTTCCAGGCCCCTCAACTTGTAGTTCATCTTCGTCCTTGGATCTCATGTTAGTCTCCTGTAAGGGAGCACGTAGGTGGTCTTGAGTTTTCATCCCTTCTTTTAACCCTGTGTCTTTTCATTGTAGTCCTTAAGAGCCTGTCCTTTTATTCTTAGAATTGGGAGCTATGTCCTTATTGCACTTTAAAAAATTTTTTTGTTATCATTAATCCACAATCACGCAAAGAACATTATGTTAACCAAGTACACCACGTCCCCAACAAAAACCCCATTACAGTAGCTGTCCATCAGCATAGTTGGATGCTGTAGACCCCTTCACCATGTCCCCCCAACACCCCGTTACAGTCGCTTTCCATCAGCGTGTAGTAAGATGCTGTAGAATCACTACTGGTCTTCTCTGTGTTGTACAGCCCTCCCCATGCTCCCCCCACCCACACATTATACATGCTGATCCTAATGCCCCCTTTCTTTTTCCCCACATTTATCAAACCCTTCCCACTCACCCTGCCTAGTTCCTTTCCCTTTGGTAGCTGTTAGTCCACTCTTGGGTTCTGTGAGTCTGCTGCTGTTTTTTTCCTTCAGTTTTTCTTTGTTGTTATACTCAACACATGAGTGAAATCATTTGGTACTTGTCTTTCTCCGCATGGCCTTTTTCACTGAACATAATATCCTCTAGATCCATCCACGTTGTTCAAATGGTAGGATTTTTTTCTTCTTACGGCTGCTTACTGAACTTTTTAAACTAGATTTCTGTCTTCTCTTTTGTCTGTAGTTTCGCTATGTGCTTTCACCATTGCTCTCCTCGTTATTAACAATAAATTTACGTTAATCAATATGTACCTATATCTATCTATACATCTGTCTGTCTGTCTATCTATCTGTCTATCTATCTATCTATCTATCTGTCTATCTATCTATCTATCTATCTATCTTCCTTTCATCTATCGATGATGTCTATCATCAATCTATGTACCTATCTATCTATCTTTCATCTGTCGTCTCTCTAGCTATCTATCTATGAATCAATCATCTTTTTGTCTGCCCATCTATCCTTATGTACAGAACAGTTAACAACATCGCCTTTGTCACTTCCCTACATTATGCTTCCAAAAATCTTTCAAGGTAACTAGGCTGTAGAAAGAGCACTCGGTTCACTGAGATACTTCCAGGTCGAGTCAGCCACGTGTACCTACAAATCCAGTAAGTGGTTGTGCAGGGACTTGAACCTGTGTCTGTATCCTCTATTATCTTCTTCTCACTGGCTGACTCTATTTAGCCACATTCATTGACTAAGTGCTCCGTGAAGACCACAGGTATTGTTCCTCTGGGCCTGTTGTCCACAGAAAGAAAACTTGGTGCTTTGCTCACCACCATGTTTGAGGGACATCGGCGTGATCACCGCTGATAGGATGGAACGACAAATGAAAAGGAACACCAGTTGATAGACAGGAGCAGTTGGGAGCAAAGAGTGTGTTGTGGAGTGACGTGTTTATTTCAGTGTCCAAACTTCCCTCTTTATATAGTTATTCCTTCTTTAAATTCGTGAACTTCATAAAACCCACTGATCTCAAAGGTCCAGACGTATACTTTTACAGCAATTCAATTGTTGGGTTGAGAGAAAATGAGAAAGACGTTGCTGTACCACTAAATCTATGGCTGGGCAATGCTGAAACCAAACAAAAAGAATTCACGTTGGCCAGATAGGGCTATTTTCTACTGACTGTCTCTGTGGACTCAAACAGAATCCATTCTAGGATTGTTTGTTTTTCAGTTTCACTGTGTTGGGTACCTGTACACACCCCTTCGGCTTTTAGATTGTCTGTGTCCTTGGATCTCAAGAGAGTCTCCTGTAAGTAAGGGAGCACGAAGGTGGTCTTGAGTTTTCATCCCTTCTTTTAACCCTGTGTCATTTGGTTGGAGCACTCAAAGCCTGTCCTTTTATTCTGATGATTCAGAGATGTGCCCTTATTGCACTTAAAAAATTGTTTTTGTTATCATTAATCTACAATCACGTGTAGAACATTATGTTTCCTAGACTCCCCCCTTCACCAAATCCCTCCCAAAAACCTCTTACAGTTGCTGTCAGTTAGCAGAGATGGATGCTGTAGACCCGTTCACGATGTACCCCCCCACACACCCCATTACAGTCGCTGTCTTTCAGCGTGTAGTAAGATGCTGTAGAATATCTACTTGTCTTCTCTGTGTTGTACAGCACTCGCCATGCGACCCCGCCCTCACGCATTATACATGCTTATCCTAATCTCCCTTTTCTTTCTCCCCACCTTTATCCCTCCCTTCCCAACCAACCTTCTCAGTCCTTTTCCCTTTGGTAACTGTTACTCCACATTCGGGTTCTGTGAGTCTGCTGCTGTTTTGTTTTTTTCAGTGTTTCTTTGTTGTTATACTCCACACATGAGTGAAATCATTTGGTACTTGTCTTTCTCCGCCTGGAATATTTCACTGAGCATACTACCGTCTCGCTCCATCCACGTCATTGCAAATGGTAGCGTTTGTTTTCTTCTTATGGCTGCAAACGGCAGTTTTTAAACTGGACTTCATTCTTCCTTTTAGTTTGTAGTTTCGCTATGTGCTTTCACCATTGATCTCCTTTTTATGAGCAGTAGCTTTGTTTTATTTAATATGTATCTGTATGTATCTTTCTATCTATCTATCTGTCTATCTATCTATCTGTCTATCCTTCTATCTTTCAATTTATCTATCTATCTTTCTATCTATCTTTCTATCTATCATCTGTCTATCAATCTATCTTCCTATCTACCTATCATGTCTATCGTCTGTCTATCTGTCATCTGTCATCTATCTATCTATCTATGAATCAATCATCTTTTTGTCTGGCCATCTATCCTTATGTACAGGACAGTTAACAACATCATCTATGTCAGTTCCCTACATTATGCTTCCAAAAATATTGCAAAGTAACTAGTCCTTAGGGAGAGCACTGGGTTCACTGAGACGCTTCCAGGTCGAGTCAGCCGCTTGTGCTTACAAATCCAGTAATTTATGGTGGTGCAGGGACTTGCACCCATCTCTCTGTCCTCTGTCCTCTTTTACCTCCTTCTCGCTTGCTGACTGTATTCAGCCACTTTCGTTGACTAAGTGCTTCCAGAAGACCACAACTCTCCTTCCTCTGGGCCTGTTTAGACAGAAAAGTATACTTGGTGCTTTGCTCACCACCAACTTTGAGGGACAATGGCATGATCACCGCTGATAGGAGGAGGGACAAATAAAAAGAACACCTATTTCTAGGCAGCAGCATTTTGGAGCAAAGAGAGTGTTGTGGAGTTACGTGTTTGTTTGAGTGTCCAAACTATCCTCTTTAGGTGGTTATTACTACTTTACTTTCAAGAACATCATAAAATCCACTGATTTCAAAAGCCCAGACACATATTATTACAGCAATTCAGTTGTTGAGGTGAGAAAAAATGAGAAGGACGTTGCTGTACCACTAAATCTATGGCTGGGCACTGCTGAAACCAAACAAAAAGAATTCACGGTGTCTAGATAGGGCTATTTTCTACTGACTGTCTCTGGGGACTCAAACAAAATCCATTTGTTGGTTTGTTTGCTTTTCAGTTACACTTGTGTAGGGTTGCTGTCCCCACCATTTCGGATTGTAGTTTGTCTGTGTCTTTGGATCTCAAGTGAGTCTCCTATAGGGGAGCACTTAGGTGATCTTGAGTTTTCATCCCTTCTTTTAACCCTGTGTCTTTTGTTTGGAGCTCGCAAAGCCTGTTTTATTGCTGTGCCCATATTGCACTTAAAAAAATTTTTTTTTATCATTAATCTGCAATCACGTGAAGTACGTCATATTTACTAGGCTCCCACCTTCACCAAGTCCCCACCAAAACCTCTTACAGTCGTTGTCCATAAGCATTGTTGTATGCTGTAGACTGCTTCACCATGTTGCCCCACAAACACCCCATTACAGTCGCTGTCCATCAGCGTGTAGTAAATGCTGTAGAATCTCTACTTGTCTTCTCTGTGTTGTACATCCCTCCCTTTGCCCCCCCGAGCCCACGCATTATACATGTTAATCCTAATGTCCCCTTTCTTCTCCCTGCCCTTATCCCTCCCTTCCCACACACCCTGCCCATTCCCTTTCCCTTTGGTAACTTTTATTGAACTCTCGGGTTCTGTGAGTCTGCTGCTGTTTATTTCCTCCAGTTTTTCTTTGTTGTTATACTCCACACATGAGTGAAATCATTGGCTACTTGTCTTTCTCCACCTGGTATATATCACTGAGCATGCTACCGTCTAGCTACATCCACATCCTTGCAAATGGTAGGATTTGTTTTCTTCTTATGGCTGCTTACTGCACTTTTTAAACTGGACTTCATTCTTCCTTTTTGTTTATAGTTTCCCTATGTGCTTTCACCATTGATCTGTTGGTTATGAGCAATAGCTTTGTGTTAAACGATATCTATCTGAATCTGTGTAACTGTCTGTCTATCTATCAATCTATCTATCTATCCTTCTATCTTTCTATCTATGTATCTCTCTATCTTCCTATCATCTATCTATCGTGTCTATCATCTATCTATAATCTCTCATCTATCTATGTATCTATGAATCAATCATCTTTTTGTCTTCCCATCTATCCTTATGTACAGAACAGTTAACAACATCGCCTATGTCACTTCCCTACATTATGCTTCCAAAAATCTTGCCAAGTAACTAGGACGTATGGTGAGCACTGGGTACACTGAGACAATTGCAGGTCGAGTCTGCCGCGTGTGCTTACAAAACCAGTAAATGGTTGTCCAGGGACTTGAACCCATATCTCTGTCCTCTGTCCTCTTTTACCTCCTTCTCGCCTGCTGACTCTAATTTGCCACAATAATTGACTAAGTCTTCCCTAAAGACTAAAAGTATCCTTCCTCTGGGCCTGAAGTAGTCAGAAAAGTATACTTGGTGCTTTTGCTCATCAGCAAGTATGAAGGACATTGGCGTGATCACCTCTGATAGGAGGAGGGACAAATAAAAATGAACACCTATTTCTAGACAGGAGCAGTTTTGAACAAAGAGTGTGTTGTGGAGTGACGTGTTTATTTGAGTGTCCAACCTTCACTCTTAAGTGGTTATTTCTTTTTTACATTCATGAACATCATAAAACGCACTGATTTCAAAAGCCCAGACGCATTTTATTACAGCATTTCTGTTATTGAGGTGAGAAAAATTGAGAAGGACTTCGCTGTACAACGGTATCTATTTCTGGGCACTGCTGAAACCAAACAAAAAAAAATTCATGGTGGCCAGCTAGGGCTATTTTCTACTGACTGTCTCTGGGGACTCAAACAGAATCCATTTGTTTGTTTGTTTGTTTCTCAGTTTCACTTTTTTTGGGTACCTGTCACCGCCCCTTCAGCTTTTAATTTGTCCGTGTCCTGGGATCTTAAGTGAGTCTCCTGTAAGGTAGCACATACATGATCTTGAGTGAAAGATAGCTTAGTTTAGTATGATGCTTTCCTATCTACCTACTTATCTATCTCTTTACCTATGTAATCTTTCTATCTATCTATCTGTCATCTCTCTACTATCATCTGTGTATCTATCTAATTAATCTATCATCTATATGTATGTATATCAGTCGAATCTATGTATCAATCATTTGTCTCTCTATATATCTGTTTTCTCACTTTTGTCACGTTCTGTCCCTAGGTGCACTTTGATTCCTCTGTGTCCTTCTCAGTGTCAATTCCTTGTGTTTGTTTTTGTGAGTTAGCTTTGTGTTTGGGTCTTGAGAGGAGTGGCCTTGGGTGGGAACTTCTCCTGCGTAGGTGGCACGAGTCTGCTGGGTGTGGATAGTGTGGTTGGTGGGCTGCGCTCTTGATACTGTGCAGCCCAGTGCCCTCCAGCTGCTCTGCCCCAGGGCCGTTCCTGCTGTGGCGGCTGCATGAGCTGCAGGGGATATCCGAGGCCCCATGCAGGGAGCACCCTGGCGGGCCTGCGGGGTCCGTGGTAGGTACATGCCCAGTAGTATGTCTTTTTGCCTGTGCACCGATGTTACCTCGGTGGCCCTGCTTGGTGGCCCATCTTCAGAGAGTATGTGTGTAGTCACTGGTTAAGGGAACTGCCTTTTGGTGACACGCAGGGTCCTTCTGGGCCAGTGGCCCATGGACTTGCTGAGGTGGCAGCCCTGCTAGCTTGTGGGGAAACTGCTCCCCTCTGCTGTCAAGGTGGCGGTGGAATTTCAGTGCATTTACGTATTTAGATGTGAGTGAGGTCTATCTGAATTGGAATAGTAGCGTTGAGAGCTATGTTTCCAGGCCCCTCAACTTGTAGTTCATCTTCGTCCTTGGATCTCATGTTAGTCTCCTGTAAGGGAGCACGTAGGTGGTCTTGAGTTTTCATCCCTTCTTTTAACCCTGTGTCTTTTCATTGTAGTCCTTAAGAGCCTGTCCTTTTATTCTTAGAATTGAGAGCTATGTCCTTATTGCACTTTAAAAAATTTTTTTGTTATCATTAATCCACAATCACGCAAAGAACATTATGTTAACCAAGTACACCACGTCCCCAACAAAAACCCCATTACAGTAGCTGTCCATCAGCATAGTTGGATGCTGTAGACCCCTTCACCATGTCCCCCCAACACCCCGTTACAGTCGCTTTCCATCAGCGTGTAGTAAGATGCTGTAGAATCACTACTGGTCTTCTCTGTGTTGTACAGCCCTCCCCATGCTCCCCCCACCCACACATTATACATGCTGATCCTAATGCCCCCTTTCTTTTTCCCCACATTTATCAAACCCTTCCCACTCACCCTGCCTAGTTCCTTTCCCTTTGGTAGCTGTTAGTCCACTCTTGGGTTCTGTGAGTCTGCTGCTGTTTTTTTCCTTCAGTTTTTCTTTGTTGTTATACTCAACACATGAGTGAAATCATTTGGTACTTGTCTTTCTCCGCATGGCCTTTTTCACTGAACATAATATCCTCTAGATCCATCCACGTTGTTCAAATGGTAGGATTTTTTTCTTCTTACGGCTGCTTACTGAACTTTTTAAACTAGATTTCTGTCTTCTCTTTTGTCTGTAGTTTCGCTATGTGCTTTCACCATTGCTCTCCTCGTTATTAGCAATAAATTTACGTTAATCAATATGTACCTATATCTATCTATACATCTGTCTGTCTGTCTATCTATCTGTCTATCTATCTATCTATCTATCTGTCTATCTATCTATCTATCTATCTATCTTCCTTTCATCTATCGATGATGTCTATCATCAATCTATGTACCTATCTATCTATCTTTCATCTGTCGTCTCTCTAGCTATCTATCTATGAATCAATCATCTTTTTGTCTGCCCATCTATCCTTATGTACAGAACAGTTAACAACATCGCCTTTGTCACTTCCCTACATTATGCTTCCAAAAATCTTTCAAGGTAACTAGGCTGTAGAAAGAGCACTCGGTTCACTGAGATACTTCCAGGTCGAGTCAGCCACGTGTACCTACAAATCCAGTAAGTGGTTGTGCAGGGACTTGAACCTGTGTCTGTATCCTCTATTATCTTCTTCTCACTGGCTGACTCTATTTAGCCACATTCATTGACTAAGTGCTCCGTGAAGACCACAGGTATTGTTCCTCTGGGCCTGTTGTCCACAGAAAGAAAACTTGGTGCTTTGCTCACCACCATGTTTGAGGGACATCGGCGTGATCACCGCTGATAGGATGGAACGACAAATGAAAAGGAACACCAGTTGCTAGACAGGAGCAGTTGGGAGCAAAGAGTGTGTTGTGGAGTGACGTGTTTATTTCAGTGTCCAAACTTCCCTCTTTATATAGTTATTCCTTCTTTAAATTCGTGAACTTCATAAAACCCACTGATCTCAAAGGTCCAGACGTATACTTTTACAGCAATTCAATTGTTGAGTTGAGAGAAAATGAGAAAGACGTTGCTGTACCACTAAATCTATGGCTGGGCAATGCTGAAACCAAACAAAAAGAATTCACGTTGGCCAGATAGGGCTATTTTCTACTGACTGTCTCTGTGGACTCAAACAGAATCCATTCTAGGATTGTTTGTTTTTCAGTTTCACTGTGTTGGGTACCTGTACACACCCCTTCGGCTTTTAGATTGTCTGTGTCCTTGGATCTCAAGAGAGTCTCCTGTAAGTAAGGGAGCACGAAGGTGGTCTTGAGTTTTCATCCCTTCTTTTAACCCTGTGTCATTTGGTTGGAGCACTCAAAGCCTGTCCTTTTATTCTGATGATTCAGAGATGTGCCCTTATTGCACTTAAAAAATTGTTTTTGTTATCATTAATCTACAATCACGTGTAGAACATTATGTTTCCTAGACTCCCCCCTTCACCAAATCCCTCCCAAAAACCTCTTACAGTTGCTGTCAGTTAGCAGAGATGGATGCTGTAGACCCGTTCACGATGTACCCCCCCACACACCCCATTACAGTCGCTGTCTTTCAGCGTGTAGTAAGATGCTGTAGAATATCTACTTGTCTTCTCTGTGTTGTACAGCACTCGCCATGCGACCCCGCCCTCACGCATTATACATGCTTATCCTAATCTCCCTTTTCTTTCTCCCCACCTTTATCCCTCCCTTCCCAACCAACCTTCTCAGTCCTTTTCCCTTTGGTAACTGTTACTCCACATTCGGGTTCTGTGAGTCTGCTGCTGTTTTGTTTTTTTCAGTGTTTCTTTGTTGTTATACTCCACACATGAGTGAAATCATTTGGTACTTGTCTTTCTCCGCCTGGAATATTTCACTGAGCATACTACCGTCTCGCTCCATCCACGTCATTGCAAATGGTAGCGTTTGTTTTCTTCTTATGGCTGCAAACGGCAGTTTTTAAACTGGACTTCATTCTTCCTTTTAGTTTGTAGTTTCGCTATGTGCTTTCACCATTGATCTCCTTTTTATGAGCAGTAGCTTTGTTTTATTTAATATGTATCTGTATGTATCTTTCTATCTATCTATCTGTCTATCTATCTATCTGTCTATCCTTCTATCTTTCAATTTATCTATCTATCTTTCTATCTATCTTTCTATCTATCATCTGTCTATCAATCTATCTTCCTATCTACCTATCATGTCTATCGTCTGTCTATCTGTCATCTGTCATCTATCTATCTATCTATGAATCAATCATCTTTTTGTCTGGCCATCTATCCTTATGTACAGGACAGTTAACAACATCATCTATGTCAGTTCCCTACATTATGCTTCCAAAAATATTGCAAAGTAACTAGTCCTTAGGGAGAGCACTGGGTTCACTGAGACGCTTCCAGGTCGAGTCAGCCGCTTGTGCTTACAAATCCAGTAATTTATGGTGGTGCAGGGACTTGCACCCATCTCTCTGTCCTCTGTCCTCTTTTACCTCCTTCTCGCTTGCTGACTGTATTCAGCCACTTTCGTTGACTAAGTGCTTCCAGAAGACCACAACTCTCCTTCCTCTGGGCCTGTTTAGACAGAAAAGTATACTTGGTGCTTTGCTCACCACCAACTTTGAGGGACAATGGCATGATCACCGCTGATAGGAGGAGGGACAAATAAAAAGAACACCTATTTCTAGGCAGCAGCATTTTGGAGCAAAGAGAGTGTTGTGGAGTTACGTGTTTGTTTGAGTGTCCAAACTATCCTCTTTAGGTGGTTATTACTACTTTACTTTCAAGAACATCATAAAATCCACTGATTTCAAAAGCCCAGACACATATTATTACAGCAATTCAGTTGTTGAGGTGAGAAAAAATGAGAAGGACGTTGCTGTACCACTAAATCTATGGCTGGGCACTGCTGAAACCAAACAAAAAGAATTCACGGTGTCTAGATAGGGCTATTTTCTACTGACTGTCTCTGGGGACTCAAACAAAATCCATTTGTTGGTTTGTTTGCTTTTCAGTTACACTTGTGTAGGGTTGCTGTCCCCACCATTTCGGATTGTAGTTTGTCTGTGTCTTTGGATCTCAAGTGAGTCTCCTATAGGGGAGCACTTAGGTGATCTTGAGTTTTCATCCCTTCTTTTAACCCTGTGTCTTTTGTTTGGAGCTCGCAAAGCCTGTTTTATTGCTGTGCCCATATTGCACTTAAAAAAATTTTTTTTTATCATTAATCTGCAATCACGTGAAGTACGTCATATTTACTAGGCTCCCACCTTCACCAAGTCCCCACCAAAACCTCTTACAGTCGTTGTCCATAAGCATTGTTGTATGCTGTAGACTGCTTCACCATGTTGCCCCACAAACACCCCATTACAGTCGCTGTCCATCAGCGTGTAGTAAATGCTGTAGAATCTCTACTTGTCTTCTCTGTGTTGTACATCCCTCCCTTTGCCCCCCCGAGCCCACGCATTATACATGTTAATCCTAATGTCCCCTTTCTTCTCCCTGCCCTTATCCCTCCCTTCCCACACACCCTGCCCATTCCCTTTCCCTTTGGTAACTTTTATTGAACTCTCGGGTTCTGTGAGTCTGCTGCTGTTTATTTCCTCCAGTTTTTCTTTGTTGTTATACTCCACACATGAGTGAAATCATTGGCTACTTGTCTTTCTCCACCTGGTATATATCACTGAGCATGCTACCGTCTAGCTACATCCACATCCTTGCAAATGGTAGGATTTGTTTTCTTCTTATGGCTGCTTACTGCACTTTTTAAACTGGACTTCATTCTTCCTTTTTGTTTATAGTTTCCCTATGTGCTTTCACCATTGATCTGTTGGTTATGAGCAATAGCTTTGTGTTAAACGATATCTATCTGAATCTGTGTAACTGTCTGTCTATCTATCAATCTATCTATCTATCCTTCTATCTTTCTATCTATGTATCTCTCTATCTTCCTATCATCTATCTATCGTGTCTATCATCTATCTATAATCTCTCATCTATCTATGTATCTATGAATCAATCATCTTTTTGTCTTCCCATCTATCCTTATGTACAGAACAGTTAACAACATCGCCTATGTCACTTCCCTACATTATGCTTCCAAAAATCTTGCCAAGTAACTAGGACGTATGGTGAGCACTGGGTACACTGAGACAATTGCAGGTCGAGTCTGCCGCGTGTGCTTACAAAACCAGTAAATGGTTGTCCAGGGACTTGAACCCATATCTCTGTCCTCTGTCCTCTTTTACCTCCTTCTCGCCTGCTGACTCTAATTTGCCACAATAATTGACTAAGTCTTCCCTAAAGACTAAAAGTATCCTTCCTCTGGGCCTGAAGTAGTCAGAAAAGTATACTTGGTGCTTTTGCTCATCAGCAAGTATGAAGGACATTGGCGTGATCACCTCTGATAGGAGGAGGGACAAATAAAAATGAACACCTATTTCTAGACAGGAGCAGTTTTGAACAAAGAGTGTGTTGTGGAGTGACGTGTTTATTTGAGTGTCCAACCTTCACTCTTAAGTGGTTATTTCTTTTTTACATTCATGAACATCATAAAACGCACTGATTTCAAAAGCCCAGACGCATTTTATTACAGCATTTCTGTTATTGAGGTGAGAAAAATTGAGAAGGACTTCGCTGTACAACGGTATCTATTTCTGGGCACTGCTGAAACCAAACAAAAAAAAATTCATGGTGGCCAGCTAGGGCTATTTTCTACTGACTGTCTCTGGGGACTCAAACAGAATCCATTTGTTTGTTTGTTTGTTTCTCAGTTTCACTTTTTTTGGGTACCTGTCACTGCCCCTTCAGCTTTTAATTTGTCCGTGTCCTGGGATCTTAAGTGAGTCTCCTGTAAGGTAGCACATACATGATCTTGAGTGAAAGATAGCTTAGTTTAGTATGATGCTTTCCTATCTACCTACTTATCTATCTCTTTACCTATGTAATCTTTCTATCTATCTATCTGTCATCTCTCTACTATCATCTGTGTATCTATCTAATTAATCTATCATCTATATGTATGTATATCAGTTGAATCTATGTATCAATCATTTGTCTCTCTATATATCTGTTTTCTCACTTTTGTCACGTTCTGTCCCTAGGTGCACTTTGATTCCTCTGTGTCCTTCTCAGTGTCAATTCCTTGTGTTTGTTTTTGTGAGTTAGCTTTGTGTTTGGGTCTTGAGAGGAGTGGCCTTGGGTGGGAACTTCTCCTGCGTAGGTGGCACGAGTCTGCTGGGTGTGGATAGTGTGGTTGGTGGGCTGCGCTCTTGATACTGTGCAGCCCAGTGCCCTCCAGCTGCTCTGCCCCAGGGCCGTTCCTGCTGTGGCGGCTGCATGAGCTGCAGGGGATATCCGAGGCCCCATGCAGGGAGCACCCTGGCGGGCCTGCGGGGTCCGTGGTAGGTACATGCCCAGTAGTATGTCTTTTTGCCTGTGCACCGATGTTACCTCGGTGGCCCTGCTTGGTGGCCCATCTTCAGAGAGTATGTGTGTAGTCACTGGTTAAGGGAACTGCCTTTTGGTGACACGCAGGGTCCTTCTGGGCCAGTGGCCCATGGACTTGCTGAGGTGGCAGCCCTGCTAGCTTGTGGGGAAACTGCTCCCCTCTGCTGTCAAGGTGGCGGTGGAATTTCAGTGCATTTACGTATTTAGATGTGAGTGAGGTCTATCTGAATTGGAATAGTAGCGTTGAGAGCTATGTTTCCAGGCCCCTCAACTTGTAGTTCATCTTCGTCCTTGGATCTCATGTTAGTCTCCTGTAAGGGAGCACGTAGGTGGTCTTGAGTTTTCATCCCTTCTTTTAACCCTGTGTCTTTTCATTGTAGTCCTTAAGAGCCTGTCCTTTTATTCTTAGAATTTAGAGCTATGTCCTTATTGCACTTTAAAAAATTTTTTTGTTATCATTAATCCACAATCACGCAAAGAACATTATGTTAACCAAGTACACCACGTCCCCAACAAAAACCCCATTACAGTAGCTGTCCATCAGCATAGTTGGATGCTGTAGACCCCTTCACCATGTCCCCCCAACACCCCGTTACAGTCGCTTTCCATCAGCGTGTAGTAAGATGCTGTAGAATCACTACTGGTCTTCTCTGTGTTGTACAGCCCTCCCCATGCTCCCCCCACCCACACATTATACATGCTGATCCTAATGCCCCCTTTCTTTTTCCCCACATTTATCAAACCCTTCCCACTCACCCTGCCTAGTTCCTTTCCCTTTGGTAGCTGTTAGTCCACTCTTGGGTTCTGTGAGTCTGCTGCTGTTTTTTTCCTTCAGTTTTTCTTTGTTGTTATACTCAACACATGAGTGAAATCATTTGGTACTTGTCTTTCTCCGCATGGCCTTTTTCACTGAACATAATATCCTCTAGATCCATCCACGTTGTTCAAATGGTAGGATTTTTTTCTTCTTACGGCTGCTTACTGAACTTTTTAAACTAGATTTCTGTCTTCTCTTTTGTCTGTAGTTTCGCTATGTGCTTTCACCATTGCTCTCCTCGTTATTAGCAATAAATTTACGTTAATCAATATGTACCTATATCTATCTATACATCTGTCTGTCTGTCTATCTATCTGTCTATCTATCTATCTATCTATCTGTCTATCTATCTATCTATCTATCTATCTATCTTCCTTTCATCTATCGATGATGTCTATCATCAATCTATGTACCTATCTATCTATCTTTCATCTGTCGTCTCTCTAGCTATCTATCTATGAATCAATCATCTTTTTGTCTGCCCATCTATCCTTATGTACAGAACAGTTAACAACATCGCCTTTGTCACTTCCCTACATTATGCTTCCAAAAATCTTTCAAGGTAACTAGGCTGTAGAAAGAGCACTCGGTTCACTGAGATACTTCCAGGTCGAGTCAGCCACGTGTACCTACAAATCCAGTAAGTGGTTGTGCAGGGACTTGAACCTGTGTCTGTATCCTCTATTATCTTCTTCTCACTGGCTGACTCTATTTAGCCACATTCATTGACTAAGTGCTCCGTGAAGACCACAGGTATTGTTCCTCTGGGCCTGTTGTCCACAGAAAGAAAACTTGGTGCTTTGCTCACCACCATGTTTGAGGGACATCGGCGTGATCACCGCTGATAGGATGGAACGACAAATGAAAAGGAACACCAGTTGCTAGACAGGAGCAGTTGGGAGCAAAGAGTGTGTTGTGGAGTGACGTGTTTATTTCAGTGTCCAAACTTCCCTCTTTATATAGTTATTCCTTCTTTAAATTCGTGAACTTCATAAAACCCACTGATCTCAAAGGTCCAGACGTATACTTTTACAGCAATTCAATTGTTGAGTTGAGAGAAAATGAGAAAGACGTTGCTGTACCACTAAATCTATGGCTGGGCAATGCTGAAACCAAACAAAAAGAATTCACGTTGGCCAGATAGGGCTATTTTCTACTGACTGTCTCTGTGGACTCAAACAGAATCCATTCTAGGATTGTTTGTTTTTCAGTTTCACTGTGTTGGGTACCTGTACACACCCCTTCGGCTTTTAGATTGTCTGTGTCCTTGGATCTCAAGAGAGTCTCCTGTAAGTAAGGGAGCACGAAGGTGGTCTTGAGTTTTCATCCCTTCTTTTAACCCTGTGTCATTTGGTTGGAGCACTCAAAGCCTGTCCTTTTATTCTGATGATTCAGAGATGTGCCCTTATTGCACTTAAAAAATTGTTTTTGTTATCATTAATCTACAATCACGTGTAGAACATTATGTTTCCTAGACTCCCCCCTTCACCAAATCCCTCCCAAAAACCTCTTACAGTTGCTGTCAGTTAGCAGAGATGGATGCTGTAGACCCGTTCACGATGTACCCCCCCACACACCCCATTACAGTCGCTGTCTTTCAGCGTGTAGTAAGATGCTGTAGAATATCTACTTGTCTTCTCTGTGTTGTACAGCACTCGCCATGCGACCCCGCCCTCACGCATTATACATGCTTATCCTAATCTCCCTTTTCTTTCTCCCCACCTTTATCCCTCCCTTCCCAACCAACCTTCTCAGTCCTTTTCCCTTTGGTAACTGTTACTCCACATTCGGGTTCTGTGAGTCTGCTGCTGTTTTGTTTTTTTCAGTGTTTCTTTGTTGTTATACTCCACACATGAGTGAAATCATTTGGTACTTGTCTTTCTCCGCCTGGAATATTTCACTGAGCATACTACCGTCTCGCTCCATCCACGTCATTGCAAATGGTAGCGTTTGTTTTCTTCTTATGGCTGCAAACGGCAGTTTTTAAACTGGACTTCATTCTTCCTTTTAGTTTGTAGTTTCGCTATGTGCTTTCACCATTGATCTCCTTTTTATGAGCAGTAGCTTTGTTTTATTTAATATGTATCTGTATGTATCTTTCTATCTATCTATCTGTCTATCTATCTATCTGTCTATCCTTCTATCTTTCAATTTATCTATCTATCTTTCTATCTATCTTTCTATCTATCATCTGTCTATCAATCTATCTTCCTATCTACCTATCATGTCTATCGTCTGTCTATCTGTCATCTGTCATCTATCTATCTATCTATGAATCAATCATCTTTTTGTCTGGCCATCTATCCTTATGTACAGGACAGTTAACAACATCATCTATGTCAGTTCCCTACATTATGCTTCCAAAAATATTGCAAAGTAACTAGTCCTTAGGGAGAGCACTGGGTTCACTGAGACGCTTCCAGGTCGAGTCAGCCGCTTGTGCTTACAAATCCAGTAATTTATGGTGGTGCAGGGACTTGCACCCATCTCTCTGTCCTCTGTCCTCTTTTACCTCCTTCTCGCTTGCTGACTGTATTCAGCCACTTTCGTTGACTAAGTGCTTCCAGAAGACCACAACTCTCCTTCCTCTGGGCCTGTTTAGACAGAAAAGTATACTTGGTGCTTTGCTCACCACCAACTTTGAGGGACAATGGCATGATCACCGCTGATAGGAGGAGGGACAAATAAAAAGAACACCTATTTCTAGGCAGCAGCATTTTGGAGCAAAGAGAGTGTTGTGGAGTTACGTGTTTGTTTGAGTGTCCAAACTATCCTCTTTAGGTGGTTATTACTACTTTACTTTCAAGAACATCATAAAATCCACTGATTTCAAAAGCCCAGACACATATTATTACAGCAATTCAGTTGTTGAGGTGAGAAAAAATGAGAAGGACGTTGCTGTACCACTAAATCTATGGCTGGGCACTGCTGAAACCAAACAAAAAGAATTCACGGTGTCTAGATAGGGCTATTTTCTACTGACTGTCTCTGGGGACTCAAACAAAATCCATTTGTTGGTTTGTTTGCTTTTCAGTTACACTTGTGTAGGGTTGCTGTCCCCACCATTTCGGATTGTAGTTTGTCTGTGTCTTTGGATCTCAAGTGAGTCTCCTATAGGGGAGCACTTAGGTGATCTTGAGTTTTCATCCCTTCTTTTAACCCTGTGTCTTTTGTTTGGAGCTCGCAAAGCCTGTTTTATTGCTGTGCCCATATTGCACTTAAAAAAATTTTTTTTTATCATTAATCTGCAATCACGTGAAGTACGTCATATTTACTAGGCTCCCACCTTCACCAAGTCCCCACCAAAACCTCTTACAGTCGTTGTCCATAAGCATTGTTGTATGCTGTAGACTGCTTCACCATGTTGCCCCACAAACACCCCATTACAGTCGCTGTCCATCAGCGTGTAGTAAATGCTGTAGAATCTCTACTTGTCTTCTCTGTGTTGTACATCCCTCCCTTTGCCCCCCCGAGCCCACGCATTATACATGTTAATCCTAATGTCCCCTTTCTTCTCCCTGCCCTTATCCCTCCCTTCCCACACACCCTGCCCATTCCCTTTCCCTTTGGTAACTTTTATTGAACTCTCGGGTTCTGTGAGTCTGCTGCTGTTTATTTCCTCCAGTTTTTCTTTGTTGTTATACTCCACACATGAGTGAAATCATTGGCTACTTGTCTTTCTCCACCTGGTATATATCACTGAGCATGCTACCGTCTAGCTACATCCACATCCTTGCAAATGGTAGGATTTGTTTTCTTCTTATGGCTGCTTACTGCACTTTTTAAACTGGACTTCATTCTTCCTTTTTGTTTATAGTTTCCCTATGTGCTTTCACCATTGATCTGTTGGTTATGAGCAATAGCTTTGTGTTAAACGATATCTATCTGAATCTGTGTAACTGTCTGTCTATCTATCAATCTATCTATCTATCCTTCTATCTTTCTATCTATGTATCTCTCTATCTTCCTATCATCTATCTATCGTGTCTATCATCTATCTATAATCTCTCATCTATCTATGTATCTATGAATCAATCATCTTTTTGTCTTCCCATCTATCCTTATGTACAGAACAGTTAACAACATCGCCTATGTCACTTCCCTACATTATGCTTCCAAAAATCTTGCCAAGTAACTAGGACGTATGGTGAGCACTGGGTACACTGAGACAATTGCAGGTCGAGTCTGCCGCGTGTGCTTACAAAACCAGTAAATGGTTGTCCAGGGACTTGAACCCATATCTCTGTCCTCTGTCCTCTTTTACCTCCTTCTCGCCTGCTGACTCTAATTTGCCACAATAATTGACTAAGTCTTCCCTAAAGACTAAAAGTATCCTTCCTCTGGGCCTGAAGTAGTCAGAAAAGTATACTTGGTGCTTTTGCTCATCAGCAAGTATGAAGGACATTGGCGTGATCACCTCTGATAGGAGGAGGGACAAATAAAAATGAACACCTATTTCTAGACAGGAGCAGTTTTGAACAAAGAGTGTGTTGTGGAGTGACGTGTTTATTTGAGTGTCCAACCTTCACTCTTAAGTGGTTATTTCTTTTTTACATTCATGAACATCATAAAACGCACTGATTTCAAAAGCCCAGACGCATTTTATTACAGCATTTCTGTTATTGAGGTGAGAAAAATTGAGAAGGACTTCGCTGTACAACGGTATCTATTTCTGGGCACTGCTGAAACCAAACAAAAAAAAATTCATGGTGGCCAGCTAGGGCTATTTTCTACTGACTGTCTCTGGGGACTCAAACAGAATCCATTTGTTTGTTTGTTTGTTTCTCAGTTTCACTTTTTTTGGGTACCTGTCACCGCCCCTTCAGCTTTTAATTTGTCCGTGTCCTGGGATCTTAAGTGAGTCTCCTGTAAGGTAGCACATACATGATCTTGAGTGAAAGATAGCTTAGTTTAGTATGATGCTTTCCTATCTACCTACTTATCTATCTCTTTACCTATGTAATCTTTCTATCTATCTATCTGTCATCTCTCTACTATCATCTGTGTATCTATCTAATTAATCTATCATCTATATGTATGTATATCAGTCGAATCTATGTATCAATCATTTGTCTCTCTATATATCTGTTTTCTCACTTTTGTCACGTTCTGTCCCTAGGTGCACTTTGATTCCTCTGTGTCCTTCTCAGTGTCAATTCCTTGTGTTTGTTTTTGTGAGTTAGCTTTGTGTTTGGGTCTTGAGAGGAGTGGCCTTGGGTGGGAACTTCTCCTGCGTAGGTGGCACGAGTCTGCTGGGTGTGGATAGTGTGGTTGGTGGGCTGCGCTCTTGATACTGTGCAGCCCAGTGCCCTCCAGCTGCTCTGCCCCAGGGCCGTTCCTGCTGTGGCGGCTGCATGAGCTGCAGGGGATATCCGAGGCCCCATGCAGGGAGCACCCTGGCGGGCCTGCGGGGTCCGTGGTAGGTACATGCCCAGTAGTATGTCTTTTTGCCTGTGCACCGATGTTACCTCGGTGGCCCTGCTTGGTGGCCCATCTTCAGAGAGTATGTGTGTAGTCACTGGTTAAGGGAACTGCCTTTTGGTGACACGCAGGGTCCTTCTGGGCCAGTGGCCCATGGACTTGCTGAGGTGGCAGCCCTGCTAGCTTGTGGGGAAACTGCTCCCCTCTGCTGTCAAGGTGGCGGTGGAATTTCAGTGCATTTACGTATTTAGATGTGAGTGAGGTCTATCTGAATTGGAATAGTAGCGTTGAGAGCTATGTTTCCAGGCCCCTCAACTTGTAGTTCATCTTCGTCCTTGGATCTCATGTTAGTCTCCTGTAAGGGAGCACGTAGGTGGTCTTGAGTTTTCATCCCTTCTTTTAACCCTGTGTCTTTTCATTGTAGTCCTTAAGAGCCTGTCCTTTTATTCTTAGAATTGAGAGCTATGTCCTTATTGCACTTTAAAAAATTTTTTTGTTATCATTAATCCACAATCACGCAAAGAACATTATGTTAACCAAGTACACCACGTCCCCAACAAAAACCCCATTACAGTAGCTGTCCATCAGCATAGTTGGATGCTGTAGACCCCTTCACCATGTCCCCCCAACACCCCGTTACAGTCGCTTTCCATCAGCGTGTAGTAAGATGCTGTAGAATCACTACTGGTCTTCTCTGTGTTGTACAGCCCTCCCCATGCTCCCCCCACCCACACATTATACATGCTGATCCTAATGCCCCCTTTCTTTTTCCCCACATTTATCAAACCCTTCCCACTCACCCTGCCTAGTTCCTTTCCCTTTGGTAGCTGTTAGTCCACTCTTGGGTTCTGTGAGTCTGCTGCTGTTTTTTTCCTTCAGTTTTTCTTTGTTGTTATACTCAACACATGAGTGAAATCATTTGGTACTTGTCTTTCTCCGCATGGCCTTTTTCACTGAACATAATATCCTCTAGATCCATCCACGTTGTTCAAATGGTAGGATTTTTTTCTTCTTACGGCTGCTTACTGAACTTTTTAAACTAGATTTCTGTCTTCTCTTTTGTCTGTAGTTTCGCTATGTGCTTTCACCATTGCTCTCCTCGTTATTAGCAATAAATTTACGTTAATCAATATGTACCTATATCTATCTATACATCTGTCTGTCTGTCTATCTATCTGTCTATCTATCTATCTATCTATCTGTCTATCTATCTATCTATCTATCTATCTTCCTTTCATCTATCGATGATGTCTATCATCAATCTATGTACCTATCTATCTATCTTTCATCTGTCGTCTCTCTAGCTATCTATCTATGAATCAATCATCTTTTTGTCTGCCCATCTATCCTTATGTACAGAACAGTTAACAACATCGCCTTTGTCACTTCCCTACATTATGCTTCCAAAAATCTTTCAAGGTAACTAGGCTGTAGAAAGAGCACTCGGTTCACTGAGATACTTCCAGGTCGAGTCAGCCACGTGTACCTACAAATCCAGTAAGTGGTTGTGCAGGGACTTGAACCTGTGTCTGTATCCTCTATTATCTTCTTCTCACTGGCTGACTCTATTTAGCCACATTCATTGACTAAGTGCTCCGTGAAGACCACAGGTATTGTTCCTCTGGGCCTGTTGTCCACAGAAAGAAAACTTGGTGCTTTGCTCACCACCATGTTTGAGGGACATCGGCGTGATCACCGCTGATAGGATGGAACGACAAATGAAAAGGAACACCAGTTGCTAGACAGGAGCAGTTGGGAGCAAAGAGTGTGTTGTGGAGTGACGTGTTTATTTCAGTGTCCAAACTTCCCTCTTTATATAGTTATTCCTTCTTTAAATTCGTGAACTTCATAAAACCCACTGATCTCAAAGGTCCAGACGTATACTTTTACAGCAATTCAATTGTTGAGTTGAGAGAAAATGAGAAAGACGTTGCTGTACCACTAAATCTATGGCTGGGCAATGCTGAAACCAAACAAAAAGAATTCACGTTGGCCAGATAGGGCTATTTTCTACTGACTGTCTCTGTGGACTCAAACAGAATCCATTCTAGGATTGTTTGTTTTTCAGTTTCACTGTGTTGGGTACCTGTACACACCCCTTCGGCTTTTAGATTGTCTGTGTCCTTGGATCTCAAGAGAGTCTCCTGTAAGTAAGGGAGCACGAAGGTGGTCTTGAGTTTTCATCCCTTCTTTTAACCCTGTGTCATTTGGTTGGAGCACTCAAAGCCTGTCCTTTTATTCTGATGATTCAGAGATGTGCCCTTATTGCACTTAAAAAATTGTTTTTGTTATCATTAATCTACAATCACGTGTAGAACATTATGTTTCCTAGACTCCCCCCTTCACCAAATCCCTCCCAAAAACCTCTTACAGTTGCTGTCAGTTAGCAGAGATGGATGCTGTAGACCCGTTCACGATGTACCCCCCCACACACCCCATTACAGTCGCTGTCTTTCAGCGTGTAGTAAGATGCTGTAGAATATCTACTTGTCTTCTCTGTGTTGTACAGCACTCGCCATGCGACCCCGCCCTCACGCATTATACATGCTTATCCTAATCTCCCTTTTCTTTCTCCCCACCTTTATCCCTCCCTTCCCAACCAACCTTCTCAGTCCTTTTCCCTTTGGTAACTGTTACTCCACATTCGGGTTCTGTGAGTCTGCTGCTGTTTTGTTTTTTTCAGTGTTTCTTTGTTGTTATACTCCACACATGAGTGAAATCATTTGGTACTTGTCTTTCTCCGCCTGGAATATTTCACTGAGCATACTACCGTCTCGCTCCATCCACGTCATTGCAAATGGTAGCGTTTGTTTTCTTCTTATGGCTGCAAACGGCAGTTTTTAAACTGGACTTCATTCTTCCTTTTAGTTTGTAGTTTCGCTATGTGCTTTCACCATTGATCTCCTTTTTATGAGCAGTAGCTTTGTTTTATTTAATATGTATCTGTATGTATCTTTCTATCTATCTATCTGTCTATCTATCTATCTGTCTATCCTTCTATCTTTCAATTTATCTATCTATCTTTCTATCTATCTTTCTATCTATCATCTGTCTATCAATCTATCTTCCTATCTACCTATCATGTCTATCGTCTGTCTATCTGTCATCTGTCATCTATCTATCTATCTATGAATCAATCATCTTTTTGTCTGGCCATCTATCCTTATGTACAGGACAGTTAACAACATCATCTATGTCAGTTCCCTACATTATGCTTCCAAAAATATTGCAAAGTAACTAGTCCTTAGGGAGAGCACTGGGTTCACTGAGACGCTTCCAGGTCGAGTCAGCCGCTTGTGCTTACAAATCCAGTAATTTATGGTGGTGCAGGGACTTGCACCCATCTCTCTGTCCTCTGTCCTCTTTTACCTCCTTCTCGCTTGCTGACTGTATTCAGCCACTTTCGTTGACTAAGTGCTTCCAGAAGACCACAACTCTCCTTCCTCTGGGCCTGTTTAGACAGAAAAGTATACTTGGTGCTTTGCTCACCACCAACTTTGAGGGACAATGGCATGATCACCGCTGATAGGAGGAGGGACAAATAAAAAGAACACCTATTTCTAGGCAGCAGCATTTTGGAGCAAAGAGAGTGTTGTGGAGTTACGTGTTTGTTTGAGTGTCCAAACTATCCTCTTTAGGTGGTTATTACTACTTTACTTTCAAGAACATCATAAAATCCACTGATTTCAAAAGCCCAGACACATATTATTACAGCAATTCAGTTGTTGAGGTGAGAAAAAATGAGAAGGACGTTGCTGTACCACTAAATCTATGGCTGGGCACTGCTGAAACCAAACAAAAAGAATTCACGGTGTCTAGATAGGGCTATTTTCTACTGACTGTCTCTGGGGACTCAAACAAAATCCATTTGTTGGTTTGTTTGCTTTTCAGTTACACTTGTGTAGGGTTGCTGTCCCCACCATTTCGGATTGTAGTTTGTCTGTGTCTTTGGATCTCAAGTGAGTCTCCTATAGGGGAGCACTTAGGTGATCTTGAGTTTTCATCCCTTCTTTTAACCCTGTGTCTTTTGTTTGGAGCTCGCAAAGCCTGTTTTATTGCTGTGCCCATATTGCACTTAAAAAAATTTTTTTTTATCATTAATCTGCAATCACGTGAAGTACGTCATATTTACTAGGCTCCCACCTTCACCAAGT